>NC_136992.1:29301429-29436429 GCF_032717465.1 Coenobita brevimanus
TACTACATACATACATACATACATACAGAGAGAGAGAGAGAGAGAGAGAGAGAGAGAGAGAGAGAGCAAGGTCATGGAAAATGGAGTTAATAATACTACACACACACACACACACACACACACACACACACACACACACACACACACACACTTTTTTTTCCGTCTGATTCATTTGCTTTTCCTTTACCATGGATTATCATATACAACATTTGACAATTTCCAATAATTATTTTTCTTCAATAATCAACTATGTTATGGAAGACATAAAAAGATATAAATTTGAGTCTTCTGTACGAATTATCTATCTATCTATCTATCTATGAATATCTTCTAATTATCAGTCTGCATGTATGTATGCATGTATGTATGTGTGTGTCTCCTGTGTCTGTGTCTGTCCATCTACCTATCTATCTATCTGTCTGTCCGTCCATCTATCTATCTATCTATCTATTTATCTATCTATGCTTGTTTGTCTGCCTATTTATCTATCAATCAACCTTTTATCGTCTCATTAGGGGCGTAGGGGCCCGGGGTTAGGCTAATACGTCCAGATACCCAAAGTCTGTGACCAATCGGGAATCCCTGAGTCGCATATAGGTTATTTACACACAAAACCTCATCCTTAAGGGCCCTATTCGAGAGGCACCTTAACCCTATAGACCACCAGGCGCCTTAAGTTTACTAAAATCACCCAATCAACAACAATAACAACAAAATGAGCCTCCTCGTACTGAAAGGGTTACCAAGCCTTACCTTTCTATGAGAGGCCTTTCCCACGATGAATAATAATAATAATAATAATAATAATACCGGTAATAATAATAATAATAATAATAATAATAATACCGGTAATAATAATAATAATAATAATAATAATAATAATACCGGTAATAATAATAATAATAATAATAATAATCTAATAGCCAAGAATTTACTAAGAGGCCTGAATAGGTTACTCTGCTTTCTTTCCTATTAATACAAAAAAAAGGGTAATGGAACTTTCTCTCTCTCTCTCTCTCTCTCTCTCTCTCTCTCTCTCTCTCTCTCTCTCTCGCCACTATATCGGGCAGCCTGGATTATATAGAAAAAATCTGTTTATATATAGCCTTCTCTCTCTCTCTCTCCGAATCCTAACAACTGCACAAGTATTCACACTACCCTAAATATACGTCACCCAGGATAATACCACTCCTCTCTACGTTATACTATATATATACAGTATACGGTATATCTCATCCACACCAATATACAGTCTACTCCTATTTATTTCATTTACACCGAAATAAATCGATATATGACTGTCGTTACGTACCTCTAAAAATTTTCAAATATTCTTCCTATTTGTTTCATTTAAACCGGAATAAATCGACATATGACTGTTGTTACGTACCTCTAAAAATTTCCAAATATTCTTCCTATTTATTTCATTTAAACCGGAATAAATCGATATATGACAGTTGTTACGTACCTCTAAAAATGTTCATACGTATCGTGCCTCTAAAAATTTCCATGATATTTCTTCCTTGTTACAAACCAAAATTATTTCTTAACTCTACGGACATTTTCAACCTACTTTGGTCCAATTGTTTCCTCACGTGTTTTTTTTCCAGTATGGACAGACTTTTATATTCCCCCTTTATATCTATATCTGTTTCATCTATGGACGAATATAGACTGATTCATTTTCCGCTTCTCTCTGTAACTCGCTGGCCCAGATAAGTTTCCCCTCAAATCAGTAAATAAGCAAATAAATAAACATACAAGCAAATAAATGCATAAATAAACAGCTAAGCAAACAAATAAACATATAAGTAAACAGATTCCTCCCAAACTTCAACCTGCAGCAGTTCATGTCCAACTGTTAAAGTTTTTTTTTTTTTTTTTTTTTTAACGAATGGAAGACACAAGTAACCTGGTGCATGGACTTTTTGTTTTTGTTTTTCCTTCCCCTGTTCATCTCTAAATGTGCTATATTAATTTGCTTTTACTGGTTGGCAAAAAAAACGCCTTTCTCTAGTTCGTCAGCAAAAATTTGTCTTACATCTACAAATAAAATAAGCTACGTTGTTCGAAGTGTGTGTTCCTATAATGTATATCAGGGCTCTTGCTAACTACCGATGGTTGGCAGACATTTGGCTCCTAAGGCGTCAGATTTACAAGCCAAATAAATTTTTAGTAGCCAAACTGACCACGAGCAGAAATATTTAACGGGCAATAAATTACTGAATTACGGTACACAATGTAATGATTAGAATCATATAATGAGGTTTTAAACATTCACAATGGCGACAAGGAAACACTTAATAATCGATCACAACGTGCTTTTTTGTTCATTTAAGTGAGATTTATTTACTCTGTAGTTTACTGGGTTTTGAAGTGGATGTATTTTCTCCTCGCGAAAAGGCGACTTGCATGTAAAATTTATTCGCCGAAGGGAAAAAATACTCGCCTTTGCGAGCTGTGGCTCGCCAAACAAGAGCCCTGTATATATACCGTAGCTATTTATGACAGGCCTTCTCTATGGAGTACGGACTGCGTGTAATTCATCATTAATTTGGTATAAAGTCTAAGGAGATATGCTGCCAACTTTCCTCTTCACATAATTTTTCGACATAATTTGAGTTTCTCCCCCGCCCCCCCTCTCTCTCAACATATGCTCTCTCTCTGAACATTTGCTCTCTCTCTCTCTCCAAACATATGCAGCAACCTTGATCTTATCGTTATTAAGGCATCGATCTGCTGCTTCTCCCAGGCTCGTGTCACTATCACCTGAATAAAAACCGTCTGAAATTAGCCTGACCACTTAAAACTATGAGATGTTGACTCAGATAAAAATCGTCTTGTTAAATGAAAATCGTCGAGTTGTGACGCACTCTCCCCTAAATAAAAATCAAGGGGGTTAGCTGGAGGAGAATACAAGAGCTGTCTCAATCACAAGAGGGTTAATATCTGTGAACATTGACTAGTACAACCTTGGTAAAATCCACAGGTAAATCGCGGACATGACGAGCCACATCCGAACGATAAATAACGAGACGGTGAGCGATGACTTTTGAAACTCTGTGGTGTTATCCCTGGCCTCCAACACAGGTTTCAGAATGTTGTGTCTGTGTTTCATAATGCTTCGACCAAAAAGTAGATCGACTCTATAACAGTACATTGATTTCCTCTATAAACGTGAGCACATCTGATTTACCCTTGCATTTTATTTGCTTTTTATTTATGATCTATTTTACGCTGATGGCTGTGAGAAATCGAGAGTAATTTTAAGTAATCCTGTCCTTCGTAAGCCCAGATTCTTTTTTGTTTTCCTTTACTAGTGGCTGTGTTGATCTCAAGGCGTTAACATGCTGAGATTTATAAGTGTGGGAGAGGTGCTTGCTTTTGCTTGCGTCATCATTAACCTTGATTACTTCAGGGATAAGATGTTTGGCAATACATACTGAATATTCATACATACATACAGTGATTCATTCATAAATACATACATATATACATACCTACATATATTTCATACACGTACGGTAAATACACATACATAGCTATATTTTATACACATATACGGTACATACATACATGCCAGAAAGATAAACAGCTGGATGGTTGGACAGATAAGCACATGAACATATACATACATAAATACAAAAATAGATTGCTGGTTGGATGGACAAATACAAACAGACATACATACAGTACATACCTGCCCTAATATATATGTATTTTATACATCTATTTACCTGTGTGTGTGTGTGTGTGTGTGTGTGTGTGTGTGTGTGTGTGTGTGTGTGTGTGTGTGTGTGTGTGTGTGTGTGCTTACTTTCACCAGATCGGTTCGTATACATTATCTTTCCATCAGTGCATTTACAGATTAAAACTGTTTATATATACCAAACCTTCCAGATAAGATGAGATAAAGTGACTCCTCTTAAGCATAATTTACATATTTATTTATTTATTTATTTTCGGGGGTAACCATCTGATTCCAGTGCATTTATATCCAATCAGAAGCTCCCTAATGCCTCTTCTTGAATGATTTATTTTGCATGTTACACCTTCCCGTCGTCTTCTTTGTTACTTAAATTATTCTAATATAATCATACTTGGCATAAATAAAGTACAAAACGATATTATCCACTCATATCCAAAACTAAATCGGTAAGGGAGAGGTGTTAGGGAGCTTCCTTTACCGCCCAGAATACAAGCCACTGAGACAGGTTGCATGTCTACATTTTTTTTTTTTATTGTATTTGTAAGCTGGTCTACTTTCTATGCATCTAACACACACACACACACACACACACACACACACACACACACACACACACACAAGCACGCACACACGGAACTATGTATATTTTTATCATCTTAAATGCCTACTGACTAACAATTTTATTTTGGATTTTTTTTTTTTTTGACCTACGCTGCTCTTCTCTTTCTATTCCATACACCGCATCTACCGGTTAAGAAAGTCACCCGAGATACGATACAAAATTTTAAATATGCTGTATAAATTTTTAAAACAGAATATAACATTTTAAAGATAGAATATAAAACTTTAAAGACACGATATGAAATTATAAAGATACGATATAAAATTATAAAGATACGATATACCGGTAAAAGCTTAAAGATGCGATATAAAATTATAGATACGATACAAGAGTTTAAAGACACGATATATAATTTTAAAGACACGATATATAATTTTAAAGATACGATATAAAATTATAGATACGATATAAGAGTTTAAAGATACAGTAGAAAGTTTTAGAGATACGATATAAACTTTTCATAGCGGTTATTTCCAAGTGTCACGATTTTACTCCGGTGTATTATTTGTAAGAAGTCAAAATTGTTATCTCTTATTTTGCTATTATTTCTGTACATTTGGTTGCTTTGTATGACTCTGAAAAGGGCAAAATTAACTGGGTGGGCTACAGTCTTACATATAAAAACACGCTAAATATTTAAAAGTCACAATACCACAATATGCAGGGTACACTTTCTTACTAAAAATAAAAATAAAACGCTTTGGGTGTAACCTAATGTACAAAGCTGTTTTATATGTACCTTGGGGTGCGACAGAGATGAGGTAGGTAAGGTACGATAAAGAAATGAGGTAGATACGGTACGATAGAGATGAGGTAGACACGGTACGATTGAGATGAGGTAGACACGGTACGATAGAGATGAGGTAGATACGGTACGATAGAGATGTGGTAGACACGGTACCATAAAGACATGACGTAGATACGGTGCGATTGAGATGAGGCAGATACGACACGATAGAGAGATGAGGCAGACACGGTACGATAAAGATGAAGCAGATACGGTACGATAAAGATGTTGGGTAGACACGGTACGATAGAGATGAGGTAGACACGGTACCATAAAGACATGACGTACAGTAGATACGGTGCGATTGAGATGAGGCAGATACGGTACGATAGAGATGCAGTAGATACGGTACGATAGAGGTAGTTTACGGTACGCTACTTCGTTAATCATTATTCACCTCATTATTCACAGTGTAACCATTGATGCTTGTGAAGACCAATTAAATCATAAATCAGGGTGAACTGCAACACTTCCTTATAGCTTCAGAAAACTCGACTGCTTTGTGTGTGTGTGTGTGTGTGTGTGTGTGTGTGTGTGTGTGTGTGTGTGTGTGTGTTAAGGAAGTATTGGGTATAGAGCTTACTTTCTTTAACCTCTCTCTCTCTCTCTCTCTCTCTCTCTCTCTCTCTCTCTCTCTCTCTCCAGACGGTTTTACTCAGCTTGGGGAAGATAGGAAGCCACATGAACGAGTTAATTTCAGTTGAATGTTGATTAATGTAACACTTATCGTTTCTGTAAATTGCGTTCCTCTCTTTCTTTCCCGGGTATGAACACACTCCGTACGTTGCTGCTTTCTTAAAAATCCTAAACGTATTTATTTTTTTATTTTTTTTATTTTGCCACGTGATTTTGGCGTATCTGAAAAAAAACATGAGTACCGGTATCAAACATTTATTATATATACAAGAAAACGTCCCTCTATACCTGTTTTAATTGGAGTAGAAGAATATATAAAACTTCCTGATCTTACTCCAATCTTTTCGAATTTATGTTTAATTCTGGATTAGTTTTAGCTAATTTATTTTTATTGCTTCACAAGACTAGTGTCTCTCTCTCTCTCTCTCTCTCAAAACTATCTGAATCAAAATTTAATTCTGGATTAGTTTTATTGTCATTGTTATTGTCATTGCTTCACAAGACTATACTCTCTCTCTCTCTCTCTCTCTCTCTCAAGGTAAGATTTAATTGGCTTTATCTCAGCCTCTCTTATCTCTCCTTGAACACCTAATTCGACATCTCATTTAACTGTTCATCTACTTATTTATCTATCGTCCACAACACTTTGCTTCTGAGTTGTAACATTGTAACAGTTTTATTTATCTGTGTTGCTGAAGATGAAAAGATGAAGGGGAAATGAATTAAGTAAAAAAAATATATTCTCTGCAACATTATTAACTTATCTCAAAATCATATTCTTTTTTGTGGACTTGCCTGATAAGGATACATAACATATAAGCTATACTTTCTTAATCTCAAACGTTTATCTCTGAGTGGATTAATCTGACTCTGGACGACACTGGATTACCTGCAACTCTCTCTCTCTCTCTCTCTCTCTCTCTCTCTCTCTCTCTCTGTCATAACCTGAGTGAAACAATTTAAATGAGAAAGTGTATCTGTATATAAAAAAGTGGATTTTATTTTCTCCATTACAACAGAGGCTTTTTTTTTTTTTACATCTTTTTCCAACATTCAGACTATTTTTGCACCTGAAAAAAATCTCTCGTACTTCAAAAAATCCCATTAACACGTTTATAATCCTTCACTCCAACTCCATCACTTCTCTCCCTCTTTTATTTTTTATTTTTACACCCTCCTCCATCCCACTCTCCACTCCTTCTTTATTCATCTCCTTCCTCTATCTGTCTTTTTTCTCCCTCGTCTTCTTTTTCTTCTCCCTTTTTCTCTCCATCACTTTCCCTCTCTCCCTTCCCTTCGCTACCACCCTACCTCCCACAATTTTTTCTCCCTTCCATATCCACTGTCACTTCTCTCCCCTTTTCCATTCTCTGCATCACCCTCCCTTTCCATTTTATCAATCACACTTCCCCCCTAACTTACTTCCTTTCATCTCTCTCTCTCTCTCTCCACACACACACACACACACACACAGGAGGCTCATCCACACCTCTTCATTAACGATTTATTTATATTACCCCTTATTATTTCATTATTTATTTTCTTTATAAACATCAATTATTTAAAATCCCAATCGAGAATATATTAACGTCCCAGATACAAAAATACACTAGTCACGAAGAAGTGTTATGAGATCTCGCTTGGTCAATGGACGGGGCTAGACACCTATCACATTCCTTAGCACCCACACCCACTGCCTCACCTGTCCAACCACACCTACCACCACCACCGCACCTGCCACAACCACGGCTACCACACAACCCTCCTCCTACCAAACACAAACATCAAGAAACAATAACAAACCACCACGAATATCTACTCACGTTCAAGGCATTGGAGAATCGAGTTTGTCCTTTTAAACGTTCACTGCACTGTACACTTTTCATGTCATGGCTGCCTGTTCAACCAGCCTGAGGACTCCACAATAATGAACAACGCTACACGCACTTCACTCTAAACCGCCCAAGCATAGCGAAATGGGCGAAAAATGGAAAGTGAAATTTGTGTACCGGGGAGACAAGGAGAGAGAGCGGGAACGACACAACCTCACCCCACCAGAGTTAGGAACACACTGAGGTGAAGACGGGACTGGGAGGAACTATATAGGGAGAGGAAGGGAGGGAGGCAGGGAGGGAGAGGATAAAAAAGGGAGAGTTTAGGGCTGAATCTTCCTCCTTTCCCCTACCACTGTCTTCCTCCTCCAGTTCCATTCAAAATCTCCCTCGTTTTAAGATTTGCAACCACTCAACGTATCCCATCTTGCAAGCTTCATTCCTCCCTACCTCTCCTCCTCCCTCAGTCTCCCCTTTCACTCCTCTCCTCCGTACCTCCCTCCCCCGCCCCCTGCCCCCTCCGCCCCCTGCTCCCCCTCCCTGCCGCCCTAATATTGATCGTAACAACTCTCTTTCACCCTCCCACCTTCCTCTGTCCACTACACCCGCCCTTCTTATCCTAACTACTCCAATTTACCCTAATGCATAATACTCTCTCTCTCTCTCTTATTTTCTCGCTCACTGATTTCACACCTAATTATGCAGTCTTATTATTTAGTTACCATTCATTTTTCCCTCTTTATTTAACCTCATCAGTATCTTATCTTACGTTATCAGTTAATTTATCCCTTTCATATCATAATTACCTCTCTTATCTCTGACTTCATCCATTTCTTATCAGTTTTTCTTCCCCCTCGTCCTTGTCTCAGCTTATCTATATTGGCGATACTACGGTTTTATCCACGTATTATCAACCCTTTATCATGTAATCTCCTGTCAGCAACAACATATACTTCTCTCGCTCCCTCTCTTCTCTCTACGTCCTTATCAGTCACCATTCTTCCGCTTCTTATCACGGTTTTTTATACTCTCTCTCTCTCTCTCTCTCTCTCTCTCTCTCTCTCTCTCTCTCTCTCTCTCTCTCTCTCAGTCACTATTAATCACACTTTACATATCCAGCTGAATACATTATACATTATTTTATCCATCTAATTCACCATTCATATTCAGTCATACTCACCTACATCCGGTTTTCATTCTGTTCATCCTAATCTTATCAAAATCTAAATAATCAACACTATCTCTTTAACTTTTATCAAATTACCTTACAATTCTCCTATTTCATTCAACTTATCAATCAGCAACCGGATATCTTCGTCTTGTTCAACCTACTCTCACTCTAGCACTGTTAATTATTCACCATTTATTTTTTGTTCTTATCCTTATCAATCGTTTCTCCTCTTATCTATCTCTGCCACACCCACACGCCGCCATTACCAGTGTGTCCCTCGCTGTGCTGATGAGTCACTGTACCATTTTGCAGGGTGAAATCTGGCAAGGGGGAACCGCAGAGTTTTATGAGTGTGCGTGTGGTTGTGTGTGTGTGTGTGTGTGTGTGTGTGTGTGTGTGTGTGTGTGTGTGTGTGTGTGTGTGTGTGGGTATGTTGTGGGTGTAAGGTGCTGGATTGGTGTGAATGAGGTTGGGGTGGGTGCGGCTAACCAGAGTGTCCCTTGTCTTGCTAATCTCGTAACCCCAGAGTTCATCCGGTCTGGCCCAGAAAAAAGTGTCTGAGCTGATTTATCACCAATCGCCTCCACTTCAGTATCCTCTCTCTCTCTCTCTCTCTCTCTCTCTCTCTCTCTCTCTCTCTCTCTCTCCCACGAAATGAGTCAGTACCACACGTGAGGACAGATAACCCTCCACTTTCTCCTACCAGACGATTTTGCTCAGCTTAGGAGGGCTAGGGAGACAATGAAATCAACCCCTCCACTACACGGACGCTTTCTCTCATCACCTGAATAAAATCGTCTGGTTTAGCAAGAATTTACCACCTACGTCTTTGGCCTGAAATGGTTACTTATCGTGGGTGTCATTATTATTATTATTATTATTATTATTATTGTTGTTGTTGTTGTTGTTGTTGTTGGTGGTGGTGGTGGTGTTATTGTTATTATTTTATTATTATTATTGTTGTTGTTATTATTATTATTATTATTATTTTTATTATTATTATTACCACCACCACTACTACTACTACTACTAACCCTACTACTACTGCTATCATCACCATCGTTCGAACTCATTCTGCTATCACCAGCATCACTATTATCACCATAACCATCATCACAGTCATCACCATCATCAACATCCTCATTACCATCACCCTCCTCCTCTTATCATCACCATCATCACCCTCCTCATCATCACCATCATCATCATCAATCATCATCACTCTCCTCCTTCTCCCCATCATCATCATCATCATCACCCTCCTCTTCCGATCATCACCATCATCACCCTCTCCTCCTCCTCATCATCATCATCACAAACATCACCCTTCTCCTCCTCCTATCATCACCATCATCACCCTCCTCCTCATCATCATCACAAACATCACCCTTCTCCTCCTCCTATCATCACTATCATTACCCTCTCCTCCTCCTCATCATCATCATCATCACAAACATCACCCTTCTCCTCCTCCTATCATCACCGTCATCACCCACATCATCATCATCATCACAAACATCCTCCTCCTCCTCCTCCTATCATCACCTTCATCATCATCACCTTCCTCCTCCTCCTCCAATCATCATCATCATCTCTCTCCTCCACCTACCATCACCCTCCTTCTCATCATCATCATCACACCATCCTACCCATACTCCTACAGCCACCGCACCTCTCGTACTGAAAGGGTTACATTCTATCTATCTATCTATTGCCAGACGCCTCAATCCCGTTTGGGGTGGCCACAAACAAATCGCCTCCAAGTCGCCCTGTCGCCCGCCATTTCACTGCCCTGCTCCCAACTCACACCCCCCTCTCTCATATATCTCTCCACCCCATCCCTCCATCTCATCCTCGGCCTCCCCCTCCCTCTTCCACCCTCCACCTCACTCACATACACTCTCCTCGTCAGTCTTGCACCCTCCATCCTCTCCACATGGCCAAACCACCTCAGTGTGTTCCTCATAACGCTTCCTATCACATCCACATCCACACCACAACGCTTCTTTATATCCTCATTCGTCAGCCTGTCTCTCCATGTGACTCCACAGGCTCCTCTTAAATAACTCATTTCCACTGCTCTCACTCTTGACTTGTGTCCTTTCAACAACGTCCAAGCTTCACTTCCATACGTTAGAGTTGGTATTACAGTACTGTCATGTAGTAACTTTTTCACTTCCATGCTCATTTCCCTGTTTCTTATCACTGCTTTCAAAGAACCAGCAACCTTTCTTCCCTGCTGTACCCTTTCAAGCACTTCACCCTCCAAACCTCCATCCTTACTCATCACACTACCCAAGTACTTAAACGTACTCACATTTTCCAATTCCTCACCATCCAACCTCGCTGTACATTCACTGACTTCACCTCTCTCAAAGACCATCACTTTACTCTTCCCTACTTTCACCTTTAGATTCCGTTTCTTACACACTCTCCCAAACTCATCCACCAAGCCTTGCAGCTCCCCTTCGTCTTCACTCAACAACACAGTATCATCTGCAAACAACAGTACAGGAAGTTTCCAAACACTATCCTTTCTCACCAGGGCCACTCCAACATCCACTACCCTACCTTGTACCTCTTTTATTACCCCATCCATGTACAGATTGAACAACCATGGAGACATGGCACATCCCTGTTTCAACCCAACTTTCAAAGAGAAAAATTCACTTAGTTCACCATCCACACGCACTGCAGCCTTCGCACCATCGTACATACTCTTCACAGCATTCAACAACTTCCCATCTACTCCATATATTCTTAACACTTTCCACAATCCTTGTCTATCCACCCTGTCATATGCTTTCTCCAAATCCATGAAAGCCGCATACAACTTCTTTCCCTTCTCTAGAAACTTTTCCACTAAAGATCTAAGAATGAATATCTGATCTACACAACCTCTTCCCTTCCTAAAGCCTCCCTGTTCTTCTCCAACTAATTTCTCTGTTCTTTCTCTAACTCTGTCAATAAGTATCCTACCATACACTTTTCCTATTATACTAAGAAGACAAATGCCGCTATGATTACCCCATACTTCTTTTTCCCCTTTTCCTTTGTACAAGGAAACCGGTTCATCCACTCCTGTACCGCCGGGGGGGGGGGTTACAAAACACACTGGAAGTATACAGGAAGCGGTACAGTATTTATGTATTTTCTTAGGCACGGCGGATGCTTGAGATGGTTTATGTATATGGACATGAATTTGGCTCGGCTTCCTCTCTCTCTCTCTCTCTCTCTCTCTCTCTCTCTCTCATTACGAGTCTGGTGACATCCAGTGGGTAATCTTGCCAACATTTCACATTAAGCTTTCTTTCGTAACTGGCAGTAATAATAATAATAATAATAATAATAATAATGGTAAAAATAATTAAAATAATAATAATAATAAAGCAACAACAACAGCAATAATAATAATAATAATAATAATAATAATAATAATCATAATAATAATAATGATAATAACAATAATAATAATAATAATAATAATAATAATAACAAAATAACTATAACACCAACACCACCAACAACAACAACATTGACAATAATAATAATAATAATAATAATAATAATAATAATCACAGTTAACATATTTCCCTCCGCTAACCTGTTATCAGAACCTAATTTACCAACATAAACCCTTCTTATCTCTCCTAAAACTACAGATCTTCAATAATGTGCGCCTTACTGATAAAATAAATACCGCCTTAGGTCACGTCTCTGGCCTTTTGAAAACACTCTCTCTCTCTCTCTCTCTCTCTCTCTCTCTCTCTCTCTCTCTCTCTCTCTCTCTCTCTCTCTCTCTCTCTCTCTCTTCTTTAATGCTTCTTATTTTACGACAGCAGATCCTCTTTCTCTCAATTAGCTTATGTTTGTATTTTATGATGGTGTATGGATGGTGTATGAAGTGTGTGGATGGTGTATGAATGGTGTATGGATGGTGTATGTATGGTATATGGATGGTGTATGAATGGTGTATGGATGGTGTATGGTTGGTGTATGGACTGTATGGATAGTGTATGGAAGGTGTATGGATGGTGTATGGTTGGTGAATTAATTTATAGCAAACATTTTCAACATGGTGCAGTCTGTCTTAGCATCTCCTCTTTACCTATTTATTCTGTATGTACGGAATATACAGACAGGAAAAAGAACAGCTGAAAGGAGATGAGCACAGTGGAGAGAGAGAGAGAGAGAGAGAGGAGGGGTGCTATAAAAAAGAGTAAAGAGGAGAGGGGGAAAGAAGAGGAAGGGAGGAGTGAGGGAAGGGGAGCTAAGAATGACAGGACAGGGGAGGGAGGAAACAGGAGGGGAGAAATGGGGAGGAGGCGAGGGGAGGCCTATGGGAGAGAGATCAGAGGAGAGGGGAGGAAAAGAGAGATCAGGGGAGGGGGAGGAAAGGAGGAAAGTGGAGGGGAGGGGAAGGAACGTAAGGACGAGAGGAGAGAGAGAGAGAGAGGGAGGGCGGGAGGGGAAGGGAAAGAAAGGAGATAAAGGAGAGAGGAGAGAAGTCGGGGGGGGGGGGGCAGAAGAGGGAGGAAGCTAAAAAAAAAAAAAAAAAAAAAAGGAGGAGGAGGAGGAAGATAGGGGGAAAGGCAGGGGGGGAGGGAGGGAGAGTTAAAGGAGATGGAGAGAAGGAAAAACAGCAGGAGGGAGAAGAGAAGGAGGAAGGAGGGAGGGACTGCAAGGAGGGGGAAGGGGGGAAGGGAGGGAGGGAGGGAAACTTTAGGAGAGTGGAGAGATGGAGAAGCCCTGTGAGTCACCAGGAGGGGGGGAGGGGGGGAGGGGAGGAGGGAAGAAGGAGGAGGGGAGGAGGGGAAAGACGAGAGAGAACTACATCTGCATTTCCCCTCGACTGCGGTAAGTTTGGGACAGGTGAATAAAATGGTTTAAGTCAGATAATATCACTTAATTCTTATCCTCAGGTGAATCGTCAATTATGGCGATTTTATTTAATTATTTATTTATTTACTTATTTTGGTCTGTATTTATCTAGAGGAAAATAAAATAGTGCCCCTGGCCAAAAGAAAACGCAGTACTGGTTAGTCACTGCCAGAGTAACAACAATATGAAGAAGTTACTCTCTCTCTCTCTTTCTTTCTCTCTCTCTCTCTCTCTCTCTCTCTCTCTCTCTCTAACACCTAAATTACTTACTAAAACACTCTTCTCCCTACTTCCGCCTAATCCTTGATGTTGCCTCTTCTTCCACTTCCTTCTCCTGAAAGATTCCGTCAGTTCCTCCCAGACAAATTCCGTTCCAATATATGTTCTCTCTCTCTCAACCCCTTCACCTCGATAACGTCTTGGGTTCTTTTACTCTTGCCCCCTACATTTTATGAGAGAGAGAGAGAGAGAGAGAGAGAGAGTACCTGAGACTCTGGCACATGAAAGAAAATAGGTGCGGACATTTCTGGCGGGGGTAACTAGAGCAAACTGGACAAAACTGGTCAACTCCCACACTAAGGCTTCTCTCTCTCTCTCTCTCTCTCTCTCTCTCTCTCTCTCTCTCTCTCTCTCTTACACACACACACACACACACACACACACACACACGTCTCTCTAATCAGATAACGTAATTTACTGTCAATCACTTCCTCCCTCCAAACACCTCTACTCACCTTTATAGACTGTTTGAGATAAAAGAATTCAGTGTCGATCTACTTAATCCTTTCCTGTTTTGCTATCCTTGTCTTAAACTGATAGGAGAGGGACGCCTACACGTGGTGGCACCAATATAAATGAGTGGCGGAGCTGCCTAGTTATACAAACGTCCCTCAATCTCCTCCCTTTGTCTAGCAGTCCACTGGATTTACGTTCAGATGTGCCTGGGGTTGTAACTACTACCAGTACTACTACTACTATTACTACTATACAACAACTACTATTATTACTACTGCTACTACTATACAACAACTACTACTACTACTACTGTTACTATATTGCTACTGCTAATACTACTAGACTGTTACTATTAATATATACTACTAGACTTCTACTAATACTACTGCTACTACTACTACCACTATTTTTATTCTAATTCGGCCCAGATTTTAATTCTTTTGCAGCTCACTGTGCACAGGTCATGATTGGAATGTCACACAGCCATATTGTAGAACTGCTGCCTATCAGAATTCTTCTATGCCCCGAACTGCATCTCTCTGGAACTCACTTTCCCGGAGTTGTTTCCCTCCAAAATTCAACTTACAGCTGTTTAAGTCCAACTGTTACAGAGATTTCATGAATGGAGGACGCCAGTGATCTGGTGTATGGATTATTTTTTTTATTCATTTGTTTTTCTTTGCTCTGTTATTAAAAAAACAAAACAAAACACAACAAAAAGGTCAGGGGCAGATGAAGGAACGCTATGCTACCTTTCACACCCACATGCGGTACAGTCACTAAACGTACCCCAAGTTAAAAATCGCTTCTTCCTGGTGACATATATAAGGTACGGTACACTTTAATTACTACTCGGGGTTTGAACTCAGGTCCGCCAAGAGCTAGACCATTAACCAACCAAGGCGATGCTAGAGAGGGAGGCCTTCACGCGGTGGCATCGACCTAGCTGAGTGGTGGACCTGCCTGGATATACACAAGTCCCCCAACTCCCTCCACAAGCCCCCAAACCGTCTCTCCTACACCCCTGTCCCTCATAAAAAAGGATGGTGGGCTGAGGAGAGGTGGACCTTCAACCTGCGGTCCACTGGGTTCACACTGAGATGAACCTGGGCCACCACCACAACAACAAAGAACAAAGAACAACAAGCCAGGCACATGACACTGCCCGGTAAGGACTTGGCTTGTCACTTGGCATGCACGGGTACAATCATAATTTTATACCGCATTGCCAAGATAGATAGATAGATAGACAGATACATAGACAGACAGACAGACAGACAGACAGGTAGGTAGGAAGGTAGATAGGTAGGCAGATGCACATGTAGATATAGAGTGGAAAAGTCAGTAGGCAGGCAGACACACGTGTATATATAAAGGTAGGTAGGTAGTTAGGCAGGTAGGTAGGTAGACAGAGACAGACAGGCAGACAGACAGATACCGGCAGATGCAAAATACGTTATAATAGAACCTGACACACAAATAGGCTACACACATCAATTCACAATATTCTACTTCACCCACACACACACACACACACACACACACACACACACACACACACACACACAATCAAACAACAATCTCCTGTCCGTCCCTAACACCAATCTATAAACACACACACACACACACACACACACACACCCTTGTTTGTGCAGGTGCTCCCCACATAACCCACACCTGAACTCACACCCGCGTATAGAGAAGAGTGGTATACCAATTAAGCTTTGAGTATATCGCTCTTTGTTGGGTATACCTTTGTTGAGAGAAGATTACTGTTAGCTTTTGGGTGTGTGGTAGTATATAACTTGAGTATACTGTTCTTTGTATATCAGTTGAGTATATCGCGCTATATATCATGCACTGAGTATATCGCTATCAGTATATCACGCTTTCTTGAGCATACTCGCGTGCTGTATACGGTATATCACACAGTACATGACAGGGGACTAAATGTTATAGGATATATTACAAAAGTATGCGGTATATCAGGCTTTGTTAAGTACCCGGTGTCCTTATATATACTCAAGAGTATACCACCTACTGTTATATATTATCTGGTGTCGTATATCACGCTGTGTATAACGCTCTTTGTTGAGTATAACCATAAGGTCCTTTAAACTCCTGGGTATATCATGTTTTGCCGAGTATAACGCACTTCGTTGAATAGGCTATATCCTGGTGGTGCCTGAGTATACTGTTATGTATTAGAAAAGATGTATATCACAGTTCAGTATATCAGGCTTTGTTGAGTATATCCTGGTGCTGCCTAAAGGTATACTATTATTTATAAGAAAAGTTTACCATATCACACTTGAATATACTAGGTTTTATTGAGTATATCCTGGTGGTGCCTACAAGTATACTGTTACCGTATAAAGTGCAGTGCCGGTATTCCTCGTTCTGCTGTGTATATCCTTGGCGCTGAGTATATCTGTTGAGCCTCAGGGATTACTGTTATGCTGACTGCAGACAAGGGGAGACGCCCATTACCTGGCTTCCTCTCTCTCTCTCTCTCTCTCTCTCTCTCTCAATTATGACTGTGAGATATGCAGTATGAAGTGTGATGTAGGGCAGTGTGAAGTGTATCTGTAAAGTACGGCAGTGTGAAGTGTATTGGTATAAATTATAACAGTGTGAGGTGTGACTATGAAGTGTGAAAGATGGCAGTATGAAGTGTATTGGTATAAATTATGACAGTGTGAGGAGTGACTATGAAGTGTGACTAAGGGCAATGTGGCGTGTATCAGTGTGTAGTATGACAGTGTGAAGATAAGCACAAGTATACACACTGGCCTATACATTTTTCACTCTAAGTTGGCGCATATTTCCGTCCCCTTTGCAGCTAATTTCACTAGATCGTTAGCAGAGAGATGTCAATTTTAGGCCAATTTAGCGTAAAAAGGGTACAGTTCTATCTATCTATTGCCAGACGCCTTAATCCCGTACAGGGTAGCCAGAAATAAACCGCCTCCATGTCGCCCTGTCCAACGCCATTTCACTGCCCTGCTCCCAGCTCACACCCCCCTCTCATATACCTCTCCACTCCATCCCTCCACCTCATCCTTGGCCTCCCCTCCCTCTCCCTCTCTCTCACATACACTCTCCTCGTCGGTCTCTCACTCTCCATCCTCTCCACATGGCCAAACCACCTCAGTTTGTTTCTCCCAACGCTTCCTATCACATCCACATCCACACCACAACACTCCTTCACTTCCTCGTTTGTCTCTCCACATGACTAACTGCTTCTCAATATTCCAGTTCATTCCCTGCACGTCACCCCTCTCTTTCCCGTTAGCCAACCTCCTTTAATCGGATGATGTGCGGTATTTTCCACTTAACTCCTGCCACCAGACGATTTATTGCAGCTATGTCAGGGAGGGGGATGCGGTGAAGGGGTTAAACAAGGAGGTTGTATCCAAACCCCCCTAAAGCGTCCCCTGAGCTGAGGAAAATCGTCCGGAAGTAGAAAGCATAAGTTCAGTATGTAGAAAGTGGAGAGAGAGAGAGAGAGAGAGAGAGAGAGAAACAAGAGACTGGGTTTTCAATGTATTTAGCCAGTTCCAAATTTTCTCCAGAAGGAACTTGAAAAACAGATGTACTCTCTCTCTCTCTCTCTCTCTCTCTCTCTCCGTACGTAACCGGACTGAAGGGGTTACGGCGGGCTACGTGATCATTACAGAGGAAATTAAAGTGTTTCTTCATCCCTCAAAAGCTACATCTGGACGGCGCCGGATATGACTAGTGCAGGAGAGACGGACAAACAACTGAACAACTGTGAGTGGTTACCAAGGGATGCTCGAAATCTGGGTCAGGTTAGTGTGAAAGGACTACAGTTAATCTTTCTTCTCCTAGCATGGATTCAATATGGACGGTGGGGATTAGCGCCGAATAAGTGAGTAAATGAGTGTGTGTCGGTGGGTGGCTGAGTTTGTGTTGTGTGGATGGGGGAGATGTAGCAAGTATTCAATATAGACGGTGGGTATGAGCGCAGAATGAGCGTGTAAATGAGTGTGTGGGAGGGTGGGCATGCGCTGTGTGGATGAAACATGTAGGATTCAGTATGGACGGTGGGTATTGGCACAGGAGAGGCCATGTGAGTAAATAAATGTGGAAGTACGAGGAGTGGGTGAGTGGCTACGTGTGTGTGCGTGTAGGACTAAGTGTATAGGAGATGGCCCTAGCATTCAATATGGACGGTGGGTACTAGCACATTAGTGGTGATATGAGAAGCATGGTGGTACAAGGGAGGACTGGTGGGCCTGTGGAAACTGACTAGTCTCCCAACATTAGACCCAAACACATGAAAAGGTGTAATGAATTAAATACATAAATAAATAAACAAGTAAATAAAAATATGAATAAATAAAGCTGAAGCCATATTTTCTAATGCAAGATAAAAACGATACTCCCAGTCTTCCTCAGTCTGTATATCCCTCTGCCTATGACCTCCAGTCCTTTACACGCAAACTGTCCAGGCTGAGTAACTCAAAATGAATGCATCTTGTTTTTCAGGCTAAGTATGAGTGAGTAACAGTGGGTCAGTATGAGTAAGTATGAGTGGGGTGAGTCATACTGAGGACAACGGCAATTAGGCGAGAAGGGTGAGAAATTTGTGAACGGAGAGACCCAGCTTCCTGAGTCTGACTCACTCCTACACGTGAGAGAGAGAGAGAGAGAGAGAGAGAGAGAGAGAGAGAGAGAGAGAGAGAGAAAGCCAATACGAATGTGTAATAAGCAAAATTAAAACTCACAGTCAGCAATGCTACACACCAACTCAATAACGTCTGCAGCATAAGACCTCTCCCTAACAATCCCTATCTACGCTTATCTCCAGGCAGATAAGAGGAGATTCAGTCCAAACATGACATTTACGACTTTGAAATCTTTACCGGAAGCCTCGCTATTCAGAAGTGCAACTGTGTTAAGCACCGTATTCTTCCTAGTTTGATAGATTTCACGATAGTTTTTAAGAACGATACGAGGTGGATCATATATAAGGCTTCTTGTTCACTCAGCCAGGCAGTCTCTTGTGTTCTGTGGCTTTGTTAGTGATATCAAAGCCTATGCTGTTCATTTCCTGCACCCACACAAGCATCTTGAAATGAACGGATCTTGAAATTTGGCTTTCTGCTGCCTTGTTTTCGTTTTTTCTTTGAGGGAACAATTTTGCTGTCTCCTTGCCTTTGGTTCCTTCTTTCTTGCATTAAAAAAAATCTACCCTGCACCATTCATTTCCCACGCCCACTGCCACACCCACGCCCACACCAGCATCTACCCTGCACCATTCATCTCCCACGCCCACACTAGTACCGTATCTAACCTGCACTGTTCATCTCCCACACCCACTGCCACATTCACGCCCACACCAGCATCTACTCTGCATCATTCATTTCCCACTCCCACTGCCACACCCACACCAGCATCTAACCTGCATCATTCACACTTCCCACGCCCACTGCCACACCCACGCCCACACCAGCATCGACCCTGCACCATTCATTTTCCACGCCCGCTGCCACACCCACGCCCACACCGGCATCGACCCTTAATCAATCATTTCCCACGCCCCGCTCAATGCCACACCCACGCCCACACCAGTATCTACCGTGCATCATTCATTTCCCACACCTACTACCACACCCACGCCCACACCTGCATCCACCCTTCACCATTCATTTCCCACGCCCACTGCCACACCCACGCCCAAACCAGCATCCACCCTCCATCATTCACACTTCCCACGCCCACTGCCACACCCACGCCCACACCAGCATCCACCCTGCACCATTCATTTCCCACGCCCACTGCCACACCCACGCCCACACCAGCATCCACCCTGCACCATTCACTTCCCACGCCCACTGCCACACCCACACCCACACCAGCATGCACCCTGCACCATTCACTTCCCACGCCCACTGCCACACCCACACCAGCATCCACCCTGCATCTGCATCATTCGCACTTCCCACGCCCACTGCCACACCTACGCCCACATCAGCATCTACCCTGCACCATTCATTTCCCACGCCCACTGCCACACCCACACCCACACCAGCATCCACCCTGCATCATTCACACTTCCCACGCCCACTGCCACACCCACACCAGCATCTAACCTGCATCATTCACACTTCCCACGCCCACTGCCACACCCACGCCCACACCAGCCCTCTAAGCCTCCCTTCGAACATGTAAAAGACCACTGGGCGAGATCTACTAGAGCATTACTTCTGAGCCACCCTGTATTTTGCTCAGTACACCTTCATATCCCCTAGTCTGCATAAAACACACACACACACACACACACACACACACACACACACACGACACTACTGTACCAAGGTGTAATAAGCAAAATATATCGCACAGGAAAAAAAAAATACCGGTACATTTTACGAAGTCCCCCCTAAGTCAACGAAAATGGGTTAGTTCCGTTTTCTAAGTGACTGGAGAATTCGTCACACCTCTTCCTTAACGATTTATTTTGCAGGAAGAAGTAAAATTTACATAGTTCCGCCCCCCCCCAAGCCAACGAAAATGATTTAGATTCGTGTTCTAAGTGACTTTGTTGGAGATTTCTTAACACCTTTTCCTTAACGATTTACTTTGCAGGAAGGGCACTTTATGAAGTTCCCCCTACGCCAACGAAAATGAGATAGTTTTGTGTACTTACTGGCTTTGTTGGGGATTACCTAACACCTCTTCCTTAGCGATTCATTTTGCGCATTACTTCATTGCCCTCTTGTATAATACTGACGCAAACCATGTTGATATGACAACCACACATACTTTTCAATTATACAGGAGAATGTTGGTGTAATATACAAAATAAATCGCTAAGGAAACGACGCTGCGAAGCCTCCCACGCCAACGAGAATGTGTTACAGTTCACAAGCGGAAAACAGGAAATGACGACCTTTAAGAGAGTGAAATCTTATAGACGAAAACATGACTAAATGTGGAAGAAGAAATGAAGAGGAGGAGGAGGAAGAGAATAGGAGGAGGAGATAAAGAAGAGGGGGGAGATGAAGAAGAAAGAGAAGAAGAGGAGGAGGAGGAGGAGGAGATAAAGAAGAGAAGAGGAGGAGGAGGAAATAAAGAAGAAAGAGAAGAGGAAGAGGAGGAGGAGGAGATGAAGAGAAGGAGGAGGAGAAAGAGAGGAGGAGGAGAAAGAGAATAGGAGGAGAAAGAGAAAAGGAGGAGAAAGAGAAAAGGAGGAGAAAGAGAAAAGGAGGAGAAAGAGATGAAGAAGGAGGAGGAGGAGGAGGAGGACCTATAGTCTTTTCACATTAACTTGTCCTACATATCCACATTTTTCTTGATTTTCTTCCTTGGGGCACAGAAAGAAAATACTACGGCTCTACAACCATTCCAAAGCACTTCTTCGTGACTAGCATCAACTAGTTATAATCCACTGTTACAAGCCAGCATTTTAAGCCAAGTTAGAGTAAAAGGAATATAATAACTCCACCTTGGATGATATAACTTACTGATTTGAAAATGTTATTGCTTTAAGTCTACCTAATAAGATTATACCGTAGAAGCTGTGATTATTTCAGTGAAGCAAATGGGTCAGGGTGAATCTATGTGTAAGGCGTTGTCCAGGGTGTGTGTGTGTGTGTGTGTGTGTGTGTGTGTGTGTGTGTGTGTGTGTGTGTGTGTGTGTGTGTGTGTGTGTGTGTGTGTGTGTGTGTGTGTGTGTGTGTGTGTGTGTGTGTGTGAGTAGGAAAGGCTCGGTACCCGCTGACTCGAGAGAGAGAGATGGAGAGAGAGAGAGAAGGGGGGGGGAATCTGTACTGAAATGAGTCGTCTAGCCTACTTAGGCTACTCTTGGCATCTCTCTCTCTCTCTCTCTCTCTCTCTCTCTCTCTCTCTGAATGTCTGTGTGTGTAGACCTAGTTGTGCGTACATGTGTAATGTATATTTGGCTTAATGTATGTATGTACTACCGAGCAATTAGGGATTTTAAACCATACAGGTGTTCATGTACAGTACACTTGTCCGGGTGTCAATGTATGCAAGTGTGTGTGTGTGTGTGTGTGTGTGTGTGTGTGTGTGTGTGTGTGTGTGTGTGTGTGTGTGTGTGTGTGTGTGTGTGTGTGTGTGTGTGTGTGTGTGTGAGAGAGAGAGAGAGAGAGAGAGAGAGAGTACTATGAGCACTACAGTATATTTTATCAAGTAACCTACATCTATCTGTTGTGTACGGAAGCTGCGTACTTTAAATTACGTAGTTTAGATCTATCCGTCCTGTGTGTGTGTGTGTGTGTGTGTGTGTGTGTGTGTGTGTGTGTGTGTGTGTGTGTGTGTGTGTGTGTGTGTGTGTACTAAATGTGCACTTGCAAGTGTGAACCACGATGCACACACGTGAACACTCAAGGCTGCTGATGTGTTGGCTGCACCCCTACACGCTTCCCTCTCTCTCTCTCTCTCTCTCTCTCTGCAACACACATGGCCAGCAGTCCTCTTCCTTACCCTTGGCACACCTCCATTTCTCAGTCCCAGGGTATAAACACACACCACGTTCCTCCAAGCCAGTCTGAGTGCTATCCTTGTCTTTCTCGCCCCAGTCTAAACTACATTTAATCACAGCATAGCATAACATAAGGGGGATGTTATGAGGGTAGGAAATACGTAGGAGTTAAAAGGATCGGCATGTGGCAATACGTGTTTACATCGTGTTGTTGACATGCAGCAGCGGGTGGCAGATATTATTAGTGTATGCGAGGATATATGTAAGAGTATGCTTAAATTAGGGTATGCGAGGGTATACAGTATGTATGAGTATGCTTAAATTAGCTCGTATACTCATAATACACAGGGTAGAGGAGGGTATATCTAAGGGACAATGATTATATCGGCTAGTATACAGTACTCATATCATGTAGAGTGCAGGGTATACCTACGTGACAGAATGGTTATATCTGCTAGTATGCCTATAAGTAAGGGTGCGTCCACACGTGTGCTGGAACAGGTGCTGGCAACATGTAAACAACACTGTAACCAACAAGCCGCAAACATGCTCGGAGCAGCAGCATCCAGATCATGTTGGCAACCTCATGATGAAGTCTCAGTTGCCTCGTATGGACACACGTATCGCATCACCTCTGCTGCTAGTAAATTAGATGATGCACTGAAACATGTCTGTATACATCTGTCCAAATAGCCTACTGCTGCATACATGTATCCAGACATGCTGCCAGCTGTGTTATAAATACTTGTTCGAGGACACGTGTGGACGTGCACTATTGTACACAAAGGTAGGGTATATGTAAGACAACGGGTGTTTACACTAGGCTAATCAGAAAGGTATACAGTTCGATATTAGAGCATGGTTGATGAGTAGTAGTGGTGGTGGTGGTGGTGGTGGTAGCAGCAGCAGCAGTAGTAGTAGTACTAATAGTTGCAACCCCAGGCTCAACTGAACGTGAACCCGATGGACTACAGGCCAAAACTCCCCGTCTCCCGCAATCCACCATCCTCCATTCTGGGAATAGGGAGGGAGCTGAGGGGCGTTTGTATAAATGGGCAGTGGAGAAGCTCCCAGTTATACCAGTGCCACCACGTGAAGGCGCCCCTCTCCAGCACCACACGTGGAGTAGATAAAGGGTAGATAAAGGTACCGGTATGTGATTGCCTCTGTCCTTCATACAGCGGACAGACAGGAACAGAAGCTGCTCTTTATCAGTTTCATTATTTTTATTCTGCATTTGAGTGCGCTTGAGATTGATAGATGTAAAGAGGGGTTTATTATCTCTCTCTCTCTCTCTCTCTCTCTCTCTCTCTCTCTCTCTCTCTCTCTCTCAGCGTGGCCCACATTTTCGTCCTTCTGATGCAGTTGCGGAGAGGGATTATATTTGGCCTCGACATTCTTTCCACTGCACTTCTTCGTGACTGGCACTCGAAATGATGAGTTGGTAATTTTAGGCCAAGTTTCAGTAAAATGAGTATAGTATATCAGTATGTGAGGGTATAGACTTGCCTCTATTCTATTCACCTCAACCTGGCCTAAAACTGTCATCGCCCCACCTTGAATGCTGACTTAAAACAGTAGATTAATACTAAAATACGATGCTCATCACGAAGAAGTGCTACGGAAGATATGTAGAGCCATAGTATTATTTTTTCAGCCACCGTGCTACATGAAATAATCTTTAAAAGGATGAAAATTTGGGCCAAGTTAAGGTGAATGAACTAGAGCTGCGAAAAAGACCCATATTCTCGGCGGTTACTAAAGCTCCCTAATGCCTCTCCCTCAGCGATCTGTTTTATTACGTCTTAGTCTTTGCATTGAGTGACAAGCCAAATGGTTTCCTGTAAGCCAAGAAACCATTTACAACGCAGGATGGTAACCATATAACCAAACCATACGTGCTCCCTACGTGTCAGCAAGTGGGTTGGTGGAGGGTTTGTGCCCCTTCCCGTAAAACAAATAACTCAAAGTCAAATGGCCACCCCTTACGGGATTATGGCGTCTGGCAATAGATAGATAGATAGATAGACAGACATCTTAGTCCTCTTCTGAACTACATAAATCCTTCCAGTATCGTCAAACTCTGCATAAATAACGTACAAAGAGGATATTCACGACCCATATTCAAAAAACAAATCGCTCAGGAAGAGATGTTAGGGAGCTTTCAAAACCGACATCTATAAGGGCTTCAGTGTGTAAGCTGAGAATGGCCCAGTTCCCTCAGGTGATAACAAACCAAGCACAGGTATTTGAAGGACGCCCGTACCAGGAAGAGAAAGACGTATATACACCCAAAACGTTCTCGACAACCCCCACCCCCCCGTCTCTCTCTCTCTCTCTCTTTCTCTCTCTCTCTCTGACCTGTGACCTACAACTTCCTCTAACAAAATGGATTTTTCGAAAGCGTGACACTAATACTACTTCCTTTACTGACTTTTCCTTCGTCTTTCTTTCCTCATTTCTCTCTCTCTCTCTCTCTCTCTCTCTCTCTCTCTCTTATCTTTACTGTTCACTCTACTGTTCTCCAATGTTTTCTTACCGTACCTCTTCTTCTCTTCTTTCCCTTTCCTCTCCTCATTTTTACTCCTTCCTTCTCATTCCTTCTAGCTATTTCCACATCCTCATTCCTTCAACTTCTACTTACACTCGTCCTTCCTTTCCTACTTTCTTGTTCTACCGGTATACTAATCTTATTTCTTTTCTTCCTTTTCCTTCTGCCTCCCCTTTCATCTTTTTGCACATCTTAATTACTCTCCATTAACTTCTTACCGTACTGCCTCGACTCTCCCTTCCTCTTTTACTTCCTGTTTCCCTTCTTGGTGGGCTAATCGTTGTTTTCCTCTCTCTCTCTCTCTCTCTCTCTCTCTCTCTCTCTCTCTCTCTCTCTCTCTCATTAGCCTTCATTCACCGTTTTCCCCATCATCATCACCTTCATCCTTCCATTTCTTCTTTAGCTACATTCTTCCTTCATTATTATCTTCCTCTTTTCAGTTTAAATTTCACTAACTTCACTCTTTCCTCTTCTCTGTGGCTACAAGACTTCCTCTCTACTTTTCCCTCTTTTCTATCACCCCTTTTTCTTTTCTTTTTCCTCTCTTCTTCTCTCCCGACCCTTCTCTCCTTCCTTCAAAATTAAATTCTTCTTTCCCATATAAATCTCAACTATATCGTGCGGTGCTAGCCATAATATTAAAATTAATGTACAATACCAACTCAGACTGAAGGGGTTCTGTTCTCTCTCTCTCTCTCGACTCAACGGCCTCTTCCACACTCTCTTAGACTGCCTGCTGCCGCCCTCCCTCCCCCCCTCCTCTCTCGCTCTCTCTCAACTCAACATCCTCTTGCACACTCGCTTTCTTCTCAGACTGCCTCCTTGCTGCCCCCCTCCTTCCCCCCTCCTCTCTCTCTACTCAACGACATCCTCTTACTCTCTTTCTTCTCAGACTGCCTGCCTGCCGCCCCCCTCCCTCCCCCTCCCCCTCTCTCCTTCTCTCTCAACTCAACAACATCCTCATACACTTTCTTCTCATACTGCCTGCCTGCCGCCCCCTCCCCCCCCCCTCTCTCTCTCTGAACTCCACAACATCCTCATACACTCTTCTCAGACTGCATGCCTGCCGCCCCCTCCCTCCCCTCCTCCCCCCCTCTCTTCTCCCCCCCCTCTCTCTTTCTCACGACCCCAGCGTCTTGCACCACAGCAAAACCACCACAACAACAGTGAAGACGCAGCACACGCATCCCGCAAGTGTTTTTGTTTTCCGGCATAATTTAAAGGCTTATATATATATATATATATATATATATATATATATATATATATATATATATATATATATATATGAGAGAGAGAGAGACCTTTCATTATCAGGAAGGTGCTAAGCTTAATGAAATCGTCTGAGAGCAGGAAGAGTAAAATAAACAAACGATTCATCATCCTAAAAAAGAAAAAAGAATAAAAGGATCATTTTTTAGCTTTCACTTCCGTTCTGTGTTTCCCCCAAGTTATCAGACGAGTAAAATACGGATCCTTTGTCTGGTGGACGTTCTCTGATTTTTATGTAAATTTCGTCACTATTACAGCCTTTTAAGCCGATTCCAAATATGAACTTACCTGGGAGAACTTATTAAAAGTTAGTAATAATTAGGTTAGTTAATAATAAAAAATAATGTCCAAGTAGGCTATAACATTCTCTCTTTGCTCCATACACAGATAATAGCATTGATGGAATAATGGGTGAACGTGCACCAAAAAATAAATAAATAAAATACAAATGACGTCACCACTACGATGGGCGGGTCTCCAAACTGCGTAAAATCGAATGAGGTTAGGGAGAATTTAAAAAAACAAATCTATAATTCTTTGTACCTTCCCTTGGCCCACATTTCCGTCCTTGTTCAACTAGGCTCTTGCACGTATACCTCAGTGGCAGAATATGGCTCTACATCATTTTCACAGCACTTCTTCGTGACTAGCATAAGTGTTAACCTGCTGCTATATTTCAATAATCAAAACGGGAGGATAGCAATTTTAGGCCATGTTAGAGTAATAGAAGTAAAACACCACAGTACAGGGCTAAGCTAAGGGATACTATTTATTCAGACAGGGGGTGAAGTCGGCTCCGGCTTCCGTTTTGGCTTTATGAAGTCAAAATTTTCAGGCTGTGGGTTCGGCTTCGGCTTCATAACTTTTACAATATCTGGCTTTGGCTTCGACTTCATACGGTACCTTCCTAAAAGCTTCAGCTTCGGGTTTGAAACTAAGGGTCTAGCTTTAGCCAAAAAATGCAAGCTACAATATACCAGGATCAAGAAAGTAGGCTGTCTCGTCACTCTTCAGAGCATGTGTGATAGGCAATGCTGGAAACTATACCAAGATAAAATGAACAAATCTACGTAGGAACTGGGAAAAAACTGTTAAGTAGCTATTGCACAATGATCATAAACAGGTCTAGCGTCTGGCCATCAAAGGCGTCGTGTGGCACCAAGCTGGCTTCGGCTCTGAGTTCATATATTTTCGTGTCTTCGGGTTCGGCTTGACTGTCTGGCTTCGGCTTCGGCTTCATGAAATTCTAGGACTTCGGCTTCAGAGCTAAAGGGTGGGCTTAAGTTCCGTGTCTCCTGTTTATCTATCAGTAGGAGTTGCTTCTGACTTATCTATAATCAGGGAAGGATATGTTTTGGTAGCGAGCACCTTAGATATATTCGGTGGGTAGCTACAAAATAAAAATAATAATAATAATAATATATAATAATAACTATGAGGTTTGGTAAGCAACTCCACGTCGGGTAACAGTTCTGGTAGGTGATGGTGCTCATTCTGGTTGGGGAAAGGTGGTAGTTTTGATAATGTGGTTGTGGCAGATAATAGTGGTTGTGATTACAGTACTGAGTTGTGGAACATGAATGGAAACTGGCGACCGTTGTGGTATTGGTAGATGTGGTAGTGGTGTTGGTGGTAGTTGTGGTAGGGGTAACAAAAACTATAGGAAACGGGTGAGTCTCCGGATGCCGAGAGATCACACAGTGTTCACATGTTCGCCACACACACACACACACACACACACACACACACACAAACACAATGAAATCACAGCTAAGAGTAATCTGTGAAGGTTACATGCGAGCTCAGGAAATCACTAAAGGACACACACACACACACACACACACACACACACACAAAAGTCCTGACACATTTCTTTATTTAGCATTACATATCTAGTTGGTAATCCTTTCCCCACAAGTGCTTTGTTTATAGTATGTTGACCCTTAGCCTACTTCCAGCCTTACTAACTTTATTATATATTTACAGGTGTTTATTGGGTACATATACTTACATGAGCCGACATCTGATCAAACGTACATATGTATACTTAGCCTATAATATCATCCTACCTACACATTTCCTGCCTACTTACACCCTTTTCCACCTAGGCCACCTTAAATTACTTGCATTACATATTCCTTTACATGCTTACCCATATACCTGCTATACCTACATAACCTACTTACCTACCCACCTACCAACACATACTCCCACCTATCTACATGCCTACTTACCTACCTACCTTCCAATACATACTTCCATCTACCTACATAACCTACACAGCCTACTTGCCTACCTACTTACCTACCAACACAATTTCCCACCTACCTATTTACATATTCCCTTGTTTGTTCTAGTACCTACCTACTTACACATTCCCCTGCCAATCTACGTACCTACCTACCTGCCTACCAACACATTCTCCCACCTACCTACTTACA
Source organism: Coenobita brevimanus (assembly GCF_032717465.1). Classification (NCBI taxonomy): domain Eukaryota; kingdom Metazoa; phylum Arthropoda; class Malacostraca; order Decapoda; family Coenobitidae; genus Coenobita; species Coenobita brevimanus. The sequence goes on from NC_136992.1 coordinate 29,330,540, forward strand.
TGTTTCCTTGCCTAATATTCTCGTACCTACTTACATATTCCCATGCCTAATATTCTCGTACCTACTTACATATTCTCTAGCCTGCCTAATTACATATTCTCGTACCTAGCTACTTACATATTCTCGTACCTACCTACTTAGCCTACATGTTCTTGTACCTAATTACATATTCCCCTACCAACCTACGTACCTAACTACCTGCCTGCCTGCCTACCTGCTACCTACCTACCTACCAACCTGCTACCTACCTACCTACCGTACCCACCTACCTATCTGCATGCCTAGCTGTGTACCCAATCAAGGATGAAACTGGCCAAGCATTCCTGTGAACCCGCGACAAACACAAAGCCGTTAAAAAAAAAAAAAATCAAAATTTAAACTAGAAGCAGATGTGTGTCAATGGGTTCTAGGAAGGAATTAAAAAGAAAAAAGGGCTAACATGTCAAGATTAAAATGGCGAACATGGAAGGACGAGGTATGCTTTTATAAACTAGATATTTAAATGATAGGAAATTCTTCGGAGATCAGTGTGAGAAATGGGTAGTTTTAGGGAAGTTCAGTACTGGTAAGATTAATGTGTGTGTGTGTGTGTGTGTGTGTGTGTGTGTGTGAGAGAGAGAGAGAGAGAGAGAGAGAGAGAGAGAGAGAGAGAGAGAGAGAGAGAGAGAGAGAGAACAAGATAACCAGTTCAACAGCAAAGTTATATAACAAAGGACACGAGCAGATAGAGGAAGATAAAATACGATAAGACAAAAACTAATCTATTACACAGGAAATGAGGTAAGACAGATGGATAAGTCCCGTATAGTTACACTGATGAGCAGAAAGACAAGCGAAAAAAAAAAAAGTGCATGAGAGAGAGAGAGAGAGAGAGAGAGAGTCAAGCGTACTGACAAGAAACGTGGGGTAAAGATCAGGAATAAAGTAAATGAGTCAACAGTACAGAGAGAGAGAGAGAGGGAGAGAGAGACAGGGAGAGAGAGAGGGGGGGGACGTTGGCACATGTGCAAGGGAGCATCAGTTGTCCACGTGATCACCAGCTGTTCAAGGTAAACACACACACACACACACACACACATACACAAGCCTTAACTAGATCATTTTTCCACGCTAAATCATAACACCTAATGAAGTGAAAGTGTCAGCCAAATGAAAGCTACTAATCACACTCATGCTGGGAGGTTTTAAAACATCTTGACACTAAACACTTGCATAATATTGGAACACGTTGGGAGGAAAGCATGGCGGGAACAGGCCTTCCATATCCACACTTCCCTCAAATTTACCTTTCAATTAGCTTAATTTTACGGTTACATGCATCAAGATATACTCAAAATGTAGACTAACTATCGGGGTATATCAGCGTTATCGGATATTACCGTAAGTGAAAGGGAAATAGATGTTTCGAAATAAGGAAAGATGGGAACGTTACGCTTATTTCCAGTTCCCTCAATCGAACCTTTCTTTTAGCTCATTTTTACAGTTACAGGCATCAGAATGTACTCAAAATATAGACTGAATATCGGGGCACATCAGGGTTATCGGATACTACCACGGGTGAGAGGGAAACAGAAGGAAATGTGTCGAAATAAGGAAATTCTGCCACTCACTAGGGTACCGCACCGCCATTTCCCCACCTCCTCACGTTTCACCTAGGCTACTTTACCAACCAGAATGTGGGACAGAAATAAAAAGAAACAAATATTTAGTCTGGTGGGGTGGTTATGGCTGGAGTAATTACGGAGTGAAAATGAAATGTTTTGCTTCTTCGTGGGATGAGGACATTGCACTCCACTCTGCTTCCATGCCTTTATTTGTTCCAGTTTTAATCTCTCTCTCTCTCTCTCACCCATATTTCCCCCTTTCTTCCCCTCCTACTCTGCAGCCATTCTTTTTCTCCGTCCCTATTTTCGTTACCTCTCTCTCCAACAGCTCTCCATACCTGCCTGATTCCGACATGCACTGAGTTCGTTAATATATAAACACAACGAGAGAGAGAGAGAGAGAGAGAGAGGATGCTGGAGGCCAAAGAGTATATATATCGCCTGTTCAGCACTATCTCTTTAATATTACGCAGTTAAAAAGAGAATCAGATAACTGCATTTTTCCAGGCATAAGCTACATACCCCTTTAAGTTAGCATTTTTTTTTCACATTTTTGCGTTCCAGACGAAAAAGACCCAAGTTTGAAAATAAACATACCATAATAGTATATCAGGAAAAAACGTCCATCACACACACACACACACACACACACACACACACACACATTAACAATTTCCAATTCACAAATACCCAATGTCAATAAACAACTACCGTAAATTTCCATGTCAACAGCTCGTCCAACCAAAATTTATAAAAGTCAAAATAACAAATACCACTAAATCACTGCCCATCACAAAAATACACAAACATATACTACCTATTCTCCAGATCTGTACCCAGTTCAAAAATCCAGCCGAAATTACTTTAAAAAATTACAAAAGTACAAAATTACACAACCGCTTCCCATCATCAATACACAAGAAAAAAGTCACAAATACACGATCGCTCTAACTACAACTCTCATATATATACAGATAATTCAATAATCCTGATATATTACGGCAAAATAATGACAAAATACTTCAAAAGCCACCTTCCTTCATTTACTGCAAGATCACAGGAGGCTACGCACCTCTTCCGTAGCGATTTATTTTGCATAATACACTACACTATATCGTTTTAATACCGACAGTTTTCGCCAATAACGTACAGTATAAGCCGACTGAGGAGCAATGTGCAGACTAAATCGCTGAAGAAGCTACGTAACGGATCTCAAAGACCCTTATAACTTACCTCCATCGTGCGGGTTGCCGTCTGTCCTTGAGGCTTCAGGATCAACGAAGCGTAACTCAAAAACACGTAAAACCAAGAAAAGCACTCGTTTCCCTCACTTTTTTCTTTTCTTTTGCCGCAGGATTCCAGTGGGCAAGATATGAATCACACTAATTTCCAAAGTTAAATATTCAGTCCTGCGAGTCTTTGATCAGTTGCGATGAACTTTTTGAACAGTGATTTAACGGACTGTGTCTACTCTTGAACGCACTTTCGTTGAACCGTCTTTCTCTTTGCGTTCATGGAGTATTTCTAAGTGTGGACTGTTTTCTAAGTTAGGGTGATTTTGAACTAGCGTCGAGAGGAGTTAGGGCCACTCACATCCACTCCCCACAGCGGTTGGCGGATGACTGAGCTTGGAGCAATGGAGCAGCCTGCCAAGCCCGCCAGATCGAGACGGGAGGGAGGAAGCCAGAGCGAACATGTGTGGCTTTGTGGAAGGGGGAGGGGGGGAGGATGTGTGGGAGGGAGAGAAGTAGATAGAAGAAAAAAGGTATGAGAATGGAAGAAAATCAGAATGGAGAGAAAACGGAATGGGAAAGACGGATAAAAAGATAAGAGGGACGAGTGTGTTGTGTGGGAGGGAGGGAAAGATAGCAGTGGGTTGTGTGGGAGGCAGGAGTGTAAAGTGGATGGAAGCATGAAAGAAGGGAGGAAGGGAAGGGAGATTAAATAAAGGGAGAGCTTATGACGGGGAAGAAATGAGAGATGTTAGAAGGGAGACGAAATGGTATGGAGATGAAAAGGAGAGGAGCGAGAGAGAAAAGTAGATACTCATATAAGAAAGAGAGAGAGAGAGAGAGAGAGAGAGAGAGAGAGAGAGAGAGAGAGACGTACAGGTACGTGTAAGAAAAAAGGGACAGAAAGTGAGAGGGAGGGGGGAGAGGTAGAAAGAAGGGAGGGAGGGAGGGAGGAGGAAAAATGACTTTGGCAAGGATAAAGGGAGAAAGGTCATGTCAGGAGAGAGAATTTTAAAGGAGATATGCATGGACGCAGAAGGTGGAGAAGTGGAGGAAAGTGAGGGGGGAATGGAGGAAAGTGAGGGAGGGAGGGAAGAATGTCCGGGAGGAGTGGAGGGAATAGTGGAGGGGCAGTGGAGGAGAGAAATCATGCTTACATTTTCCTGCCGGTTATTGCATCATTCTTCATATACCGATGCAGTCAACCCTTTCACTCCGATGACGCACCTTTTTCCTTACCTTCCTACTGCCTCCAGACGATTTTATTTAGCTGTAAGTGAGTTATACGAGCCACGGAGACAAAGATCTAAGCTTTTTATGTACGAAAAGGAAAAGGAAGCGAAAAGGAAGGCTGATATCCGTATACCACTCCCTCTTTGAATACATTACCGGTAGGAAAAAGTAAGAAAACATTTGTATTTGTTGGAAAGGACACGCCATCGCTATCATCATCATTGTCATTATCATTATTGTTATTAGCATCATCATCATCAACGGTATTATCATGGTCATTATTATCAATACCATTATCATTATCATCATCATCATCATCATCATCATCGTTACCATTATCTCATTACCATAATCATTTTATCATCATCATCATCATCGTTATTAGCATCAGCAGCAGCAGCAGCAATATTATCATCATGGTCATTATCATCACCATCATCATCATCATCATCATCATGCATCATTATCGTCATCGCTATTACCCTCATTATCATGTTCATTGTCATTTTAACATGATTATTACCATCATCTTCACCTTCATCCTTATCTTCATTGTCGTCCTCCTCCTCCTCTTCATCATCATCATCATCGTCATTATCATCACTCTCCTTCTCCTCCTCCTTATCATCATCATCATCACTCCTCCTCATCCTCAATATCATCATCATCACTCATTATCATCATCATCATTATCATCATTACAATGAAGTGTGAAAAAATGAAGTGCAATGAAGTGAAATGAAGTGTGAAATAAATGAAGTGAAGCGAAATGAAACGCTACTACTACTACTGCTGCTGATGGTGATGATGATGATGATGTTGCTACTGATGCTGCCACTACTACTACCACTACTACTAATAATAATAATAATAATGATAATAATACTAATAAAAATAATAATGATAATAATAATAATAATAATACCACAATCCGCTGACATTTTTGCTTCACTGCAATCAGGCACTCAGTAGACGATATTCTGCAACTTAACACACATCCCTTGTCCTTGCAGTAGCAGTATTTGCAACCCCAGGCTCATCTGAACGTGAACCCAGTGGACTGCAGGCTGAAGTTACCCTCCTCGTGCAGTCCACCATCGTCCTTTCGGGGGATAGGGAGGGAGTTGAGGGACGTTTGTACAACCGGGCAGGGGAGCCGCTCCGTTAAATAGATGCCGCCACATGAAGGCGCCTAGGGGTTAATTAAGGCTCTGTCTAACACCTACTGCACGAGTTAACCGTCACTCCCAATCCATGCATACAACAGGTCAACTCTGGAACTGTCTCTCTGTTTAGTTCCTACTGCCTATGATCTCCAGTCTTTTAAACGCAGTGTGTCCAGGCATCTCGAAATGAACGGATCTTGAATTTGGCTCTGTTATCTTGTTTTTGTTTTTTCTTGAAGGGAACAGTGCTTGGACTCCCAGCCTTTGGTTCCTTCTTCTTTACATTAAAAAAAAAACAAAAAAACTCCAGTACACAAAGTATTTCGTAATTTGAGTAAAATCGTCTGGAAGGAGGAAGACTATTTAAAAAAGACGTGAAAATGAGGAAAATTAATGCCCATATTCTCGTCGGTTATGGAAGCTCCCTAACACATTTTCTTAAGCGATTTATTTGGCTAATTACACTTTACTACCCTATCCTGCATTACTTAAAACACTGCAGTATCGCCGTACTCTGCATGAATAACGTACAACACGATATTAGCCAACCATATCCAAAAATAAGTCGTTAAGGAAGTGGTGTTAGGGAGCTTCCTTACCCGAAGAGAGTACCAGCCTCAAAGTGGGTCATTTTGGGCGGAAGGGGGAGTATACCCCGTGAAAAAGGGTTTGTGGGGGGTGTGGAAGGTGATTCAGTCTGGCCACACCTCCTTTCTCTCCTCCTTCAACCACAGTCTTCCTTCTAGCTTCCTGGCAAGACGTCTGAGGGTGAACAACATCCGGTGTGTGTGTGTGTGTGTGTGTGTGTGTGTGTGTGTGTGTGTGTGTGTGTGTGTGAGAGAGAGAGAGAGAGAGAGAGAGAGAGAGGGAGGGAGGGAGGAAGGAAGTAAAGAGAGGTAGACTAAATGAAGAGTGAATATAATGAGAGAGAGAGAGAGAGAGAGAGAGAGAGTCCCTGCTAGTCCCGTGTGAGAAGGACCATTGGAAACGCACAACATACGGAACAAATCAGAAAAACAGAATTTGTCTTAAGAGTCCGACCAGCTCTGGAGTCACATTTGAGGCCCTTCGGTTGCGAGTCCATGCTGTTACCACTGGGCCACCGACGACCGCGACCCGACGTGGCGTTCAGGTATTATACAGGATTTTACCCAGTGTGAGGAGGCGAGGATGAAAGTAACTTGAATTTAGCGTCCTGTCATCTTGTTTTCGTTTTTTTCTTGGAGGGAACGAACTTTACGGACTACTGGCCTTGGGTTCCTTCTTCCTTGCATTGAAAAAATAAGTAAAAGTCGGTCGTGCTGTATTCTACCAAAGATCATGCGACCAAAGGAGTAGATTGGATGTTTAAAGACGCTGTTTACTTTCCGTATCTCCTCCATGAAATACGGAACACCAGTGCCTTGAAGATTGCAATAACAGTCTTCGTTCTTGTATACAAACATCAATAACAGACATCAACAACAGACATCAATAACAGACATCAATAACAGACATCAATAGGAGACATCAACAACACCAAACACACATGTGACCTGTCGCTAAGAAACGTAACTCCACTTTATGCCAAAATTTAACATTATTTTTGAGCCTCCTTGGTGGTGGTGTGGTTAGAATGCGCTGATCGGAGTGACGGTCTTGCCTACGTGTGATCCCTAAGACCTGACTGGAAGTGATTTATTCATGGTTCGGTTTTTTTGGGAGAGATATATAAACTAAATTAGGCGCCTCACTCCTAAGACTTTATCGATCTTACGACGCGGGATGGTAGCATTTTTCGACAACTCGCCCTACACCGTTGCGCCAGATGCAGCCTGTGTGTGTGTGTGTGTGTGTGTGTGTGTGTGGTTCTTGGGGGGGGGTCAGCCTCCCTCCCGAAATAAAAACGATCAGAAATAGGGGAAACTCCTTCATGTATCCAACAGGTCGACTCTGAAACCGTCTTCCTTCGTATTTCCCACTGCCTACGACCTCCAGTCTTTCGAACGCAGTGTGTCCTGGCATCTCGAAATGAACGGATCTTGAGTTTGGCTCTCTGTTATCTTGTTTTTTGTTTTCTTCTTGGAGGGAACAGTCTTGAGGGCCCCTGGCCTTGGGTTCCTTCTTCCTTGCATAAAAAAATAATTAAATAAATATGGCAGGATTAAGTATGCAGTTTCTTTTATCCAAATTAACAGAAAGAAATGTTTTTTTTTTTTATTCTTTGCACTACCTGAGAGAGAGAGAGAGAGAGAGAGAGAGAGAGAGAGAGAGAGAGAGATTGCAAATTTATATTAGGTTTTATATTTGATTTTTAGGCCTTATTCTCCTCGACTCTCTCTCTCTCTCTCTCTCTCTCTTTACCTAACTAGCCTTTACCCCCTCCCTCCCTTCACATCGGTGTCTCTCTCTCCCTTCCTCATTTTCTCCCTTCCTCCCTCTACGTCTGTCACTCCCTTTCCTCCTCCCCCCCTCATTCTTGCCTACCTCCCACATGCTTAACTTTAATACGTCTCTCTCTCTCTCTCTCTCTCTCTCTCTCTCTCTCTCTCTCTCTCTCTCTCTCCACTTACCTAACACAAATACCTGCCTCTTTTTCCTCCTTCCCCGCCTCCCACCACATCTGTACTTCCCTCCCTCCCTCTCCCTCTCCCTCCCTCCTTACATAAGTACCAGTTTCTCTCTCTCTCTCTCTCTCTCTCTCTCTCTCTAAAAATGGTAATCACATGGAAGTTAGGTGGACGGGAGGAGAGACGGAGACGCAGAACGAGACATAGAATACCTTGTGAGCGTCCACTACAGAAGCAGAGGCAGAAGAAGGAAGTGGGAGTCAGTGGAGCTCGACCCCACCACCGACGAGGACCCTCCAATTGTAAGGCCAGCTCCATACCCACCGAACCACAGAGTCTCCCTTCCTCCCTATCTATCTCCTTCCCTCCATCCCTCCCTCCCTCCTCATCTACCTCTCCCTCCCTCCCTCATTCACTCCTTCTTCATCAATCTCTCCCTCCCCCACACTCCTTCCTTCCTCCTCCCTCCCTCCCTCCCACCTTCCCTTCTTCTTCTCTCTTCCTCCTCGCCATTGTCTTCCTCCTTCCTGCTTCACATTCCTGTTTCCCTTCGTCCGTCCCTCTTTGCTCTCTCTCTCTCTTTCTCTCTCTCTCTCTCTCTCTCCCGTTCGGCCTCCGTGCCTCTCATCTCCCCTGCACGTGCCATGTTCATGCCTTGGTCACGTGAAAAGGTGGAAAGGGAGGGAGGGGGAGGGAAGGAGGGAGGGAAGGAAGGAGGGAGGGAGGGAGGGAGGGGAGGTAAGAGGAAAAATGCAATGTGGGGAAATTCTTCAGAGTCGAAAAATATTCAGGGATGATGATGATGATGATGATGATGATGATGATGAAGAGGAGGAGGAGGAGGAAGAGAAGCAGGAGGAAGAGGAGGAACAGTAGGAGGAGAAGGACGAAAAAAAGAGGAGGAGAAGGAAGAGGAAGAAGAGGAGGAGAAGGAAGAGGAAGAAGAGGAGGAGTGAAAGTAGGAAAAACAGGAGAAGGAGGGCAAGGAAGAGATGAATTATTTACCCTTTTATCCATTTTCTATTTTTTTTTTTTAATATAATGTAACCTCACTTGGGCGGGGGAGGATTTTCTCTATGGCTTTTCCTTCACACTAGTTATAATCCCCACTTCAGTCTCCACTTCAGTCTCCACTTCAGTCTCCACTTCAGTCTCCACTTCAATCTCCACTTCAATCTCCACTTCAGTCTCCACTTCAATCTCCACTTCAATCTCCACTTCAGTCTCCACTTCAGTCTCCACTTCAATCTCCACTTCAATCTCCACTTCAATCTCCACTTCAGTCTCCACTTCAATCTCCACTTCAGTCTCTACTTCAATCTCCACTTCAATCTCCACTTCAGTCTCTACTTCAATCTCCACTTCAATCTCCACTTCAATCTCCACTTCAGTCTCTACTTCAATCTCCACTTCAATCTCCACTTCAGTCTCCACTTCAATCTCCACTTCAATCTCCACTTCAATCTCCACTTCAGTCTCCACCTGTCCAAACCTCACCTATCCTCTCCTCTCCTCACCTGTCCAAACCTCACCTATCCTCACCTATCCTCACCTGTCCAAACCTCACCTATCCTCTCCTGTCCAAACCTCACCTATCCTCTTCTAACCTCGCCTATCCTCTCCTATCCTCACCTGTCCAAACCTCACCTATCCTCTCCTATCCTAACCTGTCCAAACCTCACCTATCCTCTCCTATCCTCACCTGTCCAAACCTCACCTATCCTCTCCTGTCCAAACCTCACCTATCCTCTCCTGTCCAAACCTCACCTATCCTCTCCTGTCCAAACCTCACCTATCCTCCTCTATCCTTACCTGTCCAAACCTCACCTATCCTCCTCTATCCTCACCTCTCCTAACCTCACCTATCCTCCTCTATCCTCACCTCTCCTAACCTCACCAGCTTATTCGTGTTCCCTGTTTTGTTGTTTTTGTTTTGTTTTTGTTTTTTTTCTTGAAGGGAACAATTTTACTAGCTTCTGGCCTTGGGTTCCTTCTTCCTTGCATAAAAAAAACTAACCAGCCCAGCCTAGCCTAATTTTACGTCACTTGAATAGACAGACACACAGATAGATAGATAGATAAAGAGAGAGAGAGAGAAATAGGCAGACAGATAGATAGATAGACAAAAAGATATAAATAGACAGATAGATAGATAGGCAGACATAATTAAATCGACAAACAGATGAATAGATAGACAAATAGATAGATAGATAGATAGACAGATAGATCAAGAGAGAGAGAGAGAGAGAGCGCAAGAAAATGTCACCTCTAAGTCCTCATTGATTAAACCTTGTGCCAAAAAATATATTGCGTGTGTTTATGTATGTATGTAAAGTGTGTGTGTGCGTCTGTGTGTGTGTGTGTGTGTGAGAGAGAGAGAGAGAGAGATTATGAGTCAGCAAATACCTGATTATATTTCTCCACACCTGCATTTTAGCCCATTTTTCCCTTATATTGCCCCAGATTTTCGTCCTTACGTGGCGGAAGAAACACAGTACCTCATCATCCTACCACTTCTTCGTGACTAGCATCATGTCCTAATCTCCTGGTACACTTGGGCATTCAAGATGGAGAGAGGACGGCTTTAGGGTATTTTTTAAAAGAGTATAGCGCACCTCCTTCGCGCGGTGGCATCAATTTAACGAGGCAGGTCTGATGCTCGGCCGTGCAAACATCCCTCAGATCCCTCCCTGCCTATCCCCAGAAAGGAAGATGGGACTTTTTTGTATTTTTCTTTCTTCTTCTTCGTCTTCATCTTTTTCTTAATCTTATTCTACCTTTTGTTTTTTCATTCTTTCTTCTTCGTTTTTATCTTATTATTATTATTATTATTATTATTCCTTTTTATTTTCTTCATTTTCCTTTCTTCTTCTTCGTCTTCATTCTTTTCCTTGTCTTTTCTTCTTCGTCGTCTTCATTATCTTTATCGTCATCATCATTTTCATCACCACCATCATCATCTCCTTCATCATCATCATCATCATCATCATCTTTATCCTCCTCCTCCTCATCATCATCATCTTCTTCTTCATCATCAACATCATCATCATCTTCGTCTCCTTCATCATCATCATCATCATCATCATCATCATCATCTTCTTCTTCTTCTTCTTCTTCTCCTTCATCACCATATTCTTCTTCTTTCTCATCCTCATCCTCACCATCTTCTCCTTCTTTATCATCATCATCATCATCATCATCATCTATTTCTTCTTCTTCTTTTATTAAGCCTGCAGTCCACTGGGTTCACCTCTAGAGAGCCTTGGGCCACATCAACTCCAGATCCAGTTCAAGTTACCCCATTAGGATGTGTTTGTGTGTGTGTGTGTGTGTGTGTGTGTGTGTGTGTGTATACTGAGACACACACACACACACACACACACCTGCCATTCACAGGTGTTTAGTGGAATGAATCACCAACCTACATAGTACAAGTAGGTCAACAGTATTTCCTCCCCTGAACATCCACTACCATAACTCCACACTGAGGGTCAACATCTCTCTTGTAGTGGAGTGGGAGTCGCCTTCACGTGGTGGCACTGATATTACCGGTCTGTGGATCTGCCAAATATACAAGTGTCCCTCAGTTATCCCTTCCCCATTTCAAGTTAAGAAAGTGAACTGAGGATGAAGGGTCAACTCAGCCTGCAGTCCACCGAGTTTCGTATTTCCGCTCTCTCTGCCAGTTTTGCACTACGTATTCTAAGTTTGATATTCCCAGTTTGATCAGCTCTCCTTTCTCTCTCTCTCTCTCTCTCTCTCTCTCTCCCTCTCTCTCTCTCTCTCTCTCTCTCTCTTTTACTCTAACCTAACTTAATCTGTCCTAATCCAACCTAGACTAAGATTAAGCTAACTGACAAACAAACTAACCTAACCTGATACCAAGAAAACAAATCATTCTCTTAATACTACACCTACTCCCACACCTCAGTACTGCATCTACTCCCACACCTCAGTACTATGTCTACTCCCACACCTCAGTACTGCATCTACTCCCACACCTCAGTACTATGTCTACTCCCACACCTCAGTACTATGTCTACTCCCACACCTCAGTACTATGTCTACTCCCACACCTCAGTACTATGTCTACTCCCACACCTCAGTACTGTATCTACTCCCACACCTCAGTACTGCATCTACTCCCACACCTCAGTACTGCATCTACTCCCACACCTCAGTACTATGTCTACTCCCACACCTCAGTACTGCATCTACTCCCACACCTCAGTACTGTATCTACTCCCACACCTCAGTACTGTATCTACTCCCACACCTCAGTACTGTATCTACTCCCACACCTCAGTACTGTATCTACTCCCACACCTCAGTACTGTATCTACTCCCACACCTCAGTACTGTATCTACTCCCACACCTCAGTACTGTATCTACTCCCACACCTCAGTACTGTATCTACTCCCACACCTCATACTATGTCTACTCCCACACCTCTTAATACCACCTCTACTCCATCTACATCCTTACATTTTAGTGAGTAAAATATGGAGGCGATTTGTTTGTGACCACCCCTTACGGGATAAAGGCGTCAGGCAATAGACAGATAGACAGACAATAAAATACCACAGCAATGAAGGAGTTGAAAGTAGACCGGATCTCAAGATGGTCTACCGGACACCAAGCCTCCTTCAAAAGTATGACTGGACTGATGTGTCGTGGGAAAAGGATATCTGGTATTCTCGTAGGGTAAGGAGGCTCCCTGATGCCTCTTCCTAAGCGATTTATTCAGCTTCGGACTCCTCACTATCCTCTGTGTCATTTAAATCACTCAAATACTACCATACTCAGCATAAATAACATACAAATTGATATTAACCAGCTGTATAAAAAATAAAAAATAAATAAATCGCTAAGGAAGAGGTGCAAGGGAGCTTCCTTCACCGACGAGAATACGGACTCCTAACACCTCTTCCTTACCGATTTTGTGTATGAGCACCGCACCTACGCTTCGCCGGTGGGGTTTGCGCGGTTCCGTCAGTCCGTCGGTCCGTCAGTTCATCCGCAATTTCGTGTCCCCTCTACCTCCACATGAAAGGACAGATTTTGATATAACTTCATACAATTGTTCCCTTACCATGACGGTGTGTCGCCTGCAACAACCAGCCATCTACTCCCAAGGTCAAGGTCACGCTTGGGGCTCAAACAAGGTCGGGTGTTGTCATGCCTAACAGCCACACCTACATTCGTGTCCGCTGTGTGTGTTGTCTGGGGAGGTCACTGAATGGCCGTACATACGTGTTACCATCATACCCACATTATATACACAGTACATATGTATGGTTAGCATCCGGTAGGGCACTTTGTGTCGCATGGCAGTACTTAACTCTGTACATACGTTTAACAGCCCGTTCTCTTAGGCCTAGCAGTCTTCCTGCGTGCTACACACCCTCACGTCACCTCATCGGCATTAATGGTCCTTATATATACCGAATACATGCTAGGGCTGCCTCATGCAAGACTGTGCTTCGGTATTAGTGGGGGTGTTTTGATTACCTGTCGATCGATGGAAAGGTTGGGTGGGAGAAAGACACAGGTTAAAGCTTGAACTCTTTCTCTCTAACCTTTTGGGCTACAGAGAACTCATCATCAGAGAGTTTGAAGAAATGAAAGAGCTGAGACATTTATACCCTTGGAAATTCCCACCCCCTTCTCGGATCGCAGCCTGATTGCGAACCCGAAAAGAGGGAGGGAATTTCCAGGAGTATAAATGTCTGCTCTTTCACTTTTTCTTCAAATTCTCTGAAGATGGGCTCTGTGTAGGTCGAAACGTTAGAGAAAATAAAATATTCAAACTTAAGTCTCTTCCCCACCCAACCTTTCCTCTTTGTCTCAGTGGATCATCCAGTGTCTATGTCTCTTATGGAAAATTAGTCGAGTCTCAGCGAAATTAATTAAACTGTTCCTCCCCACAACCTTGAATCGAACTCCTCGCATTTCAGACAAAAGTCAACCTTTCTATCTAGTCAGCCGCCACCTCCTGTTGCATGAGGTATCCCTTAACTTTCTCATTTTCTTTATCGCTACTACATACGCTTTCTATGATATTCTCTATACGGGAAACTTTTAATTTGTTCGTCGTTAGTTTAATTGTAATGACCTAACTTAAAAAAATATAAGATCCTGATTTGTTACGCATGTTTCTTCTTTTTTTTTTTTTGTACGACAGTACAGTTATGGAGTTCGTGGTTTTTGTACTGTTCAATGTATTTATTTGGTAAAAATCACCAATGATTTCTTCCATAATCTCTCGTAGCTCGAGTTCCGCAAACAGTATGCCATTTTTGTCTCAGTACTCGAACAGGTCAGCAAGACTTCTCGGAGGGGTAGGGGGCAGTTCTGCTGAATCAGAACTTCCACAGCAGCTGGCTGGTCAAAGGTCTGCTACATGCTTGTTCTGGGGGTCTGGGTGTATGTATGCATAAGCGACATTGAGAAGCAGGGCAGTTCTGAACAACGGAGAGTGACTCTTTTGCACTGATATTTAAAAACTGCCCGTGAGAAAGTGGACCTTTAGGCAAGTGGGAAATTGTACAACCCCCCCCCCCTCGGCTACGGACCAATAACATCAGATCTAATATATCAGTCTGGTTGAAATTACATTAGATTTGATGTTATTGATCTGTGTGAGAAATAGTTGAGTTTTATTTTAATCTTTTGTTGAGTCATTTACGTATCAGCGGCATAAAATACTTCCATTTTTTGTCCTCCAGACTGGAGTTTGGGATTCGAAGCAAGTCTAGGGCCACCAGGTTTCTGCCCACAAACAATCTGGCTGTATATATCCGAAAAACTACAGCCGCCAATCGAAGTGTAAACGTAGGCGTCGTCTTAAAGGATCCATCTGTCTATCTATTGTCAGATGCCTTAATCCCGTAGGGGGTAGCCGCAAACAGATCGCCTCTATGTCGCCCTGTCGCCCACCATTTCACTGCCCTGCTCCCAGCTCACACACCCCTCTCTCAGATACCTCGCCACTCCATCCCTCCATATCATCCTCGGCCTCCCCCTCCCTCAACCCCCCTCCCCTTCACCTCCCTCACAAACACTCTCCTTGTTAGTCAGTCGCTCTCCATCCTCCCCACATGGCTAAACCTCCTCAGTGTTTTTCTCCTAATACTGTCTGTCATATCGACATCCACACCACAAAGCTTCTTCACTTCCTCATTTGTCAGTCCGTCTCCATGTAACTCCACATAACTCATTTCTACTGTTCTCACTCTTGACTTGCGTCTTTCCAACAAGGTCCAAGCTTCACTTCCATACGTTAGAGTTGGTCTCACAGTACTACGAGTATCATGCGGGGACTTTTTCACTTCCATGCTCACTTCCTTATTTCTTATCACTGCTTTTAAAGAACCAGCAACCTTTCTTCCCTGTTGTACTCTTTCAAGCACTTCATCCTCCAAACTTCCATCCTTATTCATCACACTACCCAAGTACTTAAATGCACTCACATTTCCATTTCCTCATCATCCAGCCTCACCGTTCATTCAGTGACTTCATTTCTCTCGAAGACCACAACTTTGCTTTTTCCCTATACATTCATCTTTAGATTCTGTTTCTTAACTCTCTCCCAAACTCATTCACCAAGCCTTGCAGTTCCCCTTCGTTTTCTCGTAACAACACAGGCTTTAATGCATCTAAGACTCAGGTCTTACTCTTACACCTATCAACCCGACAAAATCTTCCACAGGTATACCCACTAATGTTTAATAATATTCAACTTAATCCTGCATCATCCTTGAACATGCTTGGGGTTTCATTTACTCGGGACTTATCTTGGAAAGATCATATTACATCTCTTGTAAAATCTGCTTCCAAGAGATTGGGTGTGCTAAGCCGACTCCGCTCTTTCTTTACCCCTGCACAATTGTTGACTCTATACAGGGGTTTTATCCGCCCCTGTGTGGAGTACAACTCTCATGTGTGGGGAGGCTCCCCACATACAGCTCTTCTCAATAGGGTGGAGTCAAAGGCTTTTCGTCTCATTAACTCTCCTCCTCTTACTGACTCCCTTCAACCTCTGTCTCTTCGCCGCACTGTTGCATCTTTATCTCTTCTCTATCGCTACTTTATTGGTCACTGCTCCTCTGAACTGTCTGCTTGCATTCCTCCACCTCTACGATGGGAGCGTAGCACCCGTCTGGCAGCAAACTCTCATCCTTTTTCTGTCCAACTCTCTAATGCAAGAGTTAACCGTTACTCCCAGTCTTTCATTTATGCAACAGGTCAGCTCTGGAACTGTCTCCCTCTGTCTGTATTTCCTGCTGCCTATGATCTCCAGTCTTTCAAACGCAGTGTGTCCAGGCATCTCAAAATGATCGGATCTTGAATTTGGCTCTCTATTGTATGTTGTTTTTCTCTTGGAGGGAACTGTTACTGCGGGCTCATGGCCTTTGGTTCCTTCTTCCTCGTATAAAAAAAAAAAAAAAATCTGCAAACAACAGCACAGGGAGTTTCCAAACGCTGCCCTGTCTCATTATGGTCACTCCAACATCCAATGCCCTACCTTGTACCTCTGTTATAACCCCATCCATGTACAGATTGAACAAGCATGACATCCTTGTTTCAATCCAACATTCAAATAGAAAAATTCACCCAGTTCACACTCCACACGCAGTGCAGCCTTAGCACCCTCATATATACCCTTCACAGCATTCAGTAACTTCCCATCTACTCCATATACTCTTGTCTATCCACCCTGTCATATGCTTTCTCCAAATCAATGAAGGCCGCATACAACTTCTTTCCCTTCTCTAAAAAATTTTCCACTAAAGATCTAAGAATGAATATCTGATCTACACAACCCTTCCTAAAACCTCCCTGTTCTTCTCTAACTAATTCCTCAGTTATTTCCCTAACTCTGTCAATAAGTATCCTACCATATACTTTTCCTATTACACTAAGATGACAAATGCCCCCCTACGATTACCGCTCACTTCTTTTTCCCCTTTCCCTTTGTATAGGAAAATAGAAAATAGTCATACCTGACTTCCAATACCCCGGAACTCTACCTTCCTCCCAGGTCAATCTACGCATCTTCTATATTCATTCTGCTACTATCTCTCCCCCATGCTTCAGCATTTCACCACACACTCCATCAATTCCTGGGTCTTTCCCCATTTTGATTTTCTTCGTTGATTTCACTACTTCCATTTCACTGATCTCTCCCTCCCTTCTCACTACCCTCCTTCTCCCAGCTATTGGCCAGCCACTTATACTCTCACCACTTGAATGAGCATCTGGCGAAAAGCTCATGGCTCCTAATTGTGCTGAACTGGCTATATATATATCATTAATGTTAGCCTCCCGCACCCTGATTGTTTGTACGAAGTCGTAATTTCACGGTATTTATCACACACTACTCATGGCCATTTACAATCTTTCCAATCGAGAGCCAGCTGCACCAGGACTGCTGCCGAACTCGCTTGGGAGCGATGAAGACAGTTTTAGTTTCAGTGAAAAATGCTTCGGCTGGATTCTTATCACCGACAAAAACGGCGCAGCTTGGTTTCACCGAAGACGACCTAGAATCTGATCCGTAGGCCTGGACAACAAAAATGTGCCTTAAGGTCGCTGGAAGACAGGGTGGTGCTAAACATTCACATACTTATTAATACCTCAGAATACTAGGATATCCTGTCGAAATTTAATATCACTCTTCATGAACCACTCTCATACCTCCTGATATAGAGAAGAAAATTCACTAGAAATTTTAAGAAGTGGCGCTGCTAAAAATATGAAACTACCAAATTCCGCTAGAAATGACAAGCCCGTTAAGTCTGACCTGATAAAGATCCTTAATCCCTCTCAGATTAGATTTCAGTCAGTTTGTCTAGTAACCAAGGAGATTAATTCTTCCCTCATAATAAAGGTTCATCATATTTCATGCAATCACGACTCAGTATTCAAGTTTTGGGTATGATGCAGTTATGTGACGAGAGAGAGAGAGAGAGAGAGAGAGAGAGAGAGAGAGAGAAGGGCTATAAAAGAGAATAGTCGCATTCGTCAGTGAATAACTTCTCGCCAAAACAAAACATTTATGCTACGCTGGTTCTCAAACTGGGAACCATGGCCCCCAAGGGGGCCACGGCAGGATTTTAGGGGAGCCATGGCGGGCTAGTGTAAGTAATACACCACAGTGTGTCTGTGAAATCTCACTTAGGGTCCTCATGCCATTTTCCACATATTTATGTGAATCTCCACCCTTATACTCGTACATATAAAAAGCAAAAGCCGAAACCGGTTGGATGTGGACCCAGATCTGAGATGTGGGGTATCAGTGCCTCAGCCTCGAATCAGTAGACTGAATGAAAGCAACCAGTGTCATCCATTCCACTGGTATGTAACAAAGTAAGCATTCTGATTGACAGCTGTAAGCGCTAAAATAAATGGAGGGCACCTAAACAGTTTTTTCGTCATTGTTAATTTTGTAATGGGCTTGAGAGAAAACTGAAGGGAGGCCACGAGGAGGTTAGCGTGAAATAATTGGCGAGACAAGTGATACGACGTGCGTGTTGGCTTGGACGCAAAAGGCATTGAATCCTGTGCAAATTATGGACGTGATGAAGGTAATGCTATTGTGAGGTAATGCGCATCGAGCCATTCCTAATACAGTAGGCTACGTGGAAATGTACAGTGTTTAAGAAATGATTATATCTTCAGTCGACGGAGCACGTGTGTGTGTGTGTGTGTGTGTGTGTGTGTGTGTGAGAGAGAGAGAGAGAGAGAGAAAGTGTGTGTGTCAGTATGTGTGTGTGTGTGTGTGTGTGTGTGTGTGTGTGTGTGTGTGTGTGTGTGTGTGTGTGTTTGAGAGAGAGAGAGAGAAAGTGTGTGTGTCAGTGTGTGTGTGTGTGTGTGTGTGTGTGTGTGTGTGTGTGTGTGTGTGTGTGTGTGTGTTTATTTTGCTGTTTTATTGTTTTTTATATATTTAAGCATTTATAATTTTGTTTTTTGAACTGAAGAGTAAAAATACCTTGAGATTTCATACGTGCCTTATGTTTACTACCTTGTTTTTCACAATATGCGCCGTAACACCTCTTCCTTAGCGGTTTATTTCACATTCCACATTAAAATCCCCTTGCTTCCTACTTATACCATGTTAAGGGGATATAGAGTTGTACAGAATAAATCGCAAAGAAAGAGGCGTTAAGAAATCCCTCAGAATACGAACCTTAAGCAACAGGAGAGGTAGACATGCTAATCTGTGGTAATTTTCGCTCTAGGGAGAATGAGTTTACAAAGACTGACTTAGGATGAGTTGTAAAAGGCTGAAGTAGTAGTAGTAGTGGTGGTGGTAGTGGTGGTGATAGTAGTAGTGGTAGTAGCAGTAGTAGTAGCAGTAGTAGTAGTGGTGGTGGTGGTGGTAGTGATGGTGATAGTAGTAGTAGTAGTGGTGGTGGTAGTAGTAGTAGTAGTAGTAGTAGTGGTGGTGGTAGTAGTAGTAGTAGTAGTGGTGGTGGTAGTAGTAGTAGTAGTAGTGGTGGTGGTAGTAGTAGTAGTAGTAGTGGTGGTGGTAGTAGTAGTAGTACAGACAACTATACCCTTTTAAATGCAGTGTGTCCAGGCATCTGGAAATGAACGGAACTTGTTTTTCCAAGTCTTGCTACTTCTAGTCTTTGATTCCTTCTTTCTTGCATTAAAAAAATTGCACAACGAATCAGTGTACATAAAAGTACAATATTACTAAGGCCAATTATGCAATACAATATAAACTGCAAAAAAAACCGAAGGATATTCCATGACCTAGCTGAGAAAGTTTTGTGGCCTACTGTATACTGCAACATTTATATACTGCAACTTTTATATATATGAGAGAGGGGGGTGTGAGTTGGGAGCAGGGCAGTGAAATGGCGGGGGACAGGGCGACTTGGAGGCGATTTGTTTGTGGCCACCCCAAACGGGATTGAGGCGTCTGGCAATAGATAGATAGATAGAACTTTTATATATGCAACTTATATATATTGCAACTTCTATATACTGCAACCTCGTGTGTGTGTACTTAGATGTATATTATAGGTTATTATACCCTACAGGCTATAGCATATACTGGACAGGCTATAGCATATACTGTAGTGTGGGTGTGTTTGGAAGTGTAGTAGAGTATATATATATATAAAAGCACACACACACACACACACACACACACACACACACACACTCACACACACATACACACACACACACACACACACACACACACACACACACACACACACACACACACACACACACACACACACACACACACACACACACATAATGAGCACAGAGCGTGGTGATGTTCATGCTTGGTGTGTTTTGTAGGATGGGTGTCACGTGATGTAGTGTGTGTGTGTGTGTGTGTGTGTGTGTGTGTGTGTGTGTGTGTGTGTAGCCTCGTGTATGTGTGTAAATGGAGTCTCGTTTATGTGTGTGTGTGTGTGTGTGTGTGTGTGTGTGTGTGTGTGTGTGTGTGTGTGTGTGTGTGTGTGTGTGTGTGTGTGTGTGTGTGTGTGTGTGTGTGTGTGTGTGTGTGTGTGTGTGTGTGTGTGTGTGTGTGTGTAACTCCTTCACTCCCATGACATAGTTTTTTCGCATTCTTGTCCCCTTTTCTTTCAAGACAAAACATTCCACCGTTTCCAGTTCTTCCTGGGAAAAATAATCTTCCATCATTCCTCCTCCTTCCTGGAAAAATAACCAACATTCCTCCTTCCTGGGAAAAATAAACAGCATTCTTCCTTCTTCCTGGGAAAAATAACCTTCGAGCAACCCCTTCTTTCTCAGTGGGCGGAGGTTTCGTGGCACCATTCTGGAAGCGATTTATTCTCGTGTTATTTATATCGTCGTATTATCAACACAGTTCCCATCAATACCCATAAACGGGATACTGAGTTGTAAAATGAAGAATAAATCACTAAGGAAGAAGTGCTACGAATTCTCCTATGGCAACGAAAATTCGGCAAAATAAATCGCAAGGGAAGGAGTGTTTTGAAGTCTTCCATCCTGACGAAAAAGCAGCAAAATAAATCGGTAAGGAAGAAACGCTACAAATTCTCCCCTGGTAACGAGAATACGGTTAAATCACCAAGGAAACTGTGCTACGAGCCGAGTGGGTGTTGTGGGAGGCGTCATGGCGTTGTGGTTATATAGGTCTTCGTTACCCTGTTAACGGTCATAACGGGGCGGTGAGGAGGAGGAGGAGGTGGGGGAGGAAGAGGAGAAGGAGGAGGAAGAAGAGGAAGGGGAGGAGGAGGAGAAAGAGGAGGAGGAGGGGATGAGGAGGTGGATGATGATGAGGAGGAGGAGGAAGAGGAGGGAATGAGAAGGTGGATGATGATGATGATGAGAAGGAGGAGGAGGTGGGGGAGGAAGAGGAGGAGAAGGAGGAGGAAGAGGAAGGAAAGGAGGAGGAGAAAGAGGAGGAGGAGGAGGAGGGGATGAGGAGGTGGATGATGATGATGAGGAGGAGGAGGTGGAGGAGTACAAAGGAAAGCAAACAGCAACAGACCTCTTCGTCCTTTTGTGGCTGTTTGGTATAGGGAAGGTAATAAAAACAAAACTAATCTATCAGCTAAATACAAGGATAGAAAAGCAGGAAGGCACCCCCCACCACCACCACCACCAAACCCTCCACGCGAAGCCAGCAGGAAATAGTGAGAAGGACCACCATGCAGGATAGAAAAGCTGCCATGGAAATTTTATAGGAAAGAGAGAAAGGATTTTTTTTTCTACACCAGCTACCTGAAGGGGAGAGTAACATCAAGTCAGGAATATTTATCGATGTTCGTCAGCAGTTGTGTCTTCCAGGCTCTGAAAAAGAAAAAGAAATAACATACACCACAGGAAAGTGTTATTCAGAAGTGAACATACCTACCTGGGGGTCAGATGACGGGTACTTATCCGAGCGATTTTTAAAGGTTAGTACAGTATCATAGTTTGCTGCTTCTGGAGGGCAATTTGTTCCATATATTTACAGCTCTATTACAGAAAAAATGCTTAACTTCATGTGGAATAGTTTGCCAATAATTTTACGCCCATTACCTCCAGTATAATTTGAGTGACTGAAATATTTATTGATGGTAATATTATCATGTCCTTTGACTATTTTGAATACTTGAATTAAACCTCCTCGTAACCTGCGTTTAGTTAGGATAAAGAGATTCAGGGCTTCTAAACGATCGTCGTATGATTTATTTCTCAATTTAGGTGTCATCTTTGCCATCCTTCGCTGCATTCTCCCAAGTCTCTCCATATCCATTTTATAATGTGATCAAAACTGAACGCAATACTCCAAGTGCGGCCGTACTAAGGAATTATACAAAGTGAGGACGATATTATCAGATTTATATTCAAATGCTCTACCTATGAATCCAGTCAATTTATTGTTGTTGTTTTTTCAGCTTCTGTAGATTATTTGCTTGGTTTCATATTGTTTGCTTTTACAACACCAAAGTATTTTTCATGGTTTACCCTATCAGGTTGGATATTATTCATGTTATAACTAGCTCTTACATTTTCATTAAAACTGAAATCCATTTGCCATGTTCGGGCCCAATTAAACAGTTCATCAAAATCTCTCTGAATTGCCTGCCTCTGCTATGCTGTATCTGTTACCTGTTTTAGTATCGTCAGCAAATTTTGAAATCTTGCAACATAATCCTTCATCAGTATCATTTACGTAGATTAAAAGAAGACTAGGACCTAACACTGAACCCTGCGGCACTCCACTTGTAACGTTTATCCAGTCTGAAGCAGGAGGAGGAGGAGGAGGATGGAGAGAAGGAGGAGGAAGAGGAGGAGGAGGAGGAGGAAGAGGAGGAGGAGGAGGAGATTGCTAACGGTGCCCTCAGTACGGGGAAAAAAATGGGAGAAAGACCGTATATTCGGTGGAGAGAGAGAGAGAGAGAGAGAGAGAGAGAGAGAGAGAGAGAGAGAGAGAGAGAGAGAGGGACATAAAACCAGATAGTGGATCCAGCTGGTCATATCAGTGCCACCACCTGAAGGCGTCCCTCTCCAGTAGCCATCTGTCGTAGTGAAGGGGTTGGTTAAGCTGTATTTAATCCCTCGTAAAGTTTCCCCTGAGCTGAAGAAAGTGGTCTGGAGATGGCGAAGAAGAGGAGGAGGAGGAAGAAGAAGAAGTAAAAGGAGAAGAAAGAAGAAGGAGGAGGAGAAGGATAAGAGGAAGAAGAGGAGGAGGACAAGGAGAAGAAGAGAGGGAGGAGGAGGAGGAGAAGAAGTAAAAGGAGATCAAAGAAGAGGAGGAGGAAGGGAGTGGAGGAGGAGAGGAAGAAGAAGAAGAGGAGGAGGAGGAGGAGGAGGAGAAGGAGAAGTAAAAGGAGAAGAAAGAAGAAGAAGAGGAGGAAGAAGGAGGAGGAGAAGAAGAAGAAGTAGAAGAAGAAGAGAAGGAGGAGAGGAAGAAGAAGAAGAAGAAGAAGAAGAGGAGGAGGAGGAGAGGAAGAAGAAGAAGAAGAAGAAGAGGAGGAGGAGAGGAAGAAGAAGAAGAAGAGGAGGAGGAGGAGGAGGAGAGGAAGAAGAAGAAGAAGAAGAAGAAGGAGAACAACAACAACAACAACAACAAGAAAAAGTGGAGGAGGAGGAGGAGAAGGATAACAATAATAATAATAATAATAATAATAATAATAATAATAATAGGAAGAATAAGAAGAAGAAGAAGAGGAGAAGAAGAAGAAGAAGAAGAGGAAGAAGGAAAAAATGAAATGGAAATAGA
This sequence comes from Coenobita brevimanus, assembly GCF_032717465.1. Lineage (NCBI taxonomy): Eukaryota > Metazoa > Arthropoda > Malacostraca > Decapoda > Coenobitidae > Coenobita > Coenobita brevimanus. The sequence goes on from NC_136992.1 coordinate 29,354,052, forward strand.
AAAAAAAAAAGAGGACGAGGAAGAAGCAGAACTGAAAGAATTAAATTTATATATATATATTTTTTTTTTACATTAAAATTTTCTTAAATGTTTTTTTTTTTTTTTAACGTAGAAGAGGATACTGTAATGTAGTAGATAAAACAAATCGCAAAAGGAAAGGTGTTAAGTACTCTCCGGAGGCAGCGGGAATACGGCGTGTCATGGGTTGGTATTCTCCTCGGTTAAAGGAATTTTTTATAACACCTCTTCCTTTGCGATTTATTCTGGCATGCGTCTAGTTAATATCGATCCGTATGTTACTTATAGATAGATAGATGTTATTTAGGCTGAGTATGAAGGGATTTGAATGATTTGCGTAACACGGAAGAGAGTAAAGATTAATAAGCAAAATTAAGAAGCTTCCTAACGCCTCTTCCTTAACGATTTATTTTGAGATACGGTTAGCTGATATAAATTAACGTGTTATTCATGGTATGGTGGTATTTGCACGACTTACATGACAAAGGAGAGGAAAGTACGGATTAATAGGCAAAATAAATCACCTAGGAAGAAGTGTTAGGGAGCTTCCTTAACAATGCCGGTCAGACTGGTGGACGAAAATTGCTTCCCCTTTGTCCCTGTTCCTCGTGCAGTACAATTGGGGACCTTGAGGTCACATTAGATGGTTGTAAGTCATATAATGCTATTTTTACTCTAACTTGGCCTAGATTTTCGCCCTTTTGCTGCTTATCTCACGTAGCTCAGTGGCAGAAAAAGACTAACACGGCTCTGCACCCTTTCCACAGCACTTCTTCGTGACTAGCATCATATTCCAGCGCTAACCTATTGCTACAGCTCAGCATTCAGGGTGGAGAGATAGCAGTTTTAGGCCAAGTTAGAGTAAGAAGAGTATAGTGAAGGAAGAATGGAGTTTATTTGCCTGAACGACACGTGTGGCCGATAGGCACTGATTAAGCCTTCTACAGTTGCAAATAAGAGAGAGAGAGAGAGAGAGAGAGAGAAAAAAAAAGTTATCAGGCAGGAAATATGGTTAGAAAAACGAATTAATGGGAAGTGAGTTTGGAAATTGACCAACGGACCCTTTTTGTTTTGCTATACACGCGCTTTTTTCTGATTTATTTAGTTATTTATTTGTCCTTTTCATTTATTTATTTATTTATCTGTTTATTAATTTATAGAAGACGTCTGGCACTGAAGATATTATTGGAAGATAAATGGTTTTCAACATTGACAAAAGGACGTTTTTTGGTTTTGCTATCCACGTTTTTCATATTTATTTATTTGTCTATTTATTTATTTATTTATTAGTTATAGAAGACGTCTGTGGTGGTGAAGGGGTTAAGAAACAGTATATCTGATCTCTGCTGTTCCCAAAATACGTAAACTAAACGAAATTATCTTTTAGTTGGCTTGTTTTTATCTGGCGGTATCTGGCAACTCTTACAACTTAATATGTGGTTGTGTGTAATTTGGTGAGCCTTAGCTGAGTCTCCTTGGTTACTAGTCAAACCTATACCTGACCTCCCGCCTTAGTTATCGGGTAGGAATGAGTCTCCTTGGTTACTAGTCCAATCTATCCTCTAACTACCCCTGACCCCTACCTTAGTTATCATGGAAGAATGAGTCTCCTTGGTTACTAGTCAAATCGCTTTTAACTACACCTAACCCCCCGCCTAAGTTATCGGACAAGAATGAGTCTCCTTGGTTACTAGTCAAATATTTTCTAACCACCTGATCCACGCCTGTTATCGGGTAGGAATGAGTCTCCTTGGTTACTAGTCAGATCTATCCTCTAACACTAGCTAGCCTACACCTGACCATCAGCTAAAAAAAAAACAAAAAAAAAAACTAGTGTATATATGAAAACTGAAATTATGAAAACTTTCCTCTTCAAAAAGTCTGGCAGTTAAAAAATATCGTTTGAATAATACCGTAAAACACAAGACGTCAGTTACGCAGTTTCCGATTCAAAAAGCTTAGCAGAATAAAAGTAGCGAGCTGAACAGGAAGGTACCTAAGTAATATAGCCTCAATAACGGAGAAAGCAGAAAATGGTGGTGCCGTGGAGGAGGAGGAGGAAGGAGGGAGGAGGAGGGAGGGAGAGAAAGAGGTAGGTCGGGGAGGAAGGGAGGGAGAGAGAGTGAGGGCCGGAGGAGGCTAGGCTAACAGTGAAGCATAAACAGTCTAGCAGTTTCGTCCAGCAGTGAATGCACGGGGCTGCAGTACCGAGAGGGCGTATAGACAGGCACGAGGCTCTGATAAATAATAAATTGAGTCATGGAGGGCTAGGAGGGGGCGGGGGAAGGACAGGAACGGAGGGGAAAAAAAGGCGGGAAAAGTCGATAGTACTTACGCGAAATTCGGCAGCTTCGAACGCGGTCCAGGTTGTGTGAGAGAGGGAGGGAGAGAGAGCGGCTTGGGCTGAGGGAGGGAAAGAGAGAGCGGGTGAAATCGAGAGAGAGAGAGAGAGAGAGAGAGAGAGAGAGAGAGAGAGAGAGAGAGAGACGAGAACTGTGGAAGACAAGTTAAAGGTTGTGAGGAAGGAGTTGGAGAGACGTAGAGAGGAGAAAGAGGGAAAAAGGAGAAGGGGGGGAGTAAGAGAAAACGTTGAGACAGATAGACAGATAGAAAGACAGAGAGAGAGAGAGAAAGAGAGAGAGCTGTGGAGAGGGAAGAGAAAGGAAAACTGAAGGGAGGTAAGAAGGGAGAGTTTTGGAGAGAGAGAGAGAGAGAGAGAGAGAGAGAGAGAGAGAGAGAGAGAGAGAGAGAATGTGAAGGGAGGGAAGAGAGAGCTGTGAGGGGAGGGAGGGAGGGAGGGGAGGGAAGGGGGGGAGGAGAGAGAGAGCGACCGACGGTGGGAAGGAGGACGGGAGAGAGTTGGGGAGGAAAGAGGGCGACCTAGAGAGAGAGAGAGAGAGAGAATAGTAGGAATGCGATGGAGATAGATAATTAGGTAAACAGATAGACAGGAGTGAATAGATAGATAGATATAGACAGATTAATAGAGAGGTGGAATGCAGGTACGAAATAGACCTAGTTAGATAGATAAATAGGCTAGTTGATCATTAGCAGAGAGAGAGAGAAATAACGACATAACAAATCGATAAAAAATAGATAACCCTTAATATTTATAAAATCCTGAATGAATGGCGAGGAAGGTGAGTAGGCTAGGAATGTGTGTGTGTGTGTGTGTGTGTGTGAGGGAGAGAGAAAGGAGGACGTGGAGGGAGGGAGGGAGACAGCAACTCTCTCCCTCCCTCCCTCCCTCCCCCCTTTTCTCTGTCTCTGTCTGTCTCTGTCTGTCTGTCTGTCTGTCTGTCTGTCTCTAATATGCATCTACAAGTGAAAATAAATATGAACCATAATTACCACAAACTGCCTGAAAGTTAATGATGGCGGGGTTGGGGAGGGGAGGGGAGGGGAAGAGATGGGAAAAAGGGGGAGGAGAGGGGAGGGAAGAGGTGGGGAGGAGTAAAAGAAAGGGGAAACCAGGGGAGGAGGAGGAGGAAAGGGTGGAGGGGAGGAGGAGGAAAGGAGGAAAGAGAGTGAAGGGAGAGGGAGGAAGAAGGGAAGTGGAGGAAGGGAAGGGGGAGAAGGGGGGAGGAAAGGGGAGGGGGAAGGGGAGCTGAGGAGTGAGGGAAGAGGAGGAAGGCGAGGGAGGGGAAGGGGGAGGAGGGAGGAGGGAGGGGGAGTAAAGGGGGGAGGGGGCGCACACGCAAAGGGGGGTTATACAAGTAAGGGGAAAGGCTGCACGCAAGTCAGGCGAACGCACACGCACACTCACACGCACATACACATACGTAGTTACACAAGCACTTCTATCTATCTATGGCATTAAAGGTATGTATTATATCTATCTACTTTTCTAATTGTCTATCTACCTATCTATTTATCTGTCTGTCTGTCTGTCTCCAACTATCTGTTTGTGTGTATGTCTGCCACCACTTGTCTATCTGTCTGTCTGTCTGTCTCTCCACTTCTTTATCTCTATCTATCTGTTTATCTATTTGCCTGTCTCTCCCCCTACCTATCTATCTATGCACGTTTAGTCATATATAGGCAAAACATGCACACAGTCATACGCATACACTGCATATAGAGTTGCACACACACACACACACACACACACACACACAGTTACACGCACATACAAACTAACACACATGCAAATAAATCCCACATAGATATTACAGAAAATTTATGTAACCAATAACATCAATAAATCCGTAGGGAGTTGGTGGAATGAGTTTGAATTGGGATGGGTTAACGGTCAGGTTAATCTGGGCTGCGGTTAGGTTAGGCTGGGATAATCTAGGTCAAAAATATGCTAGGTTGTGCTGGGTTATGCTAGGATAATTTATATGAACGCTTAACACAGCAATCATCTAAATTAACCTAACCTAACTTAACGTAACCTAATTTAACCTAAATTTAACCTAGATTATCCCAGCCTAACCTAACCGCTGCCTAAATTAACCTAACCGTAATTAACCGATTCTAATTTAAACTCATTTCACGAATTCCCTTGGGATTTCATGAATGCACTAGTTACACAAATTCCCTGTAACATATACAGTATACGCACACGCACACATACGCTTTCGTGCACACATATTGCTACTCATACACACGTACACACATACGTACGTTATACATAATCTTAGGTTCACACAAATTCACAGTCCAGTTCAGAGTACTTACACATGCAGTTAATTCACGTACACATAAGCTAAATACATACATACATACATAGCCCCTGCCCCACTCACACGCAGGACCTGGTACACACACACACACACACACACACACACACACACACAAAGGCAGAACTCTTACATATTACAGCTCTCTCTCTCCCTCCCTCTCTCTCTCTCTCTCTCTCTCTCACACACACACACACACACACACACACAAAGGCAGAACTCATACATACTGCATCTCTCTCTGTCACACACACACACACACACACACACACACACACACACAGATGTACAAGAGTATTCAGTACACATGAACAAAAGCAGGAGAGAGAGAGAGAGAGAGAGAGAGAGAGAGAGAGAGAGAGCAAACAGTTTTGAATAAAAGATTTGACACACACACACACACACACACACACACACACACAGTACGCACCAACCGTCCACAACACTCATGCATACATATCTCATACAGCAAAAGACATACATATATGGATTTATGCATTTATACAGCATTCACAACTAAATAAATAAATAAATAAATAAAAATAGAGAAACGTCATCCTTTTCTGTTAATTCAATTTCGGGGGACGTTATTTTCGGTTGGTAATGCTTTAAAATTTTGAATGATTTCGTAGTAGCGCTGTTATCATGGTCTGTTTTTTTGTGATATGCAGTTTATTGTCCTTCAAATGCTCGGGACAACTCTAGTACAGTTTCAGCCAACGTCAGACGATTTTATTAAGCTGAAAGTGAGTCATGGAGGCCTCATTTAATCATTTCAGCCCGATAACGCCTTTTTTTTTTTTTGCTGTCGTCTGGGGAAATCTTTCATGGAGGAGCATTTTCATGGCGATCTTTTCGAATCTTTTCACTATTATATATATATTTTTTTTCACCTCAGTTTTGGCCAATTTTCGTCCTTTTGCAGCTTATTTCACGTAGCTTAGTTGTTGAAAAAGACAATACTACGGCTCCACATCCTTTCCATGGTACTTCTTCGTGACTAGCATCATATTCTAGCTTTAACTTAATGCTACAACTCGGCATTCAAGGGAGAGAGAGAGAGAGAGAGAGAGAGAGAGAGAGAGAGAGAGAGAGAGCTAATTTATTGCAACAGCTCAGCATTCAGGATGAGGAGATGCAAGCTTTGTCAAACTGAAGTGGAGAGAGTATAGAAAAAAGATGTTATTTACAGGAAGGACAAGGAAATGCTGCAAAGTACATTGGTTTCACTAGGAAGCTCATTTCGTGGTATCTTGTGTGTTGCAGGGACGGTGTGGGCGTGGGTGTGGCAGTGGGAGTAGGAAATGACTAAATGATGAGGTAGACTGATAATGTTAACTTTCACCTGGCTGCGAGTGAGAAAAAAAAAAAATAGGGTGGATACTGCCTGGAAATATCAATAGAACATCCTCGGGGTGAAGGGGTTAATTTCTTCTTCGTTGGTGCCATGAGAACAAACGAACTTTAAAAAAAATAAAAAGGTTAATAAGAGAAAGCACTCAAAGCTGGCAGGATTAGTTTTCGCAGAGGAATGCGTAGGATTTTCAAACACATGCATTTTCTTCGCTTGCCTTCTTTGTTACAACGAAAATCCTGAGTGCAGTAATATAAAATGATCTGAACCCGTTTCTATCCCGTGACGTAGTTTTCTGGCTTATTCTTGCTACGTCATTCTCTCTCTCTCTCTCTCTCTCTCTCTCTCTCTCTCTCAGTTTAGGGGAGATTTCTTGTAGTGATAAAAGGGTTAATATTAGACGGTTGCACCTAAACTCTCAAGTTCGACAACTCTGCACTAAGTTTATCTAAATAAAATAACCTGGATGTAGTAGCAAGATAATAATACCTCATCGAAATAAAGGGTTAAAACACTAAATTATGAGTGATGGAGTGTGAGGATATATTTAAAATTTGAATGTTTTGTCCGGTATCTTCCGTGATTTTGAATTAGACTAATTTCGAAAAAAAGTCCCTGTGTTATTAGAAAGAAGTGCTGTATAGCCGAATATACAGATACTGTGAATACAGTACTTCATTTATGGGGACTGTGGAGTGTGGGTTGCGTAAAAATGCGTAGGAGCGTGAGTGACGGAGTGATTTACATGTGGAATACAAAAAACGAGGGTTAGTACAGAAGTAAAAACGAGATGATGCATAGCTGAATATAAAGGGCGAGTGAATGTAATAAATTCGTTTATTGGGACTGTCGAGTGTGTGCGTATATAAATGCGTAGAATATTGAGTAAGAGAATAAGCAGTGAGAAATAATTCAAAGGGGGAGTTTACAGAGATAAAAACATGGCGATGCGCAGCTAAATATGCAAGTTTGATGAGCATGATAATTAGTTCATTGGGACTGCCGAGAGTGAGTGGAATAAATATGCGTAGAATGCTGAGTAAGGGGAGTGAGTATAGGTGAGTAATAATTCAAATCTGGCGGGTTGAGGCTGCGCAGGTGTGCCGGTGCCGCCCTCTCGCCCGGCGTCAGTGAACCTCCCAGTGATGTCCAGGCAGCCGTTGTGATGGGCCCGCGCTGACGCAAGTAAGTACGAATTTCCCCCGTTTACCGCCGAGTAGCCGTATTTTTGGCGTATTTAGGCTGTGGGCGTATGCATGATGGTATTTCGAGTGGGGTTGGTGGCCGGGGTTAAGGGATACTGAAGGGCTTGGGGAGGTTGGGAGAAGTGGGCCGCGACCCGCATCATGGCGTCTCCCCGCCTCCCTGACCAACTTTGTTACTCGGCGTATTTTTTGTGCTTCCTGGCCTCATCCGCGGGTAGTCACGAGCAGCGGCTGCGTCTGGAAGCCTATCCTGGCATCCTTAGTCTTGCTGGGTTGCCGAGACGGGCGTAATAACCGTTCTGGGGAGGGAAAACAGGGATGCAGCATTTTTGGTAACTGGTGGTGTACACGGAAATGGCTGGGTCCTCCTGGCTGGCCCACTACCTGACGCTCGCATGGCCCACTTTCCCTCCCCCGCCTCTCTCCCTCTCCTCCTCTTTCTCTCACTCCTCCTCACGGTCTCTCCTCACTCACAACGTACCGCTCCCCAATCCGATGCCCGTCCCCTACCGTAATCTACTTCATAAATCAATCGTATTTTTGCGCGTCTTGTGTGTAGGGGGAGTTTGGTGTTGGAGAGGAGTACAGTAGTTGGTAATATTGTGTGGTGAATGAGTGACATACATGTAGGTCAGTGAACCCTTGGAAAGCTCTCAGTCCCTCACGTAGCAAGAGCTTGTGTTTTGTGTGTGTGTGTGTGTCGCGGAAGTGTTGTAAAGTGACGTTTGGAGAGGCCTGCTTGGGCTACTGAGGTTTGTATACTGTGACCTTCCTCCAGTAGTATACCCTGTAATTAGTGCCCGTTTTCCTTTACCTTCTCATGTGACGGGAATTCCAAGTTTACGTGTTTGTGTTTGTGGCCATAATTCGTCCCTGTGAATATTTAGTAACGGCAATTGACAAGTAAATTATTCTTGTAATGTAGCTTGTGTTTAGTGCCCGTTTTCCTTTACTCTGACGCGAATTCAAAGATGTATGTTTTGTTGGTGGCCACAATTTCTCCATTTTTACAATTATCCCTGAGACGATTATATTTTGCTGTTCAGACGATTTAGTTCTAGGGTGAAGTAAATCGTCTGGAGGCAGCAAGAAATAATCGTCTAACTCAGGTTAAATAATTGGAGGACTAGAGTAAGAAAAAACGGATTCTCGGGTTGGAGGGATTAGTGTTAGTGAAATAAGCTTTTGACAAGTAGGGGTAAATTTTATGAGTTTCCAATAATTTCTTTTCGGGTATGTATGTCACTTTACGTCGAGGTGTGAAGGCAGTTTTACAGTTGTGTGAGGATACCCTTTAATTCGCGTTTCTCAATTATTGTTCTGCGATATTTTCAACCCCAAGCCCGAGGACTTTTCCCAGGGACCAGACGATTTTCTTTAACTTAGTCTGCGAACTGGTGGGGTTGAGTCCAGCTTTCTTCAACCATGTCTGCAGTTGAATAAAATCGTCAGGAATCAGGAAAAATAAACAAAACACGTTCCCGGACTCAAGGGTGTAGTGTATGTTTGTCGATACCCTTATAATAACACCAGGTTACATTTTTAACGAGTACAGAATGAACCGTAGATAGCGGTGGAATTCATATATAGTCAAACAGATTTTTGCAACAGTGCCGTACATTTTGGCTGTGACCATGAAGTTGGGTTGAAAATGGAGGAAATACAAGGGAAGTGAGCTGTGGAATGATCTTGGTAGACGTGTTGAATATAATGACATTTTAGCCAAAGCAGGGGCCGTAATTGGGTTATCATGATACTTATGTTAATACAGTAGGTTATGATCCATTGTGACTGGTGGAAATTAGTTGGATGGGAGAGAGAGGTTGAGAGGTTCATTGCTTTCTCTAAGTAAATAATGAAAATAGTCAAGCCATAACCTGTCTCCCACCTAGCATTTCCATTAATAAGATACATTGCAAACGTACACTACCTTATTTTACCTCTTAAGTACGGTGCCGTCGTTTATTTTTACAGTTCAAACGATATATTTATTTCAGAAGGCCGGGCTGTAGGGGTCAAAGCCACTGTTTATTCCTTCATTACTAGGCTGCGTTAAACACAATCCTCTAGCATAATTCAGCTTAATTTGACTCGGATTTTCGTAAAGTTGCTGCTTATTTCACCTAGCTTAGTGACAGTTTTATGGCTCTACATCCTTTTCGTAGTACTTCTTCACGACTCATTATCATCTAGTCACTAGATGATGATGACACTAAGGCACTAGATTCTAGTGCCTCAGTGTCTTCTTGAAGTCCAACATTCAAGATCAAGATTGGAGTTTTGGGCCAAGTTAACATGAGAACGGTACGCAAGAAAAATAATGGAGTTAACCGGAAGAAGAGCCCACACGCATGAAAAAACACATTCCGGGTAGAACCAAGATTTAAAAGAAAAAAAAAAAAGCCGCATCTTGAATTAAAAGCAAAGTTCAAACGCATCACCGCCTACCGGATGACAACTTAACCCCTTCAATCCGATTATTTATTTTTATATTTTATTCCTGCTGGTTCTAGGTAGATTAATTCAGTGTAGGATCTTTGAAGTGTAAGGGGTTATTTAAGGGCATGTCTAATCTTTCCAGTTAGAAAATTTCCTAAAACGAGATAATCTACAAGTGTCAAGGGAAGGGTAAAATCGTCATTGAGTGGTTAATTTTCATCTTATTTCATCGGTAACCTCAAATTCAAATCTGTCATATTCCTGTCGGTTAATCCCGGGACTCTCGTGTGATGTTTTGTTTTTTTTTCTTTTTCGTTTTGCTATCCACACGATATTACTCAGTTCGGGAGAGACTTGGAACTAGAGGGGTTAGACGGCCCTTATTTTAAACCTTCCAACACCAGAAATCACCCAGCAGCTGAATAAAATCGTCTGGGTGGTCAATACGTCATCGGAGTGAATGGGTTAGGATTTGCCGGGCACCTCATCCTTCCCAGCTCTATGGTAGTATATTATGCATGCTGACTTGTCGATAATAGGGAGATAAAAATGGCATGCGAGAAAAGATAGATGTAGAAATTAAATTGGAAAAAGACATGAGTGAATACGTAGGTTTGATGGAAAAGAAAAAATCGGAAAGGAAAATATACGAGTTAATATTTAGGTGTATCAAGGAAAAGTAAATAAATAAATAAATAAATAAATAAATCGCAGAGGAAAATGGATACGGGAAAATAAGTAGTGTATTATGGAAAAAATAAAAAGGAAATTACAAAGGAAAAGGCATACGAGAAAATAATGTAGGTGGAATATGGAAAATAAATTCGCAAAGGAAGAGGCATATGGGATGATAATGTAGATGTAATGTGGAAAAAGAAAATCTTAAAAAAAGAAAAGAAAAAAAGACGCTTCACTCCCGCGGCCGCTTTCTAGTGACGTAGGAGGCATCTGAGTACCTCTTCCTTAGCGATTTTATTTATTTACTTATTTATTTTTTCAAGTACCCGGTAACTCAATTCCGACACGTTTGACATCAGTAACATAAGAGAGGATCTTAGTTACGCTCAGAGTAAATCACAGTTTAAGGAAATCCACACACACACACACACACACACACACACACACACACACACACACACACACACACACACACACACACACACACACACACACACACACACACACACACACACACACACACACACCACACACACACACAGACGACATCCTTTATATTGAGAGCGTATAAGCGAGTATTACAGTGTGTCGTACAAGAAATTAGTCACGAAGAAGAGGCGCTACAAGATGACCAGAGCCACTTAAAAACGACCCCGTTACCGTAGGAGCATACGTGCATAGGTGTAATTCTAGCTTAACGGGCAATTGCTAGTGACTGACCTCATTTTAGACCGTGACCTAGCCGCGGGAAGCAGGCCACACCTGGATTGGCAGGAAGATGAGCTCTGTGATAATTTAATATTGACCTGTACTTAGCTGTGATGGAGGTTGAGACTGTGTGTGTGTGTGTGTGTGTGTGTGTGTGTGTGTGTGTGTGTGGGTTAATGAATAATCCCTCCAGCTTGAAAATTATTCCATGAGCTGATGGATAGGCTAATATCAAGAGCTAGGAGACTAATAAAAAAAAATCGAAATGAGTGGGTAAATATCTTCTCAGCCATATCACTAAACATATATGCATTTCAGCTAAAAACCTGTACTCATTGCTTGTAACTTTATTTTTTTTATTTTTTTTTATGTGTCCGACTCTGGGCATAGGCTTCACAGCCTGCTCTCAAGGCCCAGTAGTCCTCCTACATACCATACACCTCTCTACATGTCACCACTTCGGCGCTAACACCCACCGTCCATATTGAATACATGCCAGGGCTGTCTCATACAAGACTGGTGAATTGGTATTAGCGGGGGTAATCCGTAATTGGCGTGGTATAAGTAGCTATCGGAACTATTCATAACCCAGGCCTAGAATCATAAAAACTATCCTAGCATGATTTGCAGTTGTGTGTGACTACTCGATATGGACGGGATTTTGACCATAACTGAAATTTAAAGGCATGATATCAGTTTTGTGTTGACAGCATTTTTACTCCTGCGGTCCAGTGATTTATTTGCTACGATTAGACTTATTTTACCTTGAAAGTGACGAACCTGATATAGATATAGCCTTTACTATTTCCCTGACTATTCCTTTCACTTCCCTTCTCTGTTAGGCTACACATAAGCATCCGTAGGTAGCTGGAATTTAGAGACAGATTTGAAGGGCCTAAACATAATCTGGGCTTGGAACTATCAAAATCGTAGTGTGTGTGTGTGTGTGTGTGTGTGCGCAGTGTTCGTGGCCTCAACTCACCTCCGCTGGCTGCTGCCCCTTCCAAGGTTAATGTCATGGCGACCCAGTTAGGCTCTTCACGCTACACTCACCTGCTTCTTGCTCACAGCTTGCTACTCGGTTTAGATCTTGACGCGGTTTTTTGTTTTTGCCGGTGGGTTTTAGTGCTGATTGGGTGTTAATACTACTACTGGACCCCCAGCGTGTGTGTGTGTGTGTGTGTGTGTGTGTGTATGATGGCTTTATTTATTTCCCTAATGGCCGACAGTTGTAGCCTGTGAATGGGTTAACTCTATCAGACCCTTCAGACTGTAACTCCTGCCCTTGCTACTGCCAGACGGTTTTATTCACTTCAAAAGAGTTGTGTTCCCAAGCTTATCAAGACATGAACTCGGTGAACTGCAGGCTGAAGTTGCCCTTTTACCGCAGTCCACCATTCTCTCCGAGGGAATTTGGAGGGAGTTTAGGATCGTGTGTGTAACCAGTTAGTGAATCTGTCGGGTTATCCGAACTACCACTGAAGGCATCCCTCACCAGCACCGATGAAGAGAAAGTATGCGTTTGAGATTTTTTTTTCCAAGTACAGGAGGATTATTGTAGCCTGGGGAAGACCTCGTAGCGAAATGATGAGAAACCTTTAGCTTACGCAGTTCCGTGGTGCTGTTTTTGCTTTCACTGATTTGAAGACGTTCGTGGGGGTGATGATGTATATAACGTTTTCACCTTTAAGGAACCTCGCCGCCACCACAGCGTGAATACCAAGTGATGGTTTCATTAAATTCTGTGAGGTAGGGATGAGTACATGTTTCTATCTATCTATCTATATACCTAGGCTGCTTCCCCCAAGGAAAGGGAGGTACATGTTTACCAGGCAAATAACCTCCAGTTTTGACTACACTTGCCCATCCAGCTGAAAGGAGTTACGAATTTTCAGCAGGTTAAAACAAACGATGTATAATGGAAAAACCTGGAATGCGTAGATCTATATCGTGTTTTGTATAATTTAGGTCTAATGGTTGTAACTGGGTTTGAGTACTTAACGTATTGGATAACACGTAACTTATGGTACCAGTAGAGTATGGTGACAAGCCAAAGTAGAGTGCATTTTTTACTATTAAGGTCATTTGTCTTCTGCAGTGGGTTTTGGTGCTTATTGGGCTAAATTTGTCGTGAACTGATAGCTGGGTGGAGGAAGCCGTGGAAATAACAGCTACCGTACTTTTTTTTTTTTGCGGGGGAGGGGGAGTGGGTTCGTGAACTGAGGCACGGTATTGTACTCGTGATTGTAACTTGGCCAGAACTCGATCTCTCCTTCATTGTTGATTGTGAACGAGATTAACTCGAGTGTGGTGCTAGTTATGAAGTGCTGTGAAGAATGTAGAGCTGTTACATTCTTTCTCCGTTGCTGAGCAGCGTGAACTAAGCAGCAGAATGACAGATCTAGGTCAGTGTGAATGATTTTTTTGTGTGTGTGTTTTATGTGATAGCATAGTAGAAGCCGTGGAATACTTTTTTTTTTTTTTTTAAATCTGATAAGTCTTGTACTTTAGTTGTCAAGTAGTTTTGTGGTAATTGGGTGACGATATTGTACATAAAGACTCCGTACTTAAGCGTTTTTATTATTGCAGCTGTCAGGTGGTGTTGCTCAGGTTAGGGGAGACTTTAGTATGATGTAATTTGTTCGTGGGTTTTCTTCGCGCTTATATTCAGGTAATTAGAGATGTCTTGGTATTAATTGGGGGTGGGAGGTGATATCCTTGTGGAGGAAGCCGGAGGAAGCTTAAACGAGGTGCTGTTGTATTGGATGTGAGTTACGATGTTTCTTATTGTTGTGGTCCCAGGCTCAGCTGAGTAGGCTAAGAACTTTTTGGACTGCAGGCGTTGGTTGCTATTCTGCATTCCACCATCCCGTTTTCAGGTGATAAGCAGGAGGTAAGGGGGGGTTGTTAAATCTGATAGCCCCGTCACCTGGTTTATATTGTACCACCGAATATAGGCATCCCTCTCAATTACCGGTATGTTTATTACTCTGAATGCTCCTACTGACTGGATGATCAAACTTAGTGTACCGGTACCTTATCTGACGGCAGCTAGAGTGGATATTACGACCAAAAGATGAATGTTGTGTACCGGTATCTGATCTAAGCTTTCCAGTGTGTTCTCTGGTGCTTACTGGATGGCATGTTAGTACGGTAGTTAATTGGACAGGTGGAAGGTGATACATTATAGCAGAATGGCGCTTGTAAAGATAGACTAGTTGGTTTTGTATAAGAGTCTTGTTTTTTTTTACCTCGAAATCCTACAGTGGGTATTGGTGCAGAATTAGGTAAACGGGTCAGCTGTCTTAGAGTTTGGTGATAAATCAGAAAGAAATAATTGTTTGATGTCTTTTTTTTTTTTTACTGTTTGTCTTGGTGCTTGTTGGTTGATGTGATTATGACTAATTAAATGCAAAAGACGTAATTGTGATGGAGGTAAGAGTCAGAGTCAATAAATGAGCTGGGTTTAAGTGCATAGTGGGTTATTTTAAGCGCTTTCGACTTTTTTTTTTAATTTGCAGTTTTTCCAGGCAAACACCAGAGTTTTATTAATTAAGAAAGACCCTAATGATGAAAAGGGTAATTGATGGCCATATCTGCTCTCTATAATTCGTGAAGTCTCGATCAGAACAGAGTATCCCGATGCCGTGAAAAACATTGTAATTGCGTGCAGGATGAAGCATAGAGTGTGGAAGAGGTAAGAGGAGGCAGACTCGAGTTAGTTGAGGCGAGAGGATCACTGACATAAGCTGATAGACCATTAATGTAGTTTTTAAGGTTGCTAATTTTCTTTTATTGTGGGTGTTTTATATGTGGTAGGTGGGTTTATAACAGCGTCTGTTGGGTTGACAGGTGTAGCTACAGTTAGGCAACCTCTTACAGGATGTGGCATTGGGCAATAGTGAACGGTAATTGCCATGTGTAGGTACGTGGGGATATGCGGAAGTTCGGGAGGGATGTAGTGTTGATGTGGACATGCTGGAAAGTGTTGGAAATACCCTGAGATGGTGTGGGCATGCGGAGAGAGAGATGAGAGAGAGAGAGAGAGAGAGAGAGAGAGAGAGAGAGAGCTGGAGGCGATTTTTTTTTTTTTTAAGGGGTTGGGCTACAGTCATAGGTAAGTAGGTAGTTAGATTGATGGCCTAGCTGGTTTCAAATGCCCTAAATATCGAGTTGGTCGTAAATTTAGAATGCTAGAATCTGATTTTGTTTGTTTGTTTGTTTGTTGAGTAAGTGGATGATTATTCACAGGTTCTTAATTAGGCCACCTCACAGGACGCAGCATTAGGCTATAGATTAGGTAAAGTTAATGACCCTTTTCGGCTTGGTATTGAAGAGGAACACCTTCACTCGGTAGCACGTACAGAACATAACCGAGCAGCACTCCTAGCTGAGTGGGTACATTAACGTCCCTCATTTCCCCCCCAGTTCCTCGAAGGGTGGATAGGTACATTATAAGGGCAGTCTTAGTCTATTTTCGTGAGCTCACTCCAGATGAGCTTGGGACCATAACAAAAACAGGCTTCCATATGTGTCAGAGGGTCGTGTTTCCAGTGGCTTCGGAGATATTATAACACCTCTCCCTTACCGATTTATTCTGTACATTAGCCACTACACCTAAGTATCTTTTATGGGTTACTGATGTGAAAATTGTCACTATTAGAAGCGATATATATGGTGTGTAAGGGAAAATAAAAGTGCAGTACACCTAAGTATTTATTATGAGTTACTGATGTGAAAATTGTCACTATTAGAACCGATATATATGGTGTGCAAGGGAAAATAAAAGTGCAGTTTGTAAAAGGTATAGCTAAGGAAGTGTTGAAACCCCATTGCCACCTGAATTGTCACAGGATGCGGCATTTGAGATTATATAAATACACGGAGTGGCGATTAGAAAGTGTGATATTTCCATTCCCTGTATATTAAGGAGAGAGAGAGACTTGCAGATAGAATTGCGTTAAGTAGATAGCGTCATTTAGTGATTACCAGGATGTTAGAACTTTATGATGTTAAAATACTAAGCAAAATTTCTGTCTCCTTTTTTCAGATGTCATTATGGAGGACGGATTGTTGAGCTTGAAGTGGAACAACCACAAGACGACATTTTTTGACATCCTCAGGGTTCTAAGAGAAAAGGTAACGTACTGAACACTATTTTTACCTGTACTTTAGCTCTTGTTGTAGCCTGTGTACACTAAACGTAATCTGTAAGTCTTTCATGCTTTGGCTATAGTTTTTTTTTTTTAATGAGACTGGTATCTTGCAGCATTTTACACACACACACACACACACACACACACACACACACACACACACACACACACACACACACACACACACACACACACACACACACACACACACACACACACACACACACACACACACACACACACACACACACACACACACACACACACTCTCGTTCAGACCCACCCATTAACTTGTGTTTATAGTACATCAACTTTTTATTAATTGCTACAGGATACATTTTTAGTTTCCTCCTCCCCTTTATGCTGTCTTTGTATTATTATGTATATTATCGTAGTGATGCATATAAACAGGAACTACTAATTATAAACAAACCAGCCTACAGCATTTATCTTTATTGCTTTTTTCTACGTATTTCATGTTCCATTTTCCTTGGTACCTCCCCAATTCTTGCCCTCATCTTGCCTCACCCTAGCTCTTTCTTAACATCATCCTCGTTGTGTTTTTCCCCCCGCGTTATCTTCCTCCCACTCTCTCATCATTCCCCGTCTGTTCGTCTTCCTGTGTTCCTTAGTTCAGCTTCTCGTCCTTTCATGATGCGATTTTTATTCCTCCCACCCATCATTCCTCGTCTGTTCGTCTTCCTTTGTTCCTTAGTTCAGCTTCTCGTCCTTTCATGATGTGATTTTTATTCTCTTTAGACGTTTCTGTCGGCATTTCATTCACATATCAAAACTGAATCGAATCAATAGTTTTGTGTTCTGGATTTTTTTTTTTTCGAACACTTTTATCCAGTATATGGCGTTTTGCTTTTAGTTGAGTTTTGTCCATGGTGTTTAGATGTATGATAGTTTTAGCCTGTGTGTGTGTGTGTGTGTGTGTGTGTGTGTGTGTGTGTGTGTGTGTGTGTGTGTGTGCTTCTTTCTCACATGCACCTTCCACCTTTCCCAGGCTTCTTGTTTTTTCCTTCCTTGTGTGTCCATTCATCCCCTTCCCCCCCACACTTCTTTTCCTAAAGCCTCCCCCCCCTCCCCAGCCCCCATGCCTCATCCTTTCCCCTTCACCCATCTGTTCATATCCTTTTGCCTTACTCCGTCCCAGCCTCTTCTCCCCCTCCCCAAGCTACTCCTTTCCCCCTCCCTTTGTACTCCCTCTGCTCCTCCTCCTCCACCTCCTGCCGCCTCTCGTGCTCATTCCATACCTCCCACTTCTCATATATCCTCTCTCTCTCTCTCTCTCTCTCTCTCTCTCTCTCTCTCTCTCTCTCTCTCTCTCACACACACACACACACACACACACACACACACACACACACACACACACACACACACACACACACACACACACACACACACACACACACACACACACACACACACACACACACACACACACACACACACACACACACACACACACACACACACACACACACACACACACATATTCTTGGATGACTTTTTTAATTGTCATTCCTCTGTTTCTCATCATTTCCTCTGTTCTTCCTTTCTCCATTTCTTCTCGTTTCCATTTCCCATTACTCCATTCCTTTGTTCATTTCCTTCCCATCTGTCATTTCCAGTCTGTCTGTTACCTTTTAACATTTATTTCTTACCTCACCCCCTTTCCTGTTACCTTCTCACCTTCCTCTCGTACCCCCATCCTGTCCTGGTAAGTCTTCTGTTCATTTTCATCATTTTTCACCTTACCCTGTGTCATTATATTCCTTTCCTTTCCACTTTCCCCTGTTCATTTCTTTCCGTTCTACTTTCTCGTCCTCTTCCTTTCTCTCCCTCCCACTCTCTCCTCCTGTTCCTTGCTTTCCCTAATACTTTCTCGTCCTGTTCTTTTCTTTCCCTTCCCATTTCTCATGCTCTCTCGAAAGGGCCATTAGGTCTGTTGCTGTTTGCTTTCCTTTGTACTCCTTTGTACCTTCTCTTGCACTCCATTTCGTCTAATTCTTCCTCCATCTCCGTTCCCCTTTGCCTATTCATTTTCCATTTTACTCCTGCATTCTTCTTTTCCCTCTTCACCTTCGTTAACTCATTTCTTTTCCCATCCTAGTGTACATTCCTCCTCCTCTCATTCCTATTTTATTCTTCCATCCTTTCATATTCATATTTTTATACTCTTCAAACCATTCCCCTCCCTCCTTTCCTTTCCCATCCTTTCCCTCTGTTCATTCATTTCCAATTTATTGCTTCCTGTCTTTCCTCTCCACTCATCCATTCCATTCCTCCACTTCCTTCCAACCTGTGTCCTTCCTGCGTGTTCCATTCCTTTCTCTCTGTTCTTCACCCCTTCCCCCTTTCCTCACTGCCCTCCTCCTCTCTTCTTCACTGGCTCCCCACCCCCCTCCCCTTCTTTCTCTCTCCACTCCCTCCCTCTCCCCTCTACCTCCCTGGCGCCCACACCTTTACCCACTTTTACCCTCCCTCTGGGCGTCTTTTTTCCAGGTGCGTCTCTCTCTCTCTCTCTCTCTCTCTCTCTCTCGTTATTATTTTTATTTTTTTAAACTAGTATATTTCTCCCTTCTCACAGCCTTTCTGTTCCCCTCCCTCCCTCTGTCTTTTATTTACCAGTAACCCATGCTTTTTATTTTCGTTTTTTTTTCTTCCCTCTCCTCTGTACCCCTTTGCCCTTTCCAATTTACTTGTCCACATTTGTTCCTGTGTCTTTATCTTTTCTCTTTCCCCCATTTCTTCTCTCCCTCTCTCCGTACTCTCCCTCCCCTTACAGTTTCCCTTTCCTCCCCGTTTCTTTGCCCCTCCTTTTCCCTCCCTTGCCCTTCCCTTCTTACTCACTCTCCCTCCCTTGCCCTTCCCTTCTTCTCACTCTCCCTCCCTTTCCCTTCCCTTCCCTTCCCTTCCCTTCCCTTCCCTTCCCTTCACCCTCCCTCCCTTTCCCTTCCCCTCCCCTCACCGTCACTCCCTTTCCCGTCCCCTCTCACCCTCCCTCTGCTGCCTTCCCCTCTCCTTCCCATCTCTCCCTTTCCCTTTCCCTTCCCTCACTCTTCCTCCCTTTCCCTTCCCGTCTCCTCACTCTGCCTCCCATTCCCTTCTCCTATCCTTACCCTCCCTCCTCTTCCCTTCCCCTCTCACCCTTCCTCTGCCTTCCAATCTCCTCCCTCCCTTTCCCTTTTGTCCTCACCCTCCCTCTTTCCCTTCCCCTCTCCCTCCCCTCCCTCTTCCCCTCTCCCTCCCCTCCCTCTTCTTCCCTTCCCCTCTCCCTCCCCTCCCTCTTCTTCCCTTCCCCTCTCCCCTCTTCCCTTCCCCTCCCTTCCCCCTCCCTTCCTTTCCCCTCCCCTCACCCTCCCCTTCCTTTATTCACATGACCCTTTTTGCCTCTTCGTCTTTTCAACGTTCCTATAATCTTCCCATCCTTTATCTCTCTTTCCCCTCTGCTCTTGGTCTTTCATAGCGTCCTCGCCCCCCCCCCCTCTCTCTCTCTCGCCTTTGTCCTTCCTCCCCTTACCCTTCGTTTCTCCCCAGCTGTTTTCTCCCTCCTTCCTCCCCCCCCGTGTCCTCCTCGCCGCCCCCTTCCTCTCGTCCTCCGTCTTTTTCTTTCTTCCACTTTTCTCGTCTCTTCACCTCCCCTCCTCACCGCTCCTTGTCTTTTCTTGTGTCGTCTGTCCCCTTTACTCTTTCTTTTTCTTACCCTTCCTTCCCACTTAAATCCCCTCCGTCTTTGTCTTTCTTCCTCCTTTCTCCTCTTTTCGCCTCCCCTACCCTCTCCTCTCCTCTCCTTTTCTCGTGTCGTCATTCACCTTTACTCCCTTTCTCTTACCTTTCCTTCCCACTTCAGTCGCCTCCATCTTTGTCTTTCTTCCTCCTTTCTCCTCTCCTCCCCTCCCCTCATCCATTCTCGTATCGTCGTTCCTTTCATCAGTTTTCTTTCTCTTACCCCTTTTTCCCTCCTCTATTCTTTTCTCCATCCCTTAACGTCCCTGACTTTTTTTTCTTATCACCTTTCATTTCAACCTTTCATTCCTATCCTTCCCTTGCTTCTCCCATTCACATATCACTGTTGCCCTTCCTGTAGTCTCCTTTCTCCCCTCCTTTCCGCCCCTCCCCTCACCCCTCCTTTCCGCCCCTCCCCTCACCCCTACCCCCTCTCTCTCTCTCCCCTTCCTCTCCACGCCACTGCATCTTCCCACCCTGCTTCCCACCACCTTCCTCTCCCCCCCCTCCCCCGCTCTTCCTCCCTCCCTTCCTCTCCACACACATCCTTTGTTCCCTCCCCTTCGCTCTCCTCCGTTTCCTGGCGTGCACCCCTCACAACCCTCACACTCCAGCTTCATCCCTTCTCCTCCCCTCCTTTCCCCTTTCCTTCCCTTCCCATCCTTTATCGTTTCCCAGTTTTCTCAGTATCACCTTTTTTCCCTACTGTACCCAGCTTCCATCCATCCATCGATCCCTCCTTCCTTCACGTTATTTACCAAACCTTACCACTTACTGTACCTTCCCTACCATCCTCATCCTTTCCCCACTATCATACCCATTATTCCTCGCTTCTCATCTCCCCTTTACCGCGCTTTCACAGTCTCCTGCCTCCTTAACAATCCTCCCCCAACCACATCGTCCCCCATCCCCACCATACCCATCGTCCTTACACAGCTTTCCCAACCACCCCTTTCAGTACCTCATCCCTCCCCATCACTCCCCGTCTTTCGTCTCCCTGTCCTCATTCAGCGTCTACCCATTTTCTCCTTCGGCGCTTTCCATCCCCCCTCCCCTCCCTCATTCACCCTCCCCCCTTCCCCTCCCCCATTCACCCTCCCCCCTTCCCCTCCCCAAGCCATACCTTTCTACCTCTCACCCTAATATATTTCTCCCCGACCTTCCTGCCCACCTCCCCTCCCCTCCCCCACAACCATACCTCTCGCCTTTCCACCACTAGCCACGCCTCCCCCTTCCTCCTCCCCCTCCCCACATTTCACCTCCTTCCCGCCCTGCCTCTCCGTTCTCTCCTTTGCTGATGTCATCCTTCCTCTACACTTTCTTATTTTCTCTCTCTCTCTCTCTCTCTCTCTCTCTCTCTCTCTCTCATTCAAGAACGTCTTATTCACAGCTTCTTTATGTTCAGTAATTCTCCTTGCCAACCTTTCCTCTTTGTTTCGTCCCACAAATTTATTCATCATTCACTGTTCTCTGCTATTCACAATCCCAGTTGGTTCTTTTATTTCCCTATTTCCTTATTTTTCCTCCTTATTCTCTTGCCACCTACTTTGTTTTCCTTCCTCCTGTCCTTCTTTGATAGCCTTCTCGTGTAGGCCATTTTGTTTCATTATTCTTCTCAGTGCCAAGTTGTTTGACCTATTATTTGTCTCCTTAATTCGGTTCTGTTTCTTATTTTTTCAGCTAAATTTTTGTCTTCGGACAATGATTTTGCCTCAGCTTCCTTCCCATTCTCTCATAATTCGTTTTCTCCCACTTTTTCCCCACGATTTTGCTACACACCCATTCCACTTCTTTTGTTCTGTTGTGTTTTCTTTTCCCTCTCCCTGTTTTCTCCCTCCTCTTCAGTGAACATTTTCCTCGCATGTGTTTTCTCTGCTTCGCCTCCCGTCCCGTCTTTTCATACCCTTCCATACCTGTTTTCCTTTTTTCTCTTTTTATTTGATTTTTTTCCCCATCCCTGCCATGCCTTCTTTCTCTTCCTCTCTCTCCAGCTTTCTTTGTTTTCGTTCCCTTACCTAACGCAGGTCTTTGCCATCCCTTTATTCCTTCCTTCACCTACTCTTCATATCCTTCTTTACCTTTTCTCTTTTATTCCCTGCTTTACCCCCCTCTCATCCTCATTCTTTGTCACTTTCCTCTTTATTAACCTCCTTTACCTTCTTCCGCTCTTACTCATCTTCGTCCCAACCCTTAGCGATGTATCGACTTCCCTACTCTCCTCCTCCCCACGCTTACCCATCTTCCCTTCATCTCCTCTCCTCTTCCCCACGCTTACCCATCTTCCCTTCATCTCCTTTCCTCTTCCCCACGCTTACCCATCTTCCCATCATCTCCTTCCCTCTTCCCCACGCTTACCCATCTTCCCTTCATCTCCTCTCCTCTTCCCCACGCTTACCCATCTCTCCTTCATCTCTTCTCTTCCCCATGCTTACCCATCTCCCCTTCATCTCCTCTCCTCTTCCCCACGCTTACCCATCTCCCCTTCATCTCCTCTCCTCTTCCCCACGCTTACCCATCTCCCCTTCATCCCTTCTCCCCTTCCCCACGCTTACCCATCTTCCCTTCATCTCCCCTCTTACTCATTCTCCTCTCTTTGATCCCTCGCCTTCATCCCCTCCATTACTCACTCCCCTCCCCTTCCCACTCCCCGCCTCACTCCCCTCCCTCCTTTCAACCATCGGATATTCCTCTCAGTCCCATCCCATTCCCCTTCCATCGTCCTCCCCCCTTCCCGTCTAATCTATCCCCCTCCCCCTCTCCCCTTTCCATCGTTTCCCCCTCCCCCCCTCCTTTCCTCTCTACATCCTCTTCCTTCCCTCCAAACATTCTTTTAGCCTCTCCTCCCTCCCGGCCCTCCCTCCCTCCCCTTCCACCATTTTCTAATCTCTCTCCTCTCTCTCTCTCTTTCTCTCCCTCCCTCGTCTTCCCCTCCCCTCCCCTCCCCTCCCCTCCATGGCTTCCTGTTCGCCCCCCCTCCCCCCATCGTCTGCCGCTCTCTCTTTTCACCCTCTCCAGCTCTCAGAATCTCTCTCTCTCTCTCTCTCTCTCTCCCTCTCCCTCCTTTGTCTTCCTTATCTCTCCTCTTTTTTAGTATCTTCTCCACAGCCCCCATTTTGTCATTGTCTTTCTTCCTTTCTCCCTTTTCTTTCACGCTTTTCTTTTCATACTTATTCACCTTTACCGTATGTTTCCTTTGTTCTCCTCCTCTTCTTTCAGCACTTTATTCCTTCCTCCCCTTCCCCTCTCCATCTTTTCGTTTCCTCTTTTCCATCATCATACCTTCCTCCCTCTTTCACCTCACCTTTTCATCCTTCTTTCTCCTTTCTCGCCTCTCGTCTCATTCCTCCCCATTCTTCTTCTCATATGTCTTATTATTTCACCCACTCTCCTTTCTCATCCTTCATATTTGTTGTCTTATGTAGTAGTCTTTTTAATTATAAACTTTTTTTCATACAACATCAGTCTTTCTGTCCTTATCTTTCTTATCCTTCATTGCCATTCATTTTCGCTCCTCATTCTTACCTCCTTTTCTTCCCTTGCCCTCTGCATCTCCATAGTCTCATATATTGTCATATCTCGTACTTTTAGCTTTCATTCATCTTCTTTGCTTATGTTTTTCTTTTTCTCATCTGCCACCCAGTCTTCATTTTCTGCTTATTCTCTTTATCATCCCTTTCTCCTCACGTCCTCTCCCAGCATCCTCATTTTCTTTTCCATGGCCTCATCGTCACCCTATTTCCACATCCCATTTTTATTTCCTCACTTTCGTTCGTTTTCCTTAGCCGTTATCCGTTTTCTCATTCGTCCTCATCCTTTCCTCATCATCCTCACTCTCTTCACTCTCTTTTCGTATCCTCATCATACTTCCTCATTCAGGCGCCTTTTCGTTTCTTGTTTCTTCTCTCTCTTTCCTCTTCGTCTGCATGACCACCCACCTCCCATTTCATTCTTCATTCCTCATCCACGACAACATTCCCCCTTCATTCTCCTCCAAGAAGTTCCGTAATGATTCAAACCTGATTTTCCGTGTTTTGAATTCCTGTTATTTTCCTGTGCCGTCGTGTACATTTTCTTCTCTTTGGTTGGTTTAATTTGGATTTTTTATCATCGTCTCGTTTCCTACGTCACTGCTCTGTTGTATCCTGTCATTCATCTCTCCTTCTGTTCTTTCTTCCCCTCCTTTTTGGCATAATTTTCAACTCTCGCGCCATCTTACTGTGCTTTTATTTTCATATCATTTTAACAGTTTTTCCTTTTATTGAATTCGTCTTCTTTACTACTCCCTGTTTAGGATTACTTCAGTCTCCGCTCACCTTGTCTTGCAGGTATCTGTTTTAATATGTAGGACAGTATTTCCTTTCATGTATATATTTTTTTCTGCCTCGTCTTTCTACAAACTTCCTTTCTCAGCTGTCATGTCCCCCCCCCTCCATTTCTTGCATTTCTCAGCTAACATCTTCCACATTTCTCCATACTCTTTCGTAACTTTTCTGTCTCTCCTTTCTTGTGACTTACTTATAACCTTCCTCACTTAGTCATCCCCTCCCCACCTAACCATAACCCCCTCCCATTTCACCTTCCCTTCCTTTCATCACCTTCCCTTCCCTTCCTCTCCCCTCATCCCTTCCCTTCCCTTCCTCTCCCTCTCATCACGTTCCATTCCCTCCCTCCCCCTCATCACCTTCCATTCCCTCCCTCTCCCTCATCACCTTCCATTCCCTTCTTCCCCCTTATCACCCTCCATTCTCTTCCTCCCCCATCACCTTCCCTTCCCTTCCACCTTCCCTTCCCTTCCACCTTCCCTTCCCTTCCACCTTCCCTTCCCTTCCACCTTCCCTTCCCTTCCCCTCCTCCCCCTCATCACCTTCCCTTCCCTACGTCTCCTCATCTCCTTCCCATCCTCTCCTGAGCACCGTCCCTTCCCTTCGTCAATTTATCACCTTCCTTTCCCCCCCCTCTCCCTCCCCCCCACCACCTCTGCCCCTCCGCTCCCCTCTCACTCTTTACCTGCTCTTTCCTTCACCTTCCTTTCCCTCCATCTCACCCTGCATTCCCTACTTCTCTCTCTAAACCCCCCCCACCCATCCTCCCTCCCCCCTCCCCCCATCTTGCCACCACCTGCCACTTCCTCCCCTCTCAGCTTTCCCCTCCCCTCTTCCAAGTTTCTCTCTCCACCACTTTCCTGTCCTCCTTTTCTTCTGTTAAGTTTTCTCCTCCCCCTTTTGCCTTCAGTCAGCTTGTTTACCCCATGTATTCATCCTTATCACCTTCCTTTGTGACAGCAGGACTTTTTCTTTTTTTTCTTTTTTTTTCTTTTGTGTATTTCGATGCATAATTCTCGTCATGATTATTCTTGATTACCATTTTAATCTTTAGTATTGTCAGTCAATCCCCTTATCAGATCACTAAGTTCTTTTAGGTGGTAGACTCGCTTAGCCCTTTGTCATTGATTAAGGAAGCTCCAAAACACCTCTTCCTTGGTGATGTGTTTCTCGATACGACTGGCTAATATTCTTTTGTATGATATTTATGCAGAGTATGGTGATATTACAATGATTAGTAACACAGAAGAGGACGGCTTGGTGTGATAAGCAAAATGACACTAAGGAAGAAGTATCAGGGAGCTTCCGTAACCCACAAGAATATGGGCGAAAGTTTATGGGAGTGGTATGCACTTACTTGTCTTTGATGTTTTTGTTTCTTCACCTTTCATTCTTTGGCTGTTTATGCTTCTTAATTGCCTACCCACTCACCTGTCTTACCTGTCTTCTCATGTTCTTCTGATCTTGCTGCTTATTCAGCTCCTGTTTTAGTAACAGATTTAGGGATACTGTCCTTCTGTACAAGAGTATTTTGTGTACTTAAAGGGTGGGGTGCTTAACTTGACTGGCTGGATTTGTTTTGGCGCATAGCTCATCTGTTATTTGTTATTGATGCAAACAGTCTGTATTAAAAAGACATGAGTAACATACAAGAGAATGTTTAGGTGTAATATGCTTAATAAATCACTGAGAAAAGACGCTACAGATCCTTCTTTGCCACACTGAATACAACCTATAGTGTCTTCTCACCCTCTACTCCCATCTGTCGTTGGAGTAAAGGTGTACCGTAGTTGGGGTTTCAAAGACGTCCAGCCTTCGTCTTTTGAATCCTGGTGACATCCCTTTTTAATCTATTCTTGCTGCTATGGAACCAGATTGTATTATGGAGTTTGGAAAAGCCATCCTGTGCTGAAAGATTTGTATTTTGTATTTGTGTATTGTCTTGAATAAATAATTTAATGCTAAATTTTTCTTCACACTGTATTTGGTGGCTGTTGAATATGAATAATTAGTAAATTAAAATAAGTATTTTTTTCTTCTCTAGATACCCCTTGTCACATAATGGGTAGCTATGCATTGTTCTGTATGGCATGAAATATGGTACTATCGTTGACAAAAGTTCTTTCCACCAAGCAAGCATAATGAGACTCTGAATCACGTAATTTTAACCCATTACACAGCTGTGTGCATTTCCAATAGATGGTTTGTGGATTAAAACTCATATAATTATTCTTTGACCCACTTTGACCCACTATGCTGCAGACTGTCGGAAAGATGTAATAGTGTTTTGCCCCTTGGTGTGGGGAAGAGACTTTTGTGCACAATAGAACATTATGAAAATGCTATAGCTGCTTTGCAAAGTGGATTATCCCCCCCCCCATGTTACTTCAGTTTGGTTGCAATTGAGTTATTACAGTACTGTATACTGTAAACCTTATTATGTATTGCCGGATGTGTTTGCTTAGAGGGATTGGAGATTGAGTGGTAAGTTAGGATTATGGAAGATTGGTACTCTTGGCTTTGGGTTAATGCTGTATATGTTTTAGTTTAGTACAATGACTTGAGAGTAGCCTACTGGTATGTAGAAGCATAAGAAAAAAAAGTCATTTAAATAATACTGTGCAGTGTGTGTCTGTTTTGTGGTGTAAGAAGATTGGGGGAGGGGGGGGTATTTTAGATGAATG
Source organism: Coenobita brevimanus (assembly GCF_032717465.1). Classification (NCBI taxonomy): domain Eukaryota; kingdom Metazoa; phylum Arthropoda; class Malacostraca; order Decapoda; family Coenobitidae; genus Coenobita; species Coenobita brevimanus. The sequence goes on from NC_136992.1 coordinate 29,381,039, forward strand.
TTAATGCACCTTGAGGAAATTTACTTGAAGGTTTTAGAAGATAATTTAAACAATACATTATACCGTAGGTTTCTTGGGTGATTATCAAGGATATATTGTAATGACTGACTTTTGAGTGGTGTTGAGTGGGGAGAGAAAGTTTGAGGGTGAAAGCTGTTTTTGTGACAGATAAAAACTTCTTTTACAGTACAGTAATTGTCAAAGTTTACTGAATTATAAAATTTTCTTCCTTCCTTGTAGGCCAACTACACAGATGCCACGATTGCGGTGGAAGGGAAGTTCTACCCAGTGCACAAGCTGGTGATGAGCACATGCAGTGAATATTTCAGTGAAATTTTTGAAAGGACACCATGTAAGTCACCTGTGGTGGTGCTTAAAGATGTGCGCAGTCAGGATATGGACGCGCTGTTAGACTATATGTACCTGGGTGAGGTTAATGTCAACCAAAATGACCTTGCGTCTTTATTAAAAACGGCGGAGTGTCTGCGCATTAAAGGCCTGGCCGTGCCAGATGAAGACCCCACCAAGGCCAGAAAGAACCTTCCAGATGACAGAAGGGAAAGTCCGCCCCCCAAGAGAAGACGGCATGACGATTCCTCCTCCTCCTCTGTCTCCGCCCAGCCACCTCCTAGGCCAGTTTCCCCCTCCGCTCCATCTCCTAGCAAAGCGACGGCGGGGGGGCAGGCACAGGCCCCCCCGGTAACACACTCCTCAGTCCCACCTGGCCCGAAGTCACAACAAGACCTGGACTCTTCCTTAGACCCTCCCCCAATGGTTAAGGTGGAGATGGAAGATACAGAAGACCCCGACGATGGCTACAGGCGGGACAACAGTTTTGATGGCGGGCCAGGCAAGGAGGGGGAATCGGGGGACTATGGGTCAGAGGTCTCCGTTTCCAAGTCAGAACACGACCCAGAAAGCTATGGAGGCGGGTCCTATGCTGGACCCTCCTTACAGCAAGGGGTGAGTCCTTTGTGTTGTTTTCATCTATGCTGTTTCATTATCCAATACCATCTAGACATTTTTCTTTTACTGTATTGTAGAAGTGGGTACATTGAGCTTTACTTTGTTTTGTACAAGTACTAGTACTTCTCTCACATAAGCGGGGTAAGTGCACCTTTTGGTTTGGCAGAAGCAGTTGGACAGTACATTGAAGAAGAATGGGAAGAGGAAGAGGGGTGTTCGAGAGAGTACCTAAGGAATGTGTATGAGGTTAAGGTAGCATGTCAGAGATGATTATGAGGAGTTATAATGTTAAAAGTTGTGATATTTTGCAACACATCCCTGAGTTAATACTGAGGATTGCCAGTACATCAGATCCACATGACCCAACACAGATAATTCCCCAAATGCCACTTGTAATTGGTGCCATAGGTCTTCTGGTCTAGTTATGTTGGATCAGTGATTGTATGGTACCATAGGTCTTCTGGTCTATTTATTTTGGATCGGTGATGTGGATACTGTTTATAGAAAAAATAGTTTTTGCTGTGGCCTCAGGCTCATGAAATGTGAACCTGGTGGACTGCAAGCTTAAATTGTGCTTCTACGGTCCACTGTTCTCTTTTCTGGGGATAGAGCAGTAGTTTAGGGACATTGTATAACCAGACTGTGGAGTTGCCTGGTTTTAATGGTGCATTAGCCAGTGCATGGAGGTGGCACTGTGGAAAAGCTGTATATTTCTAAATTAGTACATGCTTATCCAGCATTGTTAAAAACTTGTACGATACAGTATTTGTAAGTAATTTGTCCCGACTTTACAGCACTGGTGCAACGGGCATAAGCATAACAACAGGAAGTCAGTAGTTTGGGCTCTGAGATAGCAAGTTTGCATTGATTTTTCATGTGTTGAAGGGATGAAACATTTGTACCCATTTAGTCCAGTGTGTGTGTGTGTGTGTGTGTGTGTGTGTTTTTTTAAACCAACTTATGTGTTCAAACTTAAGAGGGACTTTTCAGCCAAGAGAGGTTATTTACAGTATTGGCTTCATTTACCCCATTACTCGAAGTCCCATCAAAGCTGAATAAAATCACCTGGAGTAGAGAGGATAAATCAGTAAAACTCATTCCCAGATATAAGAGGTTAATAGCATTTTTATTTTAAGGGTAAAATGTGGACTATAGGCTATAAAAAAGGGACATTTAATTGGCCTGAAGTACTGTGGTGTGTGTAGTCTGCTGGAATTTTTGTTGTTGTACTGGTATGAATTTCTTCAGTAGTAACATGCAGTAAAGTACATGTATCCCACGTCTGCAACAGAACTATATTTTAGGTTTTTGTGTGATGCTGATATTGATAAATGTGGAATCCAGTCTGTAAAATTAAAGCCTTTTGCATGCAACTTTAGTTCTACGTTTGTGCCTAAAATACTGGATTGTACAGTTCTGAACATTGCACATGAGCACAAAGAATTGTATGTAACTGCCATGTGAAAGTGGTGTTCCTTAAAATATTAATGTGTAAAAATATTCTCTACAAGCAGTCCTCTCATTATGTTTGTGTAAGGTGGCATGCTGTAGGAGGAACAAGATTATAGCTAGTTAAAGTAATTGCTGAGTAAAAATCTGATATTTTCTACAAGCCATTTCCTCATTATTTTCTTCTAGGGTGACATGCCTTGGGAGGAGGGAGACTCTAGCAGTTTCCCCCCTGAGGGTTTCTCTGGAGACCTACCAGCAGGCCAGCAACCTCAAGGGGTGAGTGTGGATGTGTGATGTTGCTCAGGAGGCTCTTCCAATGTTTATGGATTCCCTTAACTTTGAAGCTCATTTTGAGTTTTGTTTCCTTTTATAGGCCAGGGCTTTGTTATTACAGTATTAGTTTGTTTTATTAACTATTTTATAACTTGTTTACTTTGTTGAAATATTTTGTGTTACTTTTGATGATAATGTAAATGATTTTGCTCAATACTGTATATTTATTTGGGTAACAGTGCAATATCTTGTAGCTTCAGTGTAATTTCCAAGTAAAGATTAATAGTTAGCTTCAGTTAATGGAATCCACTAAGGAGGCACCTTCTAAGTTTGTTGTTTCCACCTGATGAAAATAAGAGCTTTTTGCTGTTAGTGCCAACCAATTGATATATTCCTTAAACAATTTTAGCTCTTATTTTCATTTATAGCGTTATTTTCTATTCTTGATCCTTGCCTCCTTATAGCTGTTTTTGAGTACAGTATGGTATATAAGAATGAAGAGTTCCCCAGAATGACACTAAAATCATAATCAGTATTTGCAAAATGCTATAAGGAGTCATGCCAGATTTCCTTTTCATTTATTCAGTATTCATTGGAGGGTCACTAATAATGTCATTTAGATAATGTAATGTGATCTACTTTAAGTATCTTAGCTCTTTTCTTGCTAGTCCAAGAAATGACATTAGTAGTTAACTTCCCCTTCAATAATTTAGAACTTTCTAAGGTGCTATATGTGCTGTACCTGGCAGGTTGTTGTTGTGCATTTGATTACAGTGTGTAAAGCATTTTTGCAAACAACAGGAAAAAATTGTCTTCAGACATACTACTCAGTTTGCCTTGACTGCCTTTAGCAAGATGACTGTAGTACTATTTCTAATCACTGATGATTCATTCGTAATAGAATTAGATTATAGAATTACAGTTTAATGGTGTCATTGCCTTTGTGGTGTTATAGGAAGCTTGACAACAAACTGTTGGGTACAGCTGCGGGTGTGGTGTGGGGTGCTTCCCGTCTGTTCTCTCCTGTGGTCCCCCTGCGGTGACCTCTATGGGTGGCGGCTCTCTCTTAAACTGTAGTCTCTCCCTACCGTGTTTTTGTCACCAGCTCGACGCAATGCTCCACCTCTCGTTGTGGAAACTTTTTTGAAACATTAGGAAAATAAAGAGCAGAGATCTTTAAATAGAAAAAAAAAGTGTACCATGTTGTTTGTTGTCGTTGATATGAGCCCGGTGTTGTCACTTGCTGTTGGTGCTGTTGTTGCCCCTCGTGATGATGAGAGTTGTGTTTTGGTTGCTGATTGGGCAGGACAGGAAAATACTGTAATGAGGTGTTTAGTGGAGGCAGTAAAATACTTATGGGGCGATTGATTTTTTTTTCTTTTTTATGGTGTTTGACCTGCTGTATGTCCTATGTATTATAATTGTATTCCTTATTCTGTATCATGTATAGAACTCAAAAATGTTTTTGATGAATATTGAAGGAATTACATTTAAACTACCATTTATAAACCTTAAATGAAAAGGAACCATGGGGGGGAGGGGAGGAAGTGCATGAAAGTGATTCATACAATACTTATGGTAATATTTTGAAGACCTGTGGCTAGTGTCAACAGAGTGGTGCTGAGACTGCGGTTTTCTCTGCAGGATGTCTGGCAGAAATGGTATATGGAAGATGATGGGCCTGAGCTGAATCTAGTGATATTGCGGAAGCAGTGCATCATGTGCAACAAGCGTTTCCGCAGCCAAGCGGATTTGAGTCGACACGTGCGAACTCACACTGGCGAAAAGCCATATAAATGTCCTTATTGCGAACGCAGAATGGCACAGAAAGGAAATCTGAAAGCCCATATCAAGAATGTACACAATGACCTACAGTGCCCTATATAACCAAGGATGATGATGTGGCCCTTGGGCCATTTGACCATGAACCCAGTGGACTCCAGGCTAAATTTACCCTTCTCCTGCAGTCCACCATCCTTTTTTGGGGATTAGGGAGGGAGTTTAGGGGCATTTGTATCATTATATTGGTGCCACTGTGTGGGAGTCCCTCGCCAGCACCATAGCCAAAGAAATGAGCTGATTTGAGCTATCACACAACAGACTTCTGAATAGTTGAAGATAAACAGAGTCGCTTCCACTAGCTGGAGCCAGAGCTGAAACCGGCGAGTGACGAGCTTTGTTCTCTCCTGTAGGGGCTCTCGGGCCTGGTGTGTGGACAGCTGCTGGAGATTCTGGAGGAGACTGGCCGGTGCTCAGAGGATCTACTCGAGGCATCACCTGTGGACAACCTAACTCAGGTCCTCCCAATAAACAGCTCAGGGATGGGTGGCCTGACACAGTCTTCATCAATACCGCCGGAGTTGGATCTGTTAATACCAGGCTTGGCTCCAAGTGGGCGACCTCCGGTGCGTTTCTTCTGCCCCATGTGTCCCAAAGGGTTTCGCAGCAAGGTGGATAAGGAGCGCCACCTGAGGACTCATACTGGGGAGAAGCCATTTAAGTGCCCGTATTGCCCACACAGTTCAGCCACAAAGGGAAACTTAAAAGCTCACATGCGCCACATTCACCCGGAGTTTGCCCTTCCATTCTAAGCAGACCAGCACTGCAAATTGCTAAATATTATCACAGTACAGTACACAAGCTTTTAAAATCAGTACTATGGGAAGTGCTCTCTGTGACCTCGCCCAGACAGTTCAGCCACAAATGGAAACTTGACAGCATATATGCACCACATTCACCTGGAGTGTGGCCCTCCGTTCTAAGCAGGCCATCACGCTGCAAGTTTCTTAACATCTTGTCACAGCATAGTACATCAGCTTTTAAAATCAATACTATGCGAAGTGTTTTTTGTGACTGTTAATACAATACTACCGTGAATAGCCAAAGTGCTTTGTGGCAGTGGTTTGTCAGTATGAATGAGCAGCTTGCAAAAGCATAAATTTACACAAGTTTATCCATTAGCCGGTGCACAGCTTGCGAGATGTGAAGTGCCATACATTCTCTGTCTTAGGATGCATTATGAATAATATTTCAGAGAATGGCTATTAATTTACTGTTGTGAGAATCTCATTGTGTTAGACTGAAGTTACTCTGTGATAATATTGCAGCTTACTACATTCTGAGAAACTTATAAAACTACGTACGCTAATAGTTCTGGAGCTGCTGCAAAGGATGTATTAGTGACAAACTGAGTATAGTGCGATAGTGCAGAGCTTGTGTATACTATCATGTCATTGTGACCTGTGAGTTTAGTGATCAATGGCAGACATATTGAACTGGTGACAGGGTTAGTATTGTAAATAATAATGACCAAAGTGGTGCTAGCTAGGAGATTGCTTACCATACTTCTCATTAAGTACGGTACTGTGCTGTACTGTTGTACAGCACATTATAATTCCATATAAACTTGTACTTTTTGATATGCAGTATGCTAATTACAGCATGATTTTGATTCTCACATGAAGTACATTCTCACATGAAGTACATGCTTCTATTAAAATTAAAAACACATTGATAAGTAGCTGCCAAACATAAAGTATTATAAGGTCAGATGATACCGTAAAGCTTGCCATCAGCGTTGTTTACTCAGTGAAAGTGAAATACAGTAGTGGCCAAATGAAATAAGCTACAGTACTGTATTGATAAGTTCCAGGTGAAGAAGTGACAGTTTAGGTGCATTATAAGTAATAATATATTTATGTAGAGATTGGTGAACACATGCAGTGAACCACCATGATGAGAGTTCAGATCATCCTTGAATTGCTCTGCCAACACCTCAGGAAGAAGCACAGTACAGTACTTTGTTACCTGTATTAAGGAAATATTTTGCCATTTTCTTTAAGTGGCTAACATTTGCAGAGTCGAGCAAATTTGGGTGTATGTGTGGGGTGGGTGGGTGGGAATTATTTCTAGTCATGACTGCATCAGAAGTTGTTATAAACATAGCATCGATCAGTAATGTGTTCAGTAAGAAATATTGTATGTTTGTAAAGGTATGTGGTGGATGGATGCATATTAATCAGAAAATCTTTTTTTACCAGTTATTAAGGTATGGTAGGCTTTGGATGCAATTATTATTGTATTTGGTTGCATTTCCTCTCTTTTATTGGAGTGCTTAGGGATGTGAGGTTGGTCGTTGTATGATTCCTCAAAAACAAATGGGACAGTTGTATTTATTCTGTTGTATCAAGGTGACATCCTTTTTAGTTTATTTTTGCCGCTATTAGACAGTTCTGTTTAACTTTAGAAAGGCCCCTGTAATTGAATGGGTTAAGAAAGCTGTAACCCATCAGGTTTGAAGTTTTTCTTAAGCCAAGTCATATTACTAGGAGACAGGAAGAATAAAGTGAAAATCCTTGGTTCTGTGCATTAAGTGATTAGTACTGTGGAAGCTTCAGAAACTGCCTTTCAGATGAAAGATTACCCTGATAATTTTAATATTTGAACTGACATATCTTCGCCTTGGAAAGTATACTCTATACGTTATATAAATTTCATTGGTATAGCTAAACACTTCAGTTGCCAAATTTTCTTTTACTGCGGTACACCTGCATTGGTATTTGTTGTTGAAGCCGTTAGACGATTTTTGGGATATCTCATAATATGATGTTATAGATGGCTTACTGAAGGAATTGGTGCTGGAGAGGAGCAGCTGGATGACTCTGCTGCCCTCTTATGCAAATGCCAAACTTCTTTCATATCCCCTGAAACGGGATGGTGTACTGCAAGAGGGGGACATCTTCACTGTAGTTCTCTTACCTATCCCCCCCCCCTTTCTCTCTCTCTCTCTCTCTCTCTCTCTCTCTCTCACCAACCTTAAGTAGTCTTTACCCATTCCGAAGATGGTCTCCATAGTGGTAATAATGTCTGTTAGCAGCATGAAACAAGTTGTAAAAGGTACCGTTACCTTGGAGGAGTAACTGGTGACCTGGTAATCCTTTCTTGACAAGAGGCCATCCCTGAGCCAAGTAAAAGTATCTGGTAGTAGCAAGACTAAAATGAAAGACATCGTTGTATCGAAGGGTTTGTTGGCTGGTCGCAGAAGCATTGCCAATTTTTATTTGTTTGGACTTGCCAAGAAATTAAAAGACAGACTTGCTATTGTACTGTTTTAAGGCAGTTGCTTTGATTGTAGGAAGCCATTTAGTTCACACCTGATGGTCGAGTGCATTACTGTATTTCTGTATTCATGCTGCCTCCAGATGATGATATTCAGCTTCAGATTGTGTTTTAAACTGGAGATGCTAGCTATAGCCCTCACTAACCTTTTACAGTGAAGAGGAGTCTCTCAACTTCCTGAGCAGAATAATGTCTGATTATATAACTGGAGCAAAATGGAATTTTCTTTGGGTGGAAGAGATCATGCCAAATGTTAACAGTGGGTAACTGTCTTATCATTGAACCTGAGATTGTGAGGAGAAAGGCAGACTGCCAGTTTGTGACCATGTTAAATAAAGTACTCAGAGAGCTCACACCTCTGCCAATGCCGTTGCCATTAAAGAGGATCCAGATCTGACCCCAAATTTAATAATTTCTTCCTTGGGCCATGGCCCATCGTTCCACAATATTTCATCAAAATCCGTTTGTAACGTTTTGAGTAATCTTTGCAAACAGACAAACCAACTCAGGGTAAAATGTAACCTCCTTGGCAGAGGTAACAAGATGGAAAATGAAACATTTGGTTTTCTACCTCACTAAGTCCAGACTTACCATTTCCTATCCTTACAAGTGTTTTGTTGCTGGAGAGAGATGTATAACTGGTCAGCTCTGCTGCCTGGTAATACACACTTCCCATAATTCCATCCCTTACGGTATACCCTGAAAGGTAGTTAGTGGATTGCAGGAGGAGGGCATCTTCAGCCTTCAGGCCACTGGGTTTCCATTCAGATGAGTCTAGTGTTGCAGTTACTATTACACTTGTTTAGAATACTGAGAGTGTTTTAAAACTATCAGTCACAAGTTTGGTACTCACGTACATCCTTGTGTATTTAGTGTAAATAATTTGGCTACAGGTCTTGATGGACAGGTATTGGGCATTGTGTGATGTAGGTAAAGTTAACAGCATTGTATGTAACCAAAGTGTGAATTTATATGTGCAGCTTGTTCCTGTGATGCTACTGTAAACCTAGTTTTTTTTTTTTTTTTGTATTCACTGACATTGCTCAGTGTTTTTGTTGAGCTAACTTTTATACTGGCACAAATTTCAGCAAAGGTATCCTGATGTTTACATTGATAGCAATGAAATATCAGAATTTGTTATTTTATTTAATTACCCTCTTTTTAAAAAGGAAAATTAAGTTTTTTAATTCTTTAAATTATAAGTCAGGTATAATTATTCCCTTGTACAAAGGAAAAGGGGAAAAAGAAGTGTGTGGTAATCACAGGGGCATTTGTCTTCTTAGTATAATAGGAAAAGTGTATGGTAGGATACTTATTGACAGAGTTAGAGAAAGAACAGAGAAATTAGTTGGAGAAGAAGAGGGAGGCTTTAGGAAGGGAAGAGGTTGTGTAGATCAGATAATCATTCTTAGATCTTTAGTGGAAAAGTTTCTAGAGAAGGGAAAGAAGTTGTATGCGGTTTTCATGGATTTGGAGAAAGCATATGACAGGGTGGATAGCAAGGATTGTGGAAAGTATTAAGAATATATGGAGTAGATGGGAAGTTGTTGAATGCTGTGAAGAGTATGTACGATGGTGCGAAGGCTGCAGTGGGTGTGGATGGTGAACTGAGTGAATTTTTCTCTTTGAAAGTTGGGTTGAAACAGGGATGTGTCATGTCTCCATGGTTGTTCAATCTGTACATGGATGGGGTAATAAAAGAGGTACAAGGTAGAGTAGTGGATGTTGGATTGGCCCTGATGAGAGAGGGTAGTGTTTGGAAACTCCCTGTACTGTTGTTTGCAGATGATACTGTGTTGTTGAGTGAAGACGAAGGGGAGCTGCAAGGCTTGGTGGATGAGTTTGGGAGAGTGTGTAAGAAACGGAATCTAAATATGAATGTAGGGAAGAGTAAAGTGATGGTCTTTGAGGGAGGTGAAGTCAGTGAATGTACAGCGAGGTTGGATGGTGAGGAATTGGAAAATGTGAGTACCGGTGCATTTAAGTACTTGAGTAGTGTGATGAGTAGGGATGGAGGTTTGGAGGGTGAAGTGCTAGAAAGGGTACAACAAGGAAGAAAGGTTGCTGGTTCCTTGAAAGCAGTGATAAGAAACAGGGAAGTGAGCATGGAAGTGAAAAAGTTACTACATGACAGTATTGTGATACCAACTCTAATGTATGGAAGTGAAGCTTGGACATTGTTGGAAGGACATAAGTCAAGAGTGAGAGCAGTGGAAATGAGTTATTTAAGAGGAGCCTGTGGAGTCACATGGAGAGAGAGGCTGACAAATGAGGATATAAAGGAGCGTTGTGGTGTGGATGTGATGGGATGCGTTAGGAAGAATACACTGAGGTGGTTTGGCCATGTGGAGAGGATGGAGGGTGCAAGACTGACGAGGAGAGTGTATGTGAGTGAGGTGGAGGGTGGGAGAGGGAGGGGGAAGCCGAGGATGAGATTGAGGGATGGGGTGGAGAGGTATATGAGAGAGGGGGGTGTGAGTTGGGATCAGAGCAGTGAAATGGCGGGGGACAGGGCGACGTGGAGGCGATTTGTTTGTTGCCACCCCGAACGGGATTGAGGCGTCTGGCAATAGATAGATAGATAGATAGATAAGTGGATAAATGCAAACTTCTGATAATCAAGGCAACACGTAGGTATATCATTCATGAATTTGAAGTCAAAATTATATACTGTATATCTATCCATATCTATCTAGCTATCTGTATCTATCTATATATCTATCTATCTATGTATATGGAGATGGGGGATGATAATTGGGTGCAGAAAGTGAGAAGTGTTAATGTTAGGGGTAGGGTTGCGAGAAGTAGGCTGAAAAAGACCTGGGACGAGATCACTGAGTATGACTCAGGGATAAAGGACTGAATAGGGAAGCTGCCAGAGATTGAGCGGCATGGAGAGCCACCATTAGGTGACCAAGGCTGATGCATACAAGCACGTTGGAGCCTTCCAGAATGAAACAGTCTGTATCTGTCTGTCTGTCTCTGTTTCCACACACACACACACACACACACACACACACACACACACACACACACACACACACACACACACACACACACACACACACACACACACACACACACACACACACACACACACACACACACACACACACACACACACACACACACACACACACACACACACACACACACACACACACACACACACACACACACACACACACACACACACACACACACACACACACACACACACACACACACACACACACACACACACACACACACACACACACACACACACACACACACACACACACACACACACACACACACACACACACACACACACACACACACACACACACACACACACACACACACACACACACACACACACACACACACACACACACACACACACACACACACACACACACACACACACACACACACACACACACACACACACACACACACACACACACACACACACACACACACACACACACACACACACACACACACACACACACAGAGAGAGAGAGAGAGAGAGAGAGAGAGAGAGAGAGAGAGAGAGAGAGGTGATTGCATCAGGAATATGAATTAGTCTTGGTGACTTCCCCTGTGGATGGTGCTTCCCAATGGGTGACATCCCCCACCCTTATCCCCCAAAGGTAATTGACTCCTTAATCACTTCAGCCAGGATACATCATTTATATATTATTTGAGCTACAGTAATGCAGTTTTATTCAACTTAAGAGATCACTGGATCACTGGTAGTGAATAGGCTATTGTAGGCTTTATATAACACCCAATTCAACGTTTCTTAAATTGTTAAGAGTTAGCAAGAGGAAAAATAATGATTACATCTTTGGTGGCTTATTGTCAGCCTCTAAACAGAGGTACTTGTGAGGTAGACTAATGTATTTTGAAAATAATTATTGACCAAATTGTAAAATATAAGTACAGTACTTTTTTTTTTTATCCTGAGAACTTACTGTCAGCAGCCTTTTAAAACTTGATTTTAGTTTATGCTAAGCTATAATCAGGAAGGCCAGTGTTAAGGGTGTGTGGTGAAGAATCACTGTATGAAGTGGTCTGATAGGGTTCATTGGTAGACCAGGTGTATGCTGGTCTAATGTTAAGAAAGCCCCAGGTGAAGTGAAGCCTTGATAGGTTTGATGTGGGAAGGGTGACCGAAGCTATGTTGATCATGTAATGCCAAATGGAGGAGTTGGCTGGTCACTTGCATGTAAATGAACTGGACTACTGTACTGTAGCCAGGATGGAACGGAGTAATGTGGGATTAGCTGTTACCGTTTTTAACCTCTTGATGTGAACTTTGTATAGGTTTGTGCTGTTTGTGTGTTTTGATGTGTCACATTACATTGCTGACTGTCGTGGTTTGTCTTAAAAATGCTAAGGACTTGGGTCCTGGGAATCCCCAGTACAGTAATATGTGGATAACCATAAACCTGATAGGTGATGTGTGAACTGTTAACCCCATGAAAGTGGGCAATGTCTGTTTTCGATTATTCTTCCAGTCTCCTAGATGACTTTATTATATACTGGGAAGGGCTTTCCAACTGAATGGGTTATTGAAGGCTCTAGCTAACCCCTCCCTCCTGAAGTGAATAATATTGTTGGGATATTGCATGAATGAAATATAAAAGATTGCCAGATTGAAGGGTTTTAAGAAGCCATTGTGTGTATTGACAGGAGCTGAATGTGGAGTTTTTTGATGGCCCACCTTAACAGCTCATACCTTGTTGATGGGATTGCCAATTATTTTGCTACTTCAAAACTTTTTAAATGTTGAATTGAATTGACAATGCATGTGCAGCTTTGGACTAGAAAGTAGATTACAGACAGGTCTTATTTACTGAGGGATCTGTTCTAAAAATATTGCAGCCTTCTATGTATAAATTGGGAGAACTGGCCTATCACTTTTATAGGTAACGGTGAAACGTCATTAAACAATTTTTCGTACCATATTGAGGTCTTTTTAGGAAAAACTAATGTAAAACAGATGATGTGGTGACACACTATTATATATTAGGTACTTGTGCACTGGTGAACTAAGGGTGCTGGAATGGGTGTTGGTGAAACAAAGATACATTTTGTGTGATGGGTAGTGCTTTGAAGTGCAGCATTGTTTTTCCGTCTCTTGGCAATGTTATTTAAGTAAGGAAAGACCACTTACTGAAGGAATTAGTGAAGGCTTAGACTAATAATTTCAGCTTGAAACTTCTCTCTAGGTGAGTTTAAGCTGTCCAGTAATTGAATTAAAAATAATAAGTTGAAGGGTTAGGTCAGATAATCTTGAAATGGCAGTACTCCAGTAACCTTCTCTTCAGTGCTGCATTGTTTTATTACTGTATATCCATGTACAGTATCAGCAATCTAGATTCATTATTTCATGGGACTTACAGCATCATTAGGTTTAATGAGGTCCAGCTGTAATTAGCATCATAAGTGAAATATCAGTAATACACAGTCAAAAAGTAGAAATTTAATGTGGAGTTGGGCAGTTCCAGTTGAACAAGTTATTGAGAAGAAAATTTCATGCACTCGAATTTTGTTGGGTTGTGTATTGAGGAATTTGTGTAGCTGGATTGGGGAGCAGTGTCACTGATCTAATTCAGGTTGTGTTAAGAGAAAGTAATTATAAAATGTGTTACCAACAATCAGCACATTCAGCTACATTTGTTACAGCACAGGTTACCAAACAGAATAGTTGTCTTACTGGCTGTTTAGTAAGCAGATCAAGGATGATTCTGAAGTATAATCAGGATCAGGAAGAGGGGGTAGGGAATTGTATGATACCAGAAGTTGAGCATTCATATTTTAAGACTAGCTAGGAATGAACACAGCATTAAGGCTATGCCAGATTGACAACCATTTAAACAGGGATCCTAATGGGATGTGTTCATTATTAGTTAGTTGAAACATGAGTGGATGTTTCATACATGTTTATATAGATATACAGTAATCTGCCAGTTTTGTCTGTCTAATCTGTCATTTAATATAAATGAGGTGTTGCCTCGAGTACAGTAGTAGTGTATGTGCCAAACTAGCACATATGAGGTCATGATATTCCCATGTGTGCTAAACTTTCCATCCTGACATGCATTTATGCCAAAATGACAGTGAATGACAAGTTTGATAATAGTGACTCAGTCCCAACAGAGCTAGAATACTAAGTTAGACATGAGCAAGCTGAGGTTGTTGTTCTGTGTTTATCATTTCAGTTAGAGTACCGGGAAGTATACAAACTGTACCATATAATATCACTGCTGACAATACTGAACATTAGACATGAAGATACAGTGTGAGAACCAACAGTATTGTGTAGAGTGGGCTGGAGAGACAAAATGCCGACAGGTTTTCCCATTTACGTGAATTGGAGTATTTATGTCCGTTATAAACCAGAGGCCAAGCATACAGTACAGTACGTAGTTTAAAAAATGTTACTCTAACAGAATGCTTTTGGTGGTGCATCATACATGTAGTACATACTAGTACATAATACAGTATATATGTATATGCACCAATCTGACATGATTATCATATCACATATCATCTCAGTTCAGAAGCAAAGAAAAGTGATACAGGCAGGGGAACTGCTGTATCACACAACATTAATGGGCCAGCCAGTCATTCACACATCAGTCTCTAAAATCTTGGCTCCACCTCCCAAGCTCAAGCCATCTACAGTCGTCCCCCCCCCCCCCCCCTTCATGCACATCGCAAACTTGTGACTTCTTTCTGCTGAATAAAATCATCCATCCTAAGCTGGATTATAATATGAAGTTCCGTGTTCTTGGCCAGAGTGTGTATCCTAATAGTCTATAAACATTTGGTGCTCTAGTTCCCTCTCGAACATGGGAAAGCCATCTGACAGTAGCTGAACTAAAGTGCAAAATAGGTGATTCTCAGCTAAAAAGTTATAATGTGAATATTACGGGGTATATATTAAAATGTAGGAAATATTTGGGAGAAAGAGAAGATAGAATGGGAGGCCAACTGTGCCATGTAAACCATACATACCCTCTTCAAGGAGATTATATTTTGCAGCTTGATTTTAATGTTTAATTTTGATAGGGTCTTACAAGTTGATCTTATTAAACTTGTTGATTTCTCAAAGTAGTGATGATGTTAGTGCGGGCTGTAGCTAACGTCCATCTTTAAAATCTCTGACCTGAACAAAATTTTTAAAATAACAAGAAAAAATTGAAAAGTTTCATTTTTTTATAAGCACAAATGCCTGGGTTACTAGGTCTGCCCTCTGTGGTTAAGTAGATTTCTCCTGGGCTTGGGTATGGTGAATGCAACTTACAGTCTCTTAAGATGGTGTCTTTTTTCATTGATGTTTTTGATACCCACACAATTTTATTCAGTTCTCTGCTGAGGGGTTCATATGTGAGCAGCCAGTATCATGGTAATTGATTGAGCCTGATTTACCAAGTTAACTCCTTCTACGATCATGTCCCATTTGAATTTTTCTTTCTACCGGTGTCTATTCAGCTTTGGAAAAGCTGTTTGTATTGATGGTCATTATGATGGCAGCATCCTATACCTTCAGTTTGAAAAGCCTCATTCTCTCTATCAATAACTAGACTCCTTAATCCCATAAGGGGTGGCCACAAACAAATCACCTCCATGTCATCCAGTCCCCTGCCATTTCACTGCCTTGCTCCCAGCACACACCTCCCCTCTCTCATATACCTCTGTACTTCATCCCTCCATCTCATCCTTGGCCTCCCCCTCCCTGTCTCCTTGTTAAAGCCCTGTTAAAGGTGAATAAAAATATCATTGAGCTTGGAAGTGTTACACATTACCTGGACTGGAATTGGTCTGGTGGTTTAAGATGCTTAACTCTGATGCCAGGTGATGTACTTATTGGTTTATTCTTGATGGAATCAGACAAGTTTATGTAACAGAGGTAAGGCATCATATTGAACTTTGAAGGGATTTTATATTTATATCTAACTCCTCCAGATTGGAAAGTCTTGTTGAATATCATTAAGAGATAGCAAGAATAAAATTATAAGACATCTTCGGGCTGAATCGTTAACTCTTTGGCTGCAAGTATTTCTCTTTATGCCTGCAGTGTCAGTGATATACTGCCAGGATCAGGTGCTGTTTGGAGTGAATCAAAATTGAGTGTCATCGTCTGGCTGTAGTACAAACGTAAGAATGGGTTAGGGTACTGACAATTTGTTCAAAAGCCTTTCACTGGTAGGAGGTTTCTTAGTTGAACAAAGTCTTCCGATGTTAGTTTGAATAAAATATTTAAGTGCACCAACCTCAGTGAATGAATGAGTGACGTTTTTTGTTTAGCAGTAGTTCATGATACATTCAGATGATATTATTCAACTTAGGTGAGATCTTTCCAACTGGACGGAGTTGAATGACACCTTCATTAACCTCTGAGCAGAATAAAATCATTTGGAGATAGTAAGCACAAAGTAAAATGAAGATCATAAGGCCGAAGGGTTTAGTTTGGAAGACCTCATTATTATATGCATTTGTTGACCTAGTAGGGATTGGAAGTGAGGTTCATTACTAGTCAAAGGATATGTTTTTTGATATTTTTGATGACAGCAGGTGAGTTTATGCAACTTAAGGGAGATAATTTAAACTGGAAAGGTTAGGTATAGTCTTCATAAACTCCTTCGCAACATGATGTAACCCTGTAGCTGAACTGAATCATATGGTGCTGGCCTGATGCAAACTTAATGAATTGAGTGTTAATACGGTACATTGCTCCATCTTACCTGTTCTTTCGCTCTGGAATGATGGAAGAAATGAAATGATGTGAGTTCAGTACATGGAGTGAAATAAGCACTTACAGTCCTCTTTGTAGGTCTCGGATATGCCCCAAAATATTACAGCATTTTTCGTACAGTTGTTACTGCGTATTGAGGCAGTGTGGCTCATCAACTTGAAGTATCAATGCAACTTTTATTAAGAAATTTTTGGCAACTCTTGTGGACTTGGTTAAAAAAAAAAAAAAGGGGGAGGGGGGGATCTTAAAACAAGAACTTAATGTACCTGGTATTGGGTATTTGCCACTATCAGTTTCATATATTTTTGTACTACACCTTGAGGAACCGTGAAGGACATAGAGACATTTTTCGTGATAAGTTGGGGATGTGTTCTAAATATGATTTTAACACTGGATATTTAAAATATAAATGGGAGAAACTGGCAAATCAGCTTTATAAGTACAGTATCAGTAGAACTTAGAGGAAGATGTGGTAGCAAAAGTGAGTTTATAAAAAGTCAGTATATAGCCGTATATGTACGGTACTGAGGCGTAACTATCTATCTGCAGAAGTGTCTTGAACTCAGTTGTCCAATGTATGAATACAGTAGTTTTTTCTTATACAAGGTGGTCATTGGAAGCTTTTAAATATAGGTCCTATTTAGAGTAAGTTCAAGTTTTTCCTGTTGTCTCCAGCATTCAGTTGAGAGAAGCCTGAACCTGAGGGGTTGGACGTACCCTGGTGTTCATTTAAGATGAATAAATTGTCTTATAGCAGAAGCAAAACATATTCAAGTTTCAGACTTTTCTAGTTATTCAGATTTTGCAGTTACATGTGATAATTTTTCACACATTCTGTCAGTGTTGTTACTCTTAGTAAAAGCTGATTAGCCTTTAATTAATAATCTTATTAATACCAGATAAAAGTTGTTTTTGCCAGGGTTGTGGTCTACATCACAAATGAAATTATTGTTGTAATTTGGAGGAAAGTGGCAAATTTTGATAGTAAATGAAAATGGTGCTGTTGAACAGCTAATTTATGTCATTTAGAGTGGAGTCGAGAATAAAAAATAAGTAATAACAAACTTGTTAGAGGTTTACTTATAACATGCTACTGTACACTGACGGTATTTTTAATCATTTGCTGCTCAATTTAACTGTCTATGAGGTGGCTACCATATGTTACAAGGGTTGGATATCCCCCCCCCCCCAACTAAAAGTATGGGAAGTGCTATAATGTAGACATGTGTGTGGAGATTCAGAATAGGTCCCTTTGTACAACAAGCGTATGTGGCTTAGGGCATGTAGGGGTTTACCTGTGTAGGTATTGTGTCATAGTGGTCATAGTGTGGTAAACAGTGGGGGTTGCGACAACTAAGAGTGAGTGTGGCTTAGAACACTTGTGAAGCAGGTGTGCTGTATGGGGATTTTGTTGGTGTGTGGTCAACACTGAACAGTGTTTGGAGATTGAGACAATTGTTCTCCTTTTTAGGACAGGTGTGTGTGGATTTTGGAACTTATGAGAACTTATTGTATGGGAATTGTTGTAGCATTGTTTAAGCAGTGTATGAGACAACTGTTCTCTTTGTAGGACAAGTGTGTGTTGGCAGGGTGGCTGGGGGTGGATCAGGCGTTCAGGTGCCACCTCTGTTCCATTCAGTGTGGGTCCGCCAATGACCTGCGTCGGCACGTCATGACTCACACTGGGGAGAAGCCCTTTATGTGCCAGTACTGCGCCCACCGCACGGCACGCAAGTACAACCTAAAGAAACACATGCGTGATGTCCATGGGGTACCGTTAGAGATCCTATGGCCAGGACCTGCACCAAATTGTCCGATAAATGGATAGTTTGGCAGGTTGGATGTGTGATGGTTGGACGTGTGTTATGGCCACCTCTAATAGTGGATGCATAGTATGGTTGCAGACAAGAAAATATTTCCACTTTTAACTCAAAGAGTATTGAAATTTCATCACAACTTTTTTTTTCCCCACTTGAGGATGGGTTTGAGGTAGGGTTCAGAAAGCATATGACAGTTTGATGGACTGCAAAGAGTACATTACTGAGTAGGCATTGCTCCCTGCCTCATTATTGATTGTTGTTAAAAGTGGATCAGAATTTGTCCACAGCTGTTTACTACTGCAAAACTGATTTGCAGTATGGGCTGCTAATCTTTTGGTCATCCATTATTAGATTCAAGGAGAGCAAACTGCCAAAGATGAGAGTCTTACTTCATAGTCAAGCAAAGTCATACATTAATTTATCAAATATTAAGCTTTATTTGTTTAGTCAAGCAAGTTTTATGGTAATTTGGAGTTGAAAGATGAATAGCAGAGACATCTGTAGTTCTCCTAATGTAGGGGAATATAGTTATTCATGGATACAATACAGTGTTCAGTTCCGGTACTTGCTTTTGCATTGAACTGTATTGTTAGATGCAGATAGTTTCTTTTGATAATTGTATTTTGAAGTAGATTTGTTGTAGCACCATACATTCCAAATTATTTTATTTAACTTAATTTACAAACCAAAGTACAGAGCGTTTTCTTCTGATACAACAACGCAGAAAGTGAGTGATTACAGTATGTGTATCTTGAGTAATTATGAAATGTGTGTAGTAAAATGTTATGGTCACAGACCAGGTATGTGTGCAGTATCTGAGTGAATCGTTAAGTGCAAGAGAAATGAGAAAGTTTATATTTATTTTTATACATATGTAAAGTGTGTGCAGTATATATTTCATATTCTTACTGGATGTGCACCAGGGTCCAGCTGATTGAATGAACAGTTGATGGGTGTAGGTTTTTCCTTACTTATCACAGTACTGTGGTTATTCTTTTTCCTAAATGGCATATGCTACTGGTAATAAAGGTGTGGATATGATGGCAGCCAACCACTGAAGAGGTCTTGTGATATGAGAAAGTGTACAATCTGAAATACTTAGTCAATTAGGCTTAAGGAAATTGTATGTGATTTTGTAACTTAATAAAGAAACGATCTCAGTTTACTGTAGTTTCATTAGCAGTTCCAACCGTGCCGTGCAATCTGGAAAGGAAGTTTTACTTGCAGTTTGTATACAAATTCAATCTTGATACTCTGTCATTTGTTGATGCGGTATAAGAGAAATTACATGTTAATTTAACTCTGGGGATTTTGTTTCATTTTATTCTTACCACATCCTGAGGATTTTATTCAGCTTAAGATAATTTCAAACTGGAGAAGTTTCATGTATTCTTGATCAACTTCTTCCATATGAGATCTTAACTAAGTTGAGTAAAATTTCATGGTAGCAGCAAGAATAAACTACAGAGGATGTCTGCTGGAATGATGGCACTCATGAGCCATGTGAGTGTAGGTAGGAGTTTGAGGATATTGTGTAGAGTAGCTAATTGGTGTTGCAGATAAGAAAACTGATTGGTGGATTTAGTTGTTAGTTTTTATCATGGCTGTTGACCTTTCGTTGCAATAGTAGTAGGTTGCACATATTCTTCCCAAGGCAGTACTGTATCAGCTCTGGGTTGTTCCTGTTTAACTGTGTGTCAGCCAAGCAGAGTTTGAAACATTTTTGGCACAGATGAAACTTGCTACCTAGAAGTTTTGAATGAAGAAAGTCAAGTACAGTACTCGAACTTTTGCATACAAAACTTGTCCAGTGTCATTGTTTGTCACAAAGTATTAACGGTCTTGTTAGTGTGTTATTTGAAAAATTAAGTCTTAAAATAGAAGAACTGAAGACCACTCTTTAATGGCATCTAAGAAGCTTTTGTGTTAAGTCAAGAAAAAACATTGTTTTTGATGTCAGAGACATTGTTGTACATAAAGAGTACCCACACTGATTTATGGCGTCTGAGACAATGTTCTCTCTTGTTCGTAGGGTGAGGGTGTGGATGTAGGGTGGCTGGGGGGGGCGTTGCGTTGCCACCTGTGTGCGGTGAGTTGTGGCTCGTCCACCCAGTTGCAGCGACACGTCATGACTCACACTGGGGAGAAGCCATTCTCTTGTCAGTTCTGCACCCACCGCACAGCACGCAAGTACAATCTCAAGATACACATGAGGGATGTGCATGGGATCCCCTTCGACCGCAGACATGTTAGATACTGAGAAGATGGATGCCACTGTTGCTGGGAGATGAGAGACAGTGTAATACTGCCATTTAAATTAAGGAAAGTGACAAATTGTAAGCACATGTTGCTTCTATCCGCTCTGATGAGTGAAATTATTTATTTAAAGAAAAATCGTTGTTAAAGCATTATATAGGATTGATGTTAGGCTTGATATGAAAAACAGAATCAGCAGTCACTTAATGATGGTACTGTATAAGGATTGAGATACTTTATACTGCACCTAATGATGGTATAAGGTTTGAAAATACTTTGCACTGCTGTCTGGTAGGGGATATATCTGCTTGTCAGGGTAATACTTCCAGATATGTGGCTTTAATATATACAGTATATGTGGACAATCACAATCTGTAAACCTTCTAGGGGACAGAGGGTTGTTAACTTTGAATGGAGTTTAGAAACATATACAGGAATACTGTTTAGAGTATTATGTACTTCACTGAAACTTGCCAAAATGCTGCTGGAAAAGAAAATTTTGTATTGCATTGATAGGTTTTGTATTTATTTTTCCGTGGTGACTTGTTTGACAGCCCGTTCTCAGTGTGTTGGTCTTGGCTCTTGTTATAGTGATTGCACCCTCGCAGTTGTTATAGTATTTGCGAGTGTTGGTGTTCGTGGCAGTAACGGTGCGTTTCCTCTTGTAGGCAGCGTCTCCGGTGTGGCCCCCTCGCGCCCCGTACCCTGGTGCCGGCCTCCCCCCACTGCCTCCAGCCCAAAGGTTGCCCCCAGGTGAGGTGGGCCTGCCTGGGGCCGAGGGTCAGGCCTTCAGACTGGTGCCACGCTGCTGTATCTGCTACAAGACCTTCCTCCAGAAAAGTGATTTAACACGACATATGAGGATACACACGGGGGAGAAGCCATATGTGTGCCATTTGTGCCCGTACAGAGGCAATCAGTCCACCCACTTGAAAAAACATTTGTACTTAGTCCACAAAGTGGATACCTCACTCAACCACCCACAGAGAAAACATTACTAGTGATTTGAACTTTATTATACACTTATTTTGGTAATTTGTATGTGTTCAGATACAAATAGAAGTACTTTGTGTATATGAAAAACCATTGAAACACTTGACCAGGTGGGGTGTGAAGGTGGTATAGTGTCGCCAGTGACGTCAGACTTCAGAACTTAACCAGCTTGGGAAGTTGCACGGCTAAGATGAACTCTCTCTTCTCTTCTAGGGTTGGCTGACCAAAGAAAGAATCTCAGGCAGTGAAGTCTCCATCGGCGGCCCCTTGGTTGACTCAGAGTTCCCCCCAGAAGGGGCTGTCCTCGCCCCATCTTCCACCCTAGCCATAGACCCCATGACTCCCAGCCATAACTTTGCCTCGATGGCCTTCAGTGATCACAGAGGACACACTTGCCCGTTTTGCGGGAAAAGCTTTCTAAAGAAGTTCAACATGACAACACACATTCGCATTCATACTGGTGAGCGACCCTACGCCTGCCCAAAGTGCTGGTACCGGGCCAACCAGCGCTCCCACCTCAAGGCACACATGGTTGCAGTGCACAAAGGGGACACATGAAGATGTACCAGCCGATCTGTTTAAAAGAAATTTAAGTTTCTCAGGTGATTGCAAGATAGATTTTGTGTGGAATGAAGCGCTAAACATAGGGGAGGGTGGTACAGTGAATGTTGGTGGTGTTGTTGTACAAGTAAAAAGGCTACGACAACTGAGACTTGTTTCTTTCTTTATAGGCCACAGGGTTGGAGCTCATGTCAGATCGCTCATCTCCGCTCCTTCCTCCTCCTCCCTCTGCTCACACTCACCTTCGACACCTCCAGCGGGTGGCATCGCTGCGTGCGGCTGTCAGCGAGGGGTTACGTATTGCTGCTCCTTCCGCTTGTGTTCAGCCAGGGTCCAGCCAGGGGATGTTAGGAACCAGTGGTGGGGGGATTGTGGGTGACAGAGGCAACTTTGACCTCCCCATGGATCTCCTCCATCCCCCTAGTTCGGCTCACTCTTGTCAGTCAGCAGCATTCCCAGAGCACATGAGACTGACCAGCAGTTGGAATAATTCGGTGAACAATGGAGCGTCAGTTCTCGACCTTGCTAACATCCAGGTCAAAGGGAAGTCTCGTGTGTGTGACCATTGTGGGAAATCATTTCAGTTCAACAATGACTTGAGGAAACACATTAGGACACACACAGGAGAGAAGCCATATGTGTGTCCATACTGTAGTTACCGAGCAACTCAAAAGGTTCACTTGCGCGGCCACATCTTGCGACGGCACAGAACGAATCATGATCCACCTCCTCTCGATGGATAGTCTCCATGCATATCTAACTAAAGCTGTCACCAAATTTGAAGTTGATCTCAGCATTATAGCTTGATGAAGGTGCCATGGTGTAAAGTGGAAAAAAAAAAAAAAAAATGACCGGGGGCATTGAGTGACCGTTTTAAGCTGTCACCAAATTTGAAGTAGGCCTCAGCATTACAGCTTGATGATGGTGCCATGATATAAAGCGAAAAAAAAGACCGGGAGCATTGAGAGGCTGTTTTTCTGTCTTTCCTTTTAGGGTGTGCTGGCAGGTTCGATGGCGGGCGTAGAAATGAGCGGTCCCCCCGTGTCCTCTCAGCCTGACACTACGTACCTGCGCTACCGGGCTCAAGACCACCTGGGCAGGACTGTTTATGGGTGCCGAGTGTGTGCTAAGACCTTCTTGTACGCTGGTGACTGGCGTAAACACATTAGAACACACACGGGGGAGAAGCCTTACCAGTGCCCTGTGTGTTTCTACCGAGCAGCTCAGAGAACTAATTTAAAAAGACACATGCTGCGTAAACACCTAACCCCACCACAGCCATCTCAAACTGTGATTTCACACTTATAAAAGGTTTCTCAGTGTCATGGCAGTTTATTTGATTGGAGTGTTTTCACCATTATTGTAAAAGCAAAGTACTGTATTTTTGACCTATTGGTGTTAGGTGGAAAACAGGCTATTGTCAAGTTTCCTGTGGAAACGGATGTTGGTGATTCTGGTGCTAAGTCATTATGTTTACTTTAAAAATCAAATACCTATGTACGTTTTAAGACTGACAGAAGTTGTATGCTTTCTGTTGTAGAGCTGGCTGGGAGTTATCGGGTTACCACTCGTAGGTGCAGCCTCAGTCAGGCAGCACAGTGCGCTGGCGACGGTGTCAGGCAGCTTGTGTCACGTTGGGGGGGTGGCGGCAGAGGAACCGCCAAGGGTGGCTGGCGGCCGCCTTGCCTGTGAGTTCTGTAGCAAGACATTCAGCTACAAGAGTGACCTGGCCAAGCATCGCCGCACTCACACTGGGGAGAGGCCCTTCAAGTGTGGCCTATGCCGCTACCGTGCAACACAGTCCTCCCATGTCCGGCGCCATGCTCGTTATATCCATGGTCTTGAGGGATATCAGTGCCAACCCCCATCACCCTAACCTTTCATGCACTTCTGTTTAAAGTCTAGTCCAACTCATCTTCATCTCAGTATCCTATCAAGTTTTCCTCAGTCGTCTATTTAATTTGATTCCTCAACCTTTCTCCCCAATAATCCCAGCCACTTTCCCCTTAACTCCAGCCATCCTCGCACCAGAAAGCATAACCAAAGTGTAGCTGTGAATATGAAGCTAGGGTAAATATTTGAGTGGTGTCTTGTCTGATGTCAGACTCACTTGGGTTTTGTTTATATTGTATATTTTTGTACATGTGCCAATAAACTCTGGATGTATGCAGATGTATCAATTACTTACCTGTTGTACACACTTATCTCAAGTTTCTAAAACTATCGCAGTACAGAAATATTCTATACTAGGGTGTGTAATGCATATAACAATCTCTAACATGATAGGCCCGTAATATCAGTGACAGGTTGCTTTGTAACACCTTCCTTAGCAATTGTTTTTGCATATTGCATCGTAACATTATCTAGCATGTTATTTATGTTGTGTTAATACCAGAGAGTACTGTGATGTAAGGTGTAGAATAAAGAGGTAATGTGCATAATGAACTGCTTTGGAAGAGGCATTATGAAATTTTCAAAGGCACTCTGAAGACAATCCATAATCTTCCATAATAAACCAGGTCATGATATAATTACTATGGATCCCGCATACAAACAGGTTACATCCCTCCATAACCCGCTTGTGTCCTCTGCTGGCCACTGGAATTAAGCTGAAACATCTTGGACAAATTTAAAATTTAATTTTGGATTACCATTCCAAGGACTTATAGGTTGCAAGGACTTGTACAGGAATATACCTTTGTGGATGGCTGTTCTAATTCTGGGTCCATTATTTTGTCTTTGGCTTTTTTGTAATTATATATTTTAACTTGGGTATTATGCATTAGATTTCAGAATTCAGATGAGCCTGTCAAGTGTAACTTGACTTAAAATCTGGCAAGGTTAGGAGGAATTATTTAATAGATCACAAGTGTAATGACAAAAATTTCATCCAGTCTTGATCTTATTTCAAGATCTCAGTATTCTGCTCTGTAAACAGTTTCATTGACCTACCTCCCCAATAGGGAGGGAAGTGAAGGATCTTTGTATAGACATGCAGATATCTGTGGTCTCAAAAAAGAAATAAAAAACATTTGGAAACCTCAGTGTCTGATAAATTTAATGGCAGATTGAAATGGTTTGGGCATATGGAGAGGGTGGAGAATGACAGCTGGGTGTTGAGGGCGAGAAGTGTGAACATTGAGAGTAGGATTGTGAAAGACTGACTAAAAAGATCTAGGACATGGTCATAGTGTGTGGCATCAGAGATAAAAGACTAAATAGAGAGACTGCTAGAGATTGAGGAGCATGGAGGGATGCCATTAGGTCACCAAGGCAGATGTATACAAGTATGTTGGAACCTTTATAAACAAAATGAATGAATAGTTGAAAAAAATGGCCTCCTCTTGTCCATTGCATATTCCCCCCTCACCTCCTCCTCCATGCATTACAGTTTGGAACTCTTAGGATCTTGTGACATTTTAAGTTTTAGTCATGCTTTCTCCTTATGACTGTAGTCAGTTTAGGAGACTGCCCTTGATGTGAAAAAGATAATGGAGGTAAAGCTAACTCCAGTAAAAAAAAAAAAAAAAAAAAAAGTCAATTTGCAGAATAGAATTGCCTGTAAGTGGAAGAAATTGGTGAAGAATATGTACAATAATTTGATTGTGAAAGAGTTCAGAGAATAGTATTTAGAAATACCGGTAATCTTATTCTTTAAAAAGTATTGCAGCTTTTGTGTTAAGGAACTGAGATTTTATAAAGGGAAAAAAAAAAAAAAAAGGGCATACTAGTATTTGTAATGGAACTTGGAAACTTGTAGAATTGCTGAAAATTAATAACTTTCTGAAATTGTTGAATGAAAGTTAGTTTTACCTGAAAATGAAGGTGAATGGCATGGAACATTGTGCAATGCTTTTTCAGGTCATTAGGCAAAATTGTGCATGAAAGGTAAAACTGAATTAGATGCTTAAAATTTTGTATGAAAGGTGCCACTTGTTTGCAGCTGGAACAGTTACATTGTACAATATTATTACAGTATAATTAGGTTTTCTAAGGTTGACCCAAGTTGTACAGAGTGTCTGTTGTGTGTCAATTAGTGTCAGTAAAGCTGTGTACATTTGAGTAACTGGTGGTAAGAGGTGGGTAAGGCGGGACGGCCCCTGAATGGCGTTTCTCTTCTAGGCCTCGACTGCCCTTGTGCTGGAAGGTTCGTTGAGGGAACACGGGATGTTGAGTGTCCTCCCCCCGCTGCCCCTCCAACAGCATCACCATCATCATCATCATCATCACCAGCACCAGCCCCGCACAGGACCCTCATACCCCTGTCCCTACTGTGGCAAGCTCTTTGACCGACCCTCCCACAGAGACCGCCATGTTCGCACCCACACGGGGGAGAAGCCCTTCCACTGCCCTGTATGCTCCCACTCCTCCAGCTTAAAAGAAAACCTCAAGGCACATATTCTCTTGAAGCACCCTGGCTGTGATTCCCTCTTGTTGACTGCTCCCCTCACGCATAGATGAGAGGCACTGGTAGACTTTGGTCCTGTCTGTTATTGCAGTTCTGCTTCAGTGATCGATGTAGGAGGAGGTTCGTCTTTCAGTGTCCGTGAACGTTGCCTTGGTTGGGTGTGTGTTTGTATGTTTTACTGGGTACTTGGGGGTGGATGTTTGAACAGTGGTACCTTTCCATCACTGCTTTGGTTGGTTGTTAGTGGTTTGGTGAAGAGTGCTAAAGAGGGACCTGATGACTGTTATACTGAGGTTGGGTGATGTGATATGGTTCCGTGAAGAGTACTAAAAGATGGACATTGTATTTGGCCAAAGAGTCTGCATCGCCATCACCACAGCAGCGCTCATGAGGCCTTTCTCTTGTTCTAGGGTGGCGTGGAGTGGCTGGAGTGCTTTTGGCCAGTGGGGGATGAAGGGAAGCTCTCCCAGTCCACTGCTGCAGCTATAACTCTGCCCACCCAGATGCCTCTACCTTTACCTCCCACGTCAGTAAGACCAGCTCGCCTCTCAATGGGCATGTGTGCATCAGTTCAGCCACAACAGCAGCAACAGCAGCAGCAGCAGCAGCAGCAGCAACAGCAACAACAGCAGCAGCAGCAGCAACAGCAGCAGCAGCAGCATCAACAACCACAGCAACCACAGATTCCACCACCACCAGCTAACATGTTTCAGCGTACCAGCAATGGGGATTACGTGTGTGGATATTGCGGCAAGAATTTTGTGGCACCGGCATTCCTGCGTCGACACATCCGCGCACACACGGGGGAAAAGCCTTTCAGATGCCCTCACTGTGACTTTAGGGCCACACAGAAGGGCAATCTTAACAGCCACATCATCAACAGACACAATGCCTCACCCGCCATGATGTAACACTGGAACATTAAGATGCAACTCCCTCTTTTATGGTAGTGCCACGACCACCAGCATTAAGAATTTGTTGTAAACTGCAGCATTATCAACACATGCAACTGCCATGCTAAGTTAAAATCAGCAACAGCAAGCATTCCTGAGCATGATTTAAAATTGCTGATGAGTACCTAGGTGGAGCTTTACATTGTGTGCCATATTATATGCTTCCTAAGTGCAGACAAGTCAGCAGGAAGGGTTTTAATGGTGAGGGTAGTGCTTTCTTCTCAAGTTTCATACGTAGAGAAGTCAAGTGCTGAGACAGACCTTGCTAGTTTCATTTCTTTAAAAAATGTTGGAGTGAATAGGATGGTCTTTTGAATAGAGATTATATACTGTATTGGATCTAATGTATTAAAGTGCAGTATTAGGGTGGTGTTGCAGCACAAACTTGGCAAGTGGCAGTAATGTCAAAGATAACAGTTACCAGTTGGTCAGAAGCAGTCAGCAGTGTAAAACCGTGATCAAAATAATATAAAGTAACCATTCTACTGTATTTACCCTTTTATGTTAATTATGTTCTTGTCATTTAATATATACAGTAAGTGTATATTCCTTTTACTTACCATTTTGAAGGTTTGGTTTTTGTACTGTTTTACATATATATATATATATATATATATATATATATATATATATATATATATATATTATATATATTATATATATTATATATATATATATATATATATATATATATATATATATATATATATATATATATATATATATATATATATATATATATTACAAGATTTAAAAACAATTCCATATATACAGTATATGTTAGTGATACATTTTCTCTATCTCAGAGTGTGAATGTTGTGCTGCACTGTGTCTGTGCCACTACTGCTTGTAAATCAATACAGTATTCCTGTATTATAATGTTGAGGATACAAGTCACTTACCAGTATCTTCATTACCATAAGCCGTACTCTGAGGAAACAAATTTAAGCAGGACTGTAAATTTATGCAAATTTAAAGCAAAATTGGCGTGCGGACGGTTAGTCAGTTACATTTTGTATGTATTTATGTAAAATCATTTGCCCTTTTTAACTAAAGTTTACTGCAAGAAACACACAAACTGAAATGTAATCTGTGCCAGCTTTGAGCAAAATTGGCCTACATAAGGTGAATACAATATGAATACATTTGTATTTGAGGAGAACAAATTGGCTTGCGGAAGGTGAATAGGGTACGTATCACATATATTTGAGGAGAGGCTGTATTGACAACCTGGCTGTGTGTGGGGTGGTCGCCTGCTTGCTTTTGCTTGCTTGCTGGACATAACCTAAACGGAGCTGGGAGTGATTGGAGGTGGTTTCTCGTCTGTTCTAGGGCATGTTGTGCGGCGGTGAGGGTGACGGTGGGGGGCTGGTGGAGGATATGCTCCTGCTGGCCCTTCCTCCAGTCTCTTCTTACCCTTCCACTGGTGCAGGCTTCTCCCAGCCCAACAGTCTGGCTTCTCTGCCCCCTGCCCCCTCTGCTGTTCCCACCGCCACCACCATGAACAAGCGGTGTCACTGGTGCCACCTCTGCAAGCGCGAGTTCCCTTTCCCCTCCAAGCTGAACGAGCACATGAGGACACACACTGGGGAGAAGCCATTTGCCTGCCCACTCTGCCCCTTCAGAACCTCCCTTAAGTGGAACCTCAAGTCTCACATGTTGCGGCACCAGGACGCCTTAGCCAGACACCCCAAGCCGCAGACCTGAAGTGCACTTTTGTTCCCGTCATCATGAAGAGCATTTCTGTTCCTATCACCGTGTTCTTTTAGACAGTTCAAGCTGCAGATGTGAAGTGCATTGCTGTTCTTTGTAATAGCTCAAGCCACAGACACGAAGTGCAGTTCTATTCCTGTCATCCCGCGCTTACAGACAGCTGAAAAGCCAAGACATGAAGTGCAATGGTGTTCTGTCATTTTATTCTTTCTCCTTAGTCTTTTGTGGTTGATACATCTCCTTGGTTTTGTCTATGCAGACTCCCTGATCCCTTTGTTTAGTGTTAATGGGGTCTGGGTCATCGTGTGTGCTTAGCTGGCCGAATAAACAATTGGTGTTATTTTGTCCCAAAGAATACATGATTTTTTAAGGTGTTAAAGGTGTTAGAGAGGTGACTGAGGGCATGAAGACATGGCTTGTGATGTATATTTTGCAGTGTTGGTTTTCGTCTCAGTGTTGACCGTGAAGCAGCGTGAACCACAATGTATATATGTATCATCTTACCAATGTGATCTCAAGTATTAATGGATTAAATACCTGTATAAAATATATAAAGCCATATTAGTGAAATAAATATTTTCATTATAAAGGGAGTATATAAATTTCCTCTCCAGTTGAATTGTGTGTAAAGTTAAGGGAGATAAAGAGTAGGTCGGCAACTCAGCCTTAAGAAATGGAACGTGATAAAAAGACAATAACAGAACTTATCGAGTGAGTTTTTGTTGGTTTAGGGGATATTTAACTCATCAATTTTATGACGTATTATTATCTTATCCCAGACGATTTTACTCGCTGTAGGGTGAACTTATCGCACTGGAGGGTTAGCTATTGCCCTGATTAACCCCTCCACCGCAAGACATCTGACCTTAAGCTGAGAAAAAGCATCTTGGTAGAAAAACATAGGGAATGTGTCTTTGGTGTTGAGAAATTTTAATAATAGCGTCTTGGCAGGGGTTGAAGGAGGAAGGAGTACAGGAGTTTGAAATTTCCTTGTAACATATGATTAACCCCTTCATCGCAAGACATTGACCTTAAACTGAAAGAAAGCGTCTTGGTAGAAGAAATTTAACGGAATATGTCCTTGTTATTGCGAGATTAATGATAGTTTCCTGACAGGGGGTGAAGGAGGAAGGAGTACAGGAGTTTGAATTTTTCTTGTAACCCCGTGAATCCTAGTGACATCCATTTGAGTGTGTTCTTCCTACTGCCAGGCGATTTTATTTAGGAAAAGCCTTGTGTATTGAAGGACTTTAATAATGCTGTATCTAACCTTCCCAGTTCAAAACATGTCTTGAATAAAATCGTCAGGTGGCAGAAATAAAACAAAGACATCCCTGGTCTCGTTGGCTTAAAGGATTGCTATTTTTAAGTCCTATATGTGAGAGGGGGGAGTGAGTTGGGGGGGAGGGCAGTCGAATGGTGGGTGACAGCGATTTGGAGGCGTTTTGTCTGCGGCCACCCTTTGCGGGATTAGGGCGTCGGGCTGTAGATAGATAGATAGATTGATAGATCATTGTTAGTCATTCAGAGGAGAGGCGTTATGAAGTGCTGAGGTAATGTGTGGTGAAGGAGGAGAAGTGTAGTAAGGTGTAAAATGCTGTGGTAATGATAGGTGTGGTGAAGTGTGGTAGAAGTGTTGTAAAATGCTGTGGTAATGATCCGTGTCGTGGTGTGTGGTAGAGGTGTCGTAAAATGCTGTGGTAATGATAGGTGTGGTGAAGTGTGGTAGAGGTGTTGTAAAATGCTGTGGTAATGATCGGTGTGGTGGTGAAGTGTGGTAGAGGTGCTGTAAAATGCTGTGGTAATGATCGGTGTGGTGAAGTGTGGTAGAGGTGTTATAAAATGCTGTGGTAATGATAGGTGTGGTGAAGGAGTGGTGAAGTGTTATAAAATGCTGTGGTGGTGAAGTGTGGTAGAGGTGCTGTAAAATGCTGTGGTAATGATACGTGTGGTGAAGTGTGGTAGAGGTGCTGTAAAATGCTGTGGTAATGTTAAGTGTGGTGTTGGAGAAGTGTGGTGTTATGCCAGAACACCATTAAATAACATACAGTAATGTGCCTTCCATTAATTAGTATATGATTACTTAAGAGGGGAATGGTATGAGTTGGTGGGCTGAATTAGGGGATATATTCTAAGTGGCTTGAGATTTCGTAACACCTCTTCCTTAGTGATTTATTTGGAACATTACACCTTAGTATCCTGTACGTATGCCATTGATGCAAACTGTGTCGAAATTAAAATTATTTAAATAACATATAGGAGAGTGTTAAGGTTTAGGCAAAGTAAGTCGCAAAGGAAGAGGTTTTAGGAAGCGTCTTAATCCAGGTAGAATGGAGGCGTTAGGTATGGTGGAGGTGGAGCGTGCATGTGGAGTGTAATACAGGTGCGGTGGGAGGCGTGTGCACCTGTGTGTTGGTGGTGAGGTGAGGGCAGCATGAGGCAGCGCACGGGTGGGTCTGTCAGCCAGCCACCCACCCATCGCTTGCTCACCTGCTTCAATACCGCCATTTTCCTCTTGCAGGAAACGGCAGCCCAACACCACCACCAGTTGTCCACCTTCAAACAATGGATAAGTGGCGCCCTTGGGAGGCTGCAGGCCGGCCACCTCAGCCCACCACCTCTGTTAAAAGTGAACCCCCTGGCAAGTACCCGCCCTGCCCTCAGTGTGGCTTGGGTGGATGGACCAACAAACCCACAAACCCGACCCTCCTCCACCCCGGGGCCCTCCCACTCCCCCCCGCTGGTGCCCCCAGGTGGTGGCATAGGGGGTGACGGTGCCAAGCCCGCCCCCCTCGCCTGCCCACAGTGCCAGGATACCTTCCCGCTGCCCGTGATGCTGGCCATGCACTCCCTCAACCACGTGGAGGAGCGGCCCTTCGTCTGCCCCTACCCCAGCTGCCACTACAACTCCGTCATGCGCGGCAACGTCAAGCGGCACATCAGGATATCACACGCCCACCACACCTTCCCCAGCTAGACCAAATGTTGTGCGTCTTTATATGACTGGCATGAGATTATTAAGAAAAATCTATACCTTAGCCGGTGAAAGAAAAGCGAGGACATCGTCGAAGGGCACATAAATATATCATACCATCCCCAGCTAGACCAGTTAAATAGTGCGTCTACGTGTGACAGTCTGAATATTATTTAAAAGAACGGACGTACTGTAGTTCCCGTGCCGTGACATTGATAAAATTGCCCTATGCAGCATCAGTCGTCAAGCACATCACAAGCGAACCATACTTCGCCTATGTATACCAGGCAGGTAGTGAGTCTTTATATGACAGTCGTGAACATCAGAGGAAGAACCCTAGAAGCACAGTACACCCGTTGTCATGAATATCTGTGGACATTTTACTCGAACAAATATGAAACTCGTACACACTATCCTGAAAAGAATGTAGGGTTCCGGAGATTCCATCACTGAGTTCGCAAGTCACTGCCGGCTGTCTCGTTATTTATCATGTGAAGTGTATCAGTATTTTTATTTTATTTTCTTCAAGTGCAAAAAAAGAAAGAGGCAAAGGCTATAATCCTGCAAAATTGTTTCCAGTGCTAAATTATAAAAATTCCTGACGTGCTTGTAATGCCATACTGAAAATTATACATGCCCAGGATTATTTCAGATGTGCTTTTCGTTAACCAAAAGACAGATGTGTTTTAATCCCAAGTACAGTTCTTCCCTTAACGCGTTTGGTGACTGTGGCAACTCTCCAAACACCACATTATCGTGCTCAGTATTTAGTAATTTTTTGTCTGTATCAGGCTGCATTAAAGGTTCCTCTATGTTCAGTTGTTTTCTTTGAACGATGTGAGCTTTGTACTGGCCTGGAGAGCTTTGTGGCCTTGTAGTTGGCGTGCATTAAAATCTATCCCATTCTTTCCTGTCCCAAATGGGTGATAAAAATAATAATAAACAGTTTATGGAAAATTTGGTTAGCGCAATGAAACATGAAGCCTAATGGAAAGGTATGTGTATGTGTGTGTGTGTGTGTGTGTGTGTGTGTGTGTGAGAGAGAGAGAGAGAGAGAGAGAGAGAGAGAGAGAGAGAATTACTAAAACATCCTTGTCTGATGGTGGTGGTGATGATGATGACTATGATGGTGATGATAACAACAACCAGGGTGATGATAATGTTGATGTAAATGATGGTGATGAAAATGGTCTAGCTGATGATGATGATGATGATGATGAAGAAGAAGAAGAAAGCTAAAATAGACGTAGTGTGATCAGCACAATCTATTTCACCTCTGACCTCGTTCCCGGGTAAGGAAGCGCCCTAGCACCTTTTCCTTAGCGATTAATTTTTGGATATGGCTGGTTAATACCCTTTTGTACGTTATGTATGTAGACTATGGGGATAATGGAAGGATTTATATAACAGAGAATACGACAGTAAAGTGTAATAAGCGAAGTAAATCGCTTAGGAAAAGGTGTTAGGGAACTTCCTTACCCGGTGATTGAAGGATAGTATGACGGTATAGGATAGTGATGTTTGTAGTCTGAATGTATTTAGGGTAGAGATAACCTAGTAGTAGTAGTAGTAGTAGTAGTAGGAGAGTAGTAGTAATAGTAGTAATGGTGGTAGTAGTGGGAGTGTAGTAGTAGTAGTAGTAGTCCACCATCCTCCTGTTATGGGGTAAGGAGGGGATTGAGGGACGTTTGTATAACCGGGCAGCTCCACCGCTCAGTCATATCAGTGCCACCACGTGAAGGCGATGGTGGCTAGTATTGAGTAACTTTTTTTTTCTTTTATATATAATGCCATCTGGGGAAGTTAGATGGTCATGTACCCTTGAATATATTGGATTACTTTAGCCTACCTGGCCCCGTACACCTGTAAGTGGTAATTGGACTTAGGTATTCCCGTCTGCGATAGTTTATGAATGGATAGTACGATAGTGAATAAGTGTATCGTAGAAGTAGTAACAAGGATAGGCACGGAAGGCTAGTGTGACGAGGGATAAGTGACGGAGAGAAGCGTGTTATCGTAGTGTGACGTTGGATTAGTTATGCAGGGATAGTGTGATGTTTATTGTGACGTTGTATGGTGACGTTATAATTGTGACGGAAGGATAGTGTGACGTTTATTGTTTTATATTTTTAAAATGCTTTTTCGTACAGTTCTGGTATTTGTGTGTGTGTGTGTGTGTGTGTGTGTGTGATGCGAAGAATGACAGTACATTCTTACACTGGCGACACGAACTGTGGTATATTAAAAACACTAAAATGCATAACCTGCATATGGAGGAAGGTGGGGGGGAGGGGGGGAGCGATGCATGGAGGCGATGTGTGTCCAGGCATCTCGAAATGATTGGATCTTGAATTTGGCTCTCTCGTGTTGTTTTTTTCTTTGAGGGAGCATTTTTTCAGGCCCCTGGCTTTTGATTCCTTCTACTTTGCATTAAAAAAAAGTGATGAGGGGCGGGTGTCGTAACTGAAGAAA
The DNA here is from genome assembly GCF_032717465.1 of Coenobita brevimanus. Taxonomy (NCBI): domain Eukaryota; kingdom Metazoa; phylum Arthropoda; class Malacostraca; order Decapoda; family Coenobitidae; genus Coenobita; species Coenobita brevimanus. The sequence continues at coordinate 29,415,756 of NC_136992.1, forward strand.
CAGGGAGTTCATGAATTTACCGGTACCGTATCTGAAGGAAGGAATGGGGACGGGGAACTGAGCTATGAAAGTTGACCGTTTTGAATTGCGTTTGGGTGCATGTAGGGTATCTGAAAAAGGGAGGGATTAGTGACGTGTATTATTGTGATCCTTGGGGTGTTTATCTTGTATCCGAAGTAATATGAAAATCAGTGACGTACAGAGCTGTTGGGTAATTATGAATGTTGTTGCTTGTCCCGTATATGAAGGAACAAGGGCATATGTGACTTTTAGCTAATGGTTTGTTGTTAGCGGATGGGATTGAAATGCTTGGTTGTTGTATTTGGCGTGGAATTGAGTAAGCTGAGTTGCGCAGTCATCTCGGTGGATTTTACGCAAACCAAATATTACAACACGTTATTAAACAGCGCGGGACACGTTTCATTCATTCATTCATTGCCAGACGCCATGTATCCCAAACGGGGTGGCCAAGTATTAATCTCCTTTCTCCTCTCCTGCCCCTGTTTCATGACTGGATTCACAGACGCATGGCTGTGACGTAGTTGTATCATTCGTCTGTGGGTGTTAATATTCACCTTTGCTCACGGCTTCTCACTTATGTATATTTGACCATCTGTGACAGCGAGGCAGGAGAGGCGAGTGGATTTGCATTTCACTGTACTTAGATCCTAACCATAGCAGAGAAGGAAAATGCGACTTTCACGGTCAGGCTAGGTAGTGTTAGGGTGTGTTTGTGTGTTATGCAGGAATTAGGCTTTGCAGGAAAACATTGCGATTGTCTCTTGTTGGTTATTATGCTGACGAGGTTTGTATGAGAGAGAGAGAGAGAGAGGGTGAGGGAGGGCAGGGTTAAGAGAGTAGTACTCTCTTAACCCTGAGGGAGGGAGGGAGGGGAGGAGAGGAAGAGAGAGTATGATATCTTATTTAAGAGAGGGGCAGAGAGAGGGAGTATGATATCTTGTTTGAGAGAGAGAGAGAGAGAGAGAGAGAGAGAGAGAGAGAGAGAGAGAGAGAGAGAGAGGGAGGGAGGGGGAGAGAGAGGGGGAGGAGAGAGAGAGAGAGAGAGAGAGAGAGAGAGGAGAGAAAGAGAGAGTATGGTATCTTGTTTAAGAGAGAGGGAGGGAGGGAGTATGATATCTTGTTTAAGAGAGAGAGAGGAGTATGGCATCTTATTTTCCTGGTCTTTGTACAGGGATAGAGATCTTCCTTAGCAGTGTATTTCTTTCTGTGGCACATTATCCCCTTGAATATCTGTTTTGTTTTGTTTTGTTTTGTTTATTCTTACCGCTGTTAGACGATTTTGTGTTAGGGGTGATGTTAGTGAAGGCTGCATCAAATCACACAGTCAGGAAAGCCGTGTTATAATCTGACTCAAATCACAAGAATAATAAAATAATACAATAAAGTAATACGCTGTCTGTTTGGTGGGATATACGTTCTCTTCTATGTTACCCTTGCAAGAGATGTAAATAATATACAATCGAACTTAGGAGTGGTACAGAGGATAGCCTGTTGGTGATATGTGACAGTGTTTATTTTTACATCTCACGTCTGCTACGCTAGAACGACCTTGGTAGATTGGTTACGCCATAGTAGACGCAAGATATAAATAAAGACACTGGTGCTACATAACGTCTTTAACACATCACACTAGAGGACGTTAAGGTGTTACATATAGCTAAGGAAGAGGTGCCATGGAGCTCCTTGTTTCCACGAGAGAATGGTTCTTGGTCCATATCAGGGGTGGGTGGGCCGGAGGTCTGTGTGTGTATCAAGGGTGTAGGTATTTGTCAGGGATGTGTATGTCTGAATCGAGGGTGTATAGATCTGTATAGGCCTATTGAGAGGGTGTAGATCTGTGTCCAGGGTGTGTGGGTTTGTCTAGGGTGTGTAGGTTTGAATTAAAAGTGTGTAGGTGTTTGCTAAGAGGGTACACGTTTGTGTTTAAGATTTTTATTAAATGTGTGTAGGTCTGTGTTGAGAGGGTGTAGGATTGTGGCTAGGGTGTGTGTCTGTGGTATGTTGGTCTGATTTAAAGATGTGTAGGTGTATGTTAAGAGGTTGTAGGTCTTTGTCTAGGGTGTGTAGGTCTGTGTTAAAGAGGGTGTACGTCTGTGTGATGCGGTGGGTGTATGTGTGGTCTTGTCTACATTGGGTCCTTCCGGCTGCTGAGTCTGGCATGTTTACCTTCTTGCAGGGCGGTGGTGGGTGGTCGGGCGGGACGGCGGCTCTGCCAGTGAGTCAAGCCAGGTTATCTCATGGAGCCTTCCCTGCTGTACCTGGGCCAGGGGATGGCGAGGGAGGGGCGGGGGTGTATAGTGTGCTGGGCGCCGCTCCCCTGCCTCCGGACGCCGCCCCTGCCACCTGGGCCAAGTGTGGTGGCCTGGGTGGCAAGGTGCTGGTGGCCAACAGTGTGCAGCGGCCAGCACATTCAGTGTCATGGAGCAAGAGAAGCGTGACCAGTGCCGTGTGTTCAGTGTGTTTCAAGGACTTCATGTATCCCTCGGCTCTCACTCTGCACATGAGGAGCCACACGGGGGAGAAGCCGTTCACTTGCCCACACCCGCAGTGTGACTACCGATCCACCAAGAAGGGTAATCTGAAGCGTCATGCTTCCACCCACGGCGAGGCCTTCCTGGCCACACTGGAGTTGTAGTAAGAGTCAGTGGGTGGCATGTGTTGTTGTTGCGGTGATTGTGCATGAGGGAGTGTCGCTGGCTGACTCCGGTTTACCCCTTGCAGGCCTCGCACCCGCTGAGCAGGTCGTGGCGGCCATACGGCGAGGTAGAAGGTGGCGACGGGCGGCGGGCGGTTGGTGTATGGGTGGCGCCGGGCCAGGCACAGGCACAGGCCCCGTCTCAGCCTCAGCCTCATCTGTTGTCATCACAGAACAGCAGTGTCGGTGTCAGGCCCCACGTGTGTCACTACTGCGGGTATTCGTTTGTGCGTCCATCGCAGCTGGCCACACACATACGGGTACACACGGGTGAGAAGCCGTACCGGTGTGACGAGTGCCCGTACAGTGCTGCGCAGAAGGGCAACATGCGACGGCACATGCATCTGGTACACGGCCGGGTGTTGCGAGAGGGGGCGGGGGCGGGAGTGGGGGTGGGTGCAGATGTGGGGGGTGCACCCCCCCATGAGTTACCATAACCTGAGTGTGGGGTGTTGAGGCGCCGGGCTTCTTACTATTGTTTCCGCTGCCTGTTACCTCTGCCGCCATGGTGGTGGAGGCAGCAGACCGTTTGCCTGCTTAGGGCTACTTGAGAGGGCGGGGTTGGACATGACATCTGTGCTGAGAGGCTGTGCTGACAGTGGCCTGTTTTGTCTCTTGTAGGGCGTGGGCGGCTACGGCGGCGTGACCCTGGGGCTGGTGGCACATGCCATGTCTCGCCTGTACATGAACCATCCATCACCAGCTGACACCCACGCTGTCACCACATTCTTAGAGCCACCTCCCCACCACCTCCTCCCCTATGACCAAATCCCTCCCGACGACACCCGGCCAGACAACGACTGCAGGTACTGCGGCAAACACTGTGAGACGCCCTCGCAGCTGGCCATCCACCTGAGGGCGCATACGGGCGAGCGGCCGTATAGCTGCCCCCACTGCGACTACCGTGCCACACAAAAGCATCACGTAAAGAGCCACCTACAGCGCAGACACAAGGAACAGGACCATGCACATTGACACACACAGTAGCCCCACACCACACACCTGGGCCCCCAGAGGTTTGGTGTAGTCAGGCAAGCTAGACTAGGAGAAGTAGCGATGTGGTGACGTGCCTTCTCTCTCTTCTAGGTGGGTCATGGCGGCGGGGTGTGGGCTCACGGGCTGGTTGCTGCCACCGCCCTTCACCCTCACACCCCCAGACTGGGCGGGGGGCACCTCATGTGTACACAGTGTGGCAAAGTTTTCCCCAAGACCTCAGAGCTGCAGCGACACGTGCGAATCCACACGGGGGAAAAGCCGTATGCGTGTCCCCTATGTCCGTACCGCGCCGTGCAGGCATCACACGTCAAGTCACACCTCGCACGCAGGCACACGGTCTACAGCACCCCACCCTGACCGCGAACACAAATGCACAGGATAGTGTGACGGGAGAGGAGAGGGGAAGGGAGCAGCGTGGCAGGGTGGGTGGCATTGTAGGGTGGGCAGTGGCAGGGGCGGGAGCGTGGGGTGAGGTACGGTATGGTACGGTACGGTAGTGAGTGTAGCTGGGTGAGGCCAGGTTCTCACCCACGTTCTCTGTTCTCTTCCTGTAGGTGTGTGAGGGCGGTGGTGGGCAGTGGGGTCGCTCCTTCCAGGGCATTTCAGCAGATCCGGCCATCAGGTGGGACCGCACGTGTCCTGTGTGTAACAGAGTATTTGCACGGCCGGCTGAGCTGACGCGGCACCTGCGAACCCACACTGGTGAGCGGCCCTACCACTGCCCACTGTGTGTGTACCGCGGCACACAGCTGGTGCATCTCAAGGCCCACCTGCTGCGTCGCCACCTGCTGGCCACTCCCGCCGCCGCCGCCGCCGCCAATGCCGCCTCCGCGCAGTAAGCTAAAACGACCCTACCCAGGATGTGTAGTGATGCGGCCCTTGTCTCGTTCTAGGTGCCCGGGGTGCTGGGTGTCCTGGGGGAGGTGTGGGCGGGGCCGGGGCCAGGGCCGGGGGACAGCCCTCAGCCGCCGCCACGCTGGGACCGCGTCTGTCACATATGTGGGAAGGCCTTCAAACGCCCCGCCGAACTAGTCCGCCACCACCGCATCCACACGGGAGAGAAGCCGTACAAATGTACCCTGTGTCCATACAGCGCCGCCCAGCGAGTGCAGCTGCGGTGCCATGTGTCACGCCGCCACCCTCACCTGCTGCCCCCTCCCGCACCCGCACCTGCACCTGCCCCTGCCCCCGCCGTAATCCACGGGGGTGACAAGGGGGGGTCGCTGTACCCCCAGCTGGGACAGGCCTGGCTCCCCCAGTAACATGCCTCCATTACACCTGTGCTGTCTTCCCCTAGGTGTTCCCCTCCCTGGGTGGAAGGGGAGGCGAGGTGGTGTTGGGCGGAAGCGGACTGGGGCTGGTGGGTGGGATGGGCGGAATGCTGATGCAGCTGCGGTGGGACCGCACCTGCTGCGTGTGTGGCAAGGCCTTCATGCGGCCTGCTGAGCTGACCCGTCACATGCGCTCGCACACGGGTGAGAAGCCGTTCGCCTGTCACCTGTGCCCCTGGCGAGGCTCCCAGACCTGGCACCTCAAAAACCACCTCACGCGTGTACATCTCACGTCCCAGCCTCCCCCAAAACCCGCGGCGACCCACCCACCCAACCCGCCCAACCCCGGCAGCAGTGACACACAACCCCCGGACGCGTGGCCTGGATGCTACAGTACAGAGTGAAGGACACAGCATGACACAAGACCAGGCAGGTGGTGTGGTGTCTGGCTGGACATAACACAACACAACACATACAGCAAACCCCCCACCTGCCTACTATATACCTCATTATACACACACGGAAGCAGCCAAAACTTAGTGATAGTGCTGCTTAACTATTGCTATATGTATATAATAAAAAATTTGTATAGAAATAACTGTGGCTTTATTTTGTCCTTATCATGTTTGATATCATTGGACGATAATCATTCATATCTTTTGATAAGAGCAAATCTAGAAAGTACGCAACTATAATTGATACGTAAATGGATGTTGTATAATGGAGGAACGAAGTGTATATTACGTTAAGTTGATGTATTTTGTCATGCAAGTATTTTTTATTCTAGATTTGCTCTTCGTTGGTGATGCTTGAGAAAGAAAACTGCAAACAGGTAAAAGTAAAGCCTTCAAGTATCCCGAAGCATCAACTGTGCATCAAAATCCTGACAGGTGTAACACAGAAACATAAGTCACAGGCCAATGATGAACAAGGAATAACGTAGAGAAAAAATAAATAAATAAAAGAAATAACAGCCCACACAACACAATCCTGATGTAGTTTTTAGTGTTCACGAATGTTTGAACTGGCTTCTTTTATATTTTTTTTTTTTCGAAACTGTGGAGGAATTTACAGGGTTTGGAAGAAATTGCTGAGTTTGGAGGAAAATAATTGGTTTGGGGGAAAGTAATTGGTTTGGAGGAAATTAAAGGAGATTGAGGATTGAAAGAAATTCGGGAGTTTGGTAGGAAATGAAAGGTTTGGAGGAAAGTACGTGGTTTGGAGGAAAGTATATGGTTTGGAGGAAAGTACATGGTTTGGAGGAAAGTATATGGTTTGGAGGAAATTACGTGGTTTGGAGGAAAGTATATGGTTTGGAGGAAAGTACATGGTTTGGAGGAAAGTACGTGGTTTGGAGGAAAGTATATGGTTTGGAGGAAAGTATATGGTTTGGAGGAAAGTATATGGTTTGGAGGAAAGTACGTGGTTTGGAGGAAAGTATATGGTTTGGAGGAAAGTACGTGGTTTGGAGGAAAGTACGTGGTTTGGAGGAAAGTACGTGGTTTGGAGGAAAGTACGTGGTTTGGAGGAAAGTATATGGTTTGGAGGAAAGTACATGGTTTGGAGGAAAGTACGTGGTTTGGAGGAAAGTACGTGGTTTGGAGGAAAGTAACAGGAATTGACTTATCCCGTTTAGTGACGTCATCTCTAAAATTCCGCTGCTTCTTTTCATGGTTCGTCTCCCAAACACCTCTTCCTTAGCGATTTATTTTTAGATATTGGTGGTTAGTGTCCTTATGTTCGTTATTTATGCGGAGTATGGCGATATTGGAGGGATTTGTGTAACTAAAGAGGATAGTAAGGTGTAATCAAAGCTGTGTGTGTGTGTGTGTGTGTGCACGCGCGCAAAACAGATTGAGTGAAGGAGGGCGGAAAGACGATGGGAGAAGGGAGTGGCGGTGAAGGAGCGAGCTTTAAGAGAGAGAGAGAGAGAGAGAGAGAGAGAGAAGGGAGGGAAGAAGATAGAGGGAGAGACGGAGGGGCGGGGGGAGAGGTGGAAGGAGGGGTATTGATAGGGAGATAGGTTGGCGGAGGTAGGAGCAGGAGGAGAAGGGAGGAAAGATGTGCAGGGGATAAAGTAAGCTGGAGAGAAGACCCGAAAAAAGAAGAAAGGAAGAGAGAGATGGAAGGAGGTAGAGAGAGAGAGGAAGTAAGGAAGAGAGAAGAAAGGAGGTAGAGAGAGAGGGGAGGGGAAGGAAGAGAGAGAGAGAGAGAGAGAGAGAGAGAGAGAGAGAGAGAGAGAGCGATTAATAGTAAAAGATATGTAGCACAGACGCAAGGCAGTAGCAAAGGCGGGGGAGGAGATTGTTTGAAGAGGCGACCAGAGGGAACCTTGGCCTTGGGGGGGAAGGGGTAGGGGGGGAGGAGAGGGGGAGGAGGAGATAAAGATACCGCGAGAGAGAGAGAGGGAGAGAGAAGGGGGGGGGTTTCAATGTTGGAAGGGAAGGTAGGGGAATCGATGATGTTTGTTGCTTGGTAAGATATGGTGTGGTGAGTAGGGTGTGCGGTGGAGAAATTAGAGAGCAGAGGGAGAACGTGTGTGTGTGTGTGTGTGTGTGTGTGTGTGTGTGTGTGTGTGTGTGTGTGTGAGAGAGAGAGAGAGAGAGAGAGAGAGAGAGAGTGGGTTATGTGGAAGGGAGAGGGAGACAGCTGTACTTGTCTATTTATTCATCTGTCTATAATATGGATTATGATTACAGGTATTCAAAAGTTTATGCTGTTTTGCAACCCCGGTCTGTATGCTGGTGCAGACCATCAACAACTGGCAAGCAATCCCCCCAGCTGGGGGGATGGGTCATGTGCAGTACATTTTTATAGAAAAAAATTATATTCGAATAATTACAGTATATATATATATATATATATATATATATATATATATATATATATATATAAACACATACATACATACAGTTAACCTGTTTTTACGCACCCCGATGCATGTATCAGAAAAAGAGAGACAAATTAGTGTGTGTGGGTGTGGGATGAAGAGGCAACAGAAGCGAGGAGGGTAAGTGAGGAGGACGGGAGGGGTGAGGTGTGGGAGGCAGAGAGAAATGTGTAAGGAAAATACTGACCCAGAGCAGAGAGCAGACGTGAGGGGACAGGAGGTGAGGTGAGGTGTGGTGTGGGTGGTAGGGAGTGGGAGGGCTGATGTAAGATTAAGCAGGCGAAGGGAAACTGTTTGTGGGTTTTGGGACGTGTAGGAAGAGGAGAGGAAAGGGGAGGTGTGGGAGGGGAAGGAAAGTGTGTGTGTGTGGGGAGGGAGGAGGGGGAAGCAGAGTAAAGCAGACGTGAACAGACGTGAGGGGAAGGGAGGAGAAAGAGAAGCGGAATGATGGCTGGGAGTAAAGGTGAGAGGAGAGGTGTGGTGTGGGAAGGAAGAGGTAGTGTAGGAGGGAAAGGGAAGTGTTTGGGAGGAGGAAGGAGAGGAGAAAGAAGTGAGGGGAGAGGGAGAGAGAGAAAAGAGAGAGAACCAGGAGGAGGAAGGAGAGCAGAGAGAGAGAGAGAGAGAGAGAGAGAGAGAGAGAGAGAGAGAGAGAGAGAGGAGGAAGTAGATGTAAGGGGAAGAGATGTGAAGGTATATCTATCTATCCAGCCACCCTTACCCAACACTGTCAATTACAACACCTCCCTTTACACCACACGTACACTCGTCAGCAAAAATTCTCTCTCTCTCTCTCTCTCTCTCTCTCTTTCTCACAATAAAAATGGCTAAACCGAAAGAAAAATTTAGTTGTCATTATGCTTTCGCGTTCGGTGTGCCAAAAGTATTCGTTCATTATTATTATTATTATTATTATTATTATTATTATTATTATTATTGTTATCATTATTATCATCATCATCATCATCATCATCATCATCTGCTAGTAGTTTTTATTTTTGTTTATAGAAGAAAACGGTGAAGTGGGAGGGAGAACTGATGTAAATTTCCCCAGCGTACCCTTTGCCTTAAGCTCACCACTACAGCTTTAATAATTGATAGAAAATGGGCGAATAGGCGTTGTGTAGCCCTCCTAACTCGCCACTAGAACGGTGTTGCGTCGTTTATGGCCTATACTATACTCTTTTCACTTTAACTTGGCCTAAAATTCCCATCTCCCCATCTTGAATGCTGAGTTTTAACAGTAGATGGGTGCTAGAATATAATACTAGTCACGAAGAATGCTACGGGAAGGATGTTGAGCCGTTGCATTGTCTTAGTCTGCCGCTGGGAAGTAACAGGATATGAACACAAGTCACGCTAGTCACGAAGAAGCGCTGTGGAAATCTGAAGCCTAACAATGTCTTATCCTGCCACTGAGCAGCGTGAAACCAGCCACACAAGGATGAAACTCTTGGCCAAGTTAAGGTGAAAGGAGTAATACCTCTTGTGTGATAGCTTTGTATTCTTTGTATTTTGTATTCATTTATTTATTTTATTTATTTTTTAACTTAGATTTTGTTGTTTTTTCTTATTTGCTTTGCGAGGGCTGGAGACGTGACTTGGGGTGCCTGAAGTATTTATTTATTTTTTCATTCCATTTCTTGTGGGGTGGGGTGGGGTTGATATTTATTCTTGATGCTGCCAGACGATTTAATTCATCCTTGGCGAATCCCCTGGTTGTCAAGGGGTTAATGAAGCCTCTGTCTAACCCCTCCAGCTCGAGAAAGAAATCGTCCGCAGATGGCAAGAATAAACGAAAAAGTTAACTGGGTGAAGGTGTTTGTTTGGAGTTACTGTTAATTTGTGAAACTTTATTTTCTTTGTAGAGTGCAAGAGTAAACGAAAAAACTGGTTCAGGGTGTTTGGAGGTTTTGTAATTTGATGTTTTTTTTCTTCTTTTTAATCTTTGGCATCCGGTATGTGATTGAGAACACTTTTGATACACACTGCATTTCTGGTTCTCGTTGTTATAGTGATGATACGCTTGTTGTGATACACCGTTGATACATGACACATTTTTTGAGTATGTTGAGTTTGGGGTTAAGTGACACAAACATACTCTGCTGCTTCGTTGGTATGTGACACGAGTATGTTGAGTTTGGGGTCCTTCTGTTAATCTTACTGACACACGCATGCTTTCTTTGCTATGTGGCAGGAGTATGTTGGGTTTGGGGTTTTGTGTTAATACTACTGACACACGCATTATTTGGTACATGGTTGACACGCGATTGAAACATGTTCGGTGTACTGTATATTGAGTATGCTTGCTCGCTCATACTGCAGCTGGTGATACAGAAACACTACCAAGCCACCTTGACTCCATGCACAGAACAAAATATCTGTACCCCTGAGCTGAAGACAGGTGTGCCAATAGACAGCGGGAGGCAGGGAGTGGTGCACGAGAGAACATTTTTCTTGAGGTGACGCATGAGGCCTTATGTGTGACGCTGAGTTCACCTGTGCCTAGGGATGAGTTGTTGGCATCGGGGACAATGACGGTGTGCTGAGCCTAGTATAGTGCTGAGATGTGAACAGTGAGAACAGTGGTGTGATGAACCTACAGTAGGTTAGTGCTGGCATGTAGACGGTGAGGACAGTGACGGTGTGCTGATCCTAAGATAGTGCTGAGGTGTGGAACGTGAGGCCAGTGGCGGTGTGGTGATGTGAGGACAGAGGATGATGTGGTGAGGGCCTGGTGTGGAGAGTGAGGGTGTGCTGACGCCAGTGTTTCTCTCTTCTAGGATGTAGGCATGGGCGTGGTGAGCAGGCTGGGGCTGGTGCAGGCCGCGCTGGCCAGCCGTGGCCTGCCCCTGGATGAAGAGCTAGAGGACAGCGAGGTGGCCAGGATACTGCAAGATATCGACCTCAACCCCCTCGGCTCGGGCCACATTCCCACCTACATATGCAAGTTCTGTGGGAAGGGCTTCTACTACCCCTCCTCCCTGGAGAAGCACATCCGCACCCACACAGGCGAGAAGCCATTCAAGTGTCCGCAGTGCCCCTACTCGGCCAGCCAGAAGAGCCACGTCAAGACCCACATCATGAGGAGACACAAGTGCTTTGAATACCCCTTCTGAGACCACCCGAGCTGTCCCCTCCCGGGGGACAACCACCTACTCGAGATCCTGAGTCAGCTCCCTGTATCCTGGGAATTCGATTGTCCTGATAATGTCTACTGAGACCAGCGTCTTGCCATCAACGTAGCACTTGTTGGATTGATCCTGTGACACTCATCGTCCAGGCATCACCGTCAACACATCAACAGTTATTCTGTCCTTGTGCAGTCACGGAATTAAGTATCGTCCTAGAGTATGGTGGATGCGTGGAGGAATATCAGATCAAACGAGACATACAGAAGTCAGTTAAGACTTTGTTTGACTAGTTTGTGATGCTTCTCGGACAAAACTGGGAAGGTATTTGATTCCCTGACTGTGTACCGAGTCAGTGGCAATCAATTCTACAGGAACCCCCCAGTAAGTGAACCAGCAGGGGCGGCTCAGGATCAGGACAGGCGAGTGTTTGTATAGAACCGGCCCGTCTCCACACCCCAGCCTCGCCAGTCCTCAGGCAAGCAATATACATGCAGACAAAAAACCTGCGGCTTTTAAAATGTTCCCATGACAAGCACACCGTGTTTGCAAGGTCCTCAAAATGTTGCGATTCCAAACAGACTACAGTAATTTTTTTTTTTTATAAATCCTCAGGCGCACGGTATAGGTGGAAAAAGAAAAAAAAAAACTTGGTCTCAAAGCTTACCACTCAAGACTGACTGTAGTAACTCAGGCGCAAACTATAGATGGAAACGAAAATGACCAGTTTTTCAAAATAACAGGCAGACTATAGTGATTTCAGTACTGTCCTCAGGGGTAGGTGGAAACAAAAATACGCAGTTCTCAAATCCATCCCATTCCAAGCAGATTAAGTGTGGAACAACAGACAGTCCGTGAATGACGAGTGGTGTTAAATATGGAACAAATGGTGAAACTCAACCCTGGTGTACATTTCTTGTGAACGGTGTGTGCTGAAGGTGTACTGGAGCTAAAATGTGCGCTGTTTAGTAAGGAACATACTCTTCTGAAACGCTTAGTGAGTCAGAGTTGGTGATTATTTGTGAGCAGTATTGGGTGAATGTGTAGACACCAAGCCAAGCGTAGATCAACATTAGCTTCATCTGGCAACTTTTTTTCTTTTTTTTTTTATTCCGTTGTTCTCTCTTTCTCCAGACGATTTTGATTCAGCTTTTGGGAGACGTTCTTGTAGTGAAGGGATGAGGGCTACGTCTGACCGCTCTAGTTCTTTATTTCTCTCCAGAGTTTAATAAAATTTCTTGAGATGGGAAGAATATGAAAAGTGGGTCATCGGATTGCAGGGGTTAATTTCCTCAGACCGATTATGTTTGTGGTTCACTCGTGTTCCTGCCAGACGATTTTATTCAGCTGTGGAGAGCCTGGTGTTAGTGAAGGGGGTTTAGAATGCTTTATCAACCCCTCCCCCCACAGCTTCAAAAATCCAAGCTGAATGAAATCGTCTGGAAGTGGCAGGAATGAATCGAGAGGCATCGTCGGATTTAAAAATTGAATTACTGTACTCCCACCGTCTTGCTCATCTTCGTGCCATTACCAGACGATTTTGTTAATCTTAAGTTTTTTTTTTTTTTTGGAACTGGAGGGGTTACATAATAGTCTTCGTTACTACCTGCACCACCTGGGGATTTCCTGAGGTGCATAAAACCGTCTGGCAGCAGTAGTGATGATAAAAAATAGACGTCCTTTGGCAGAATGGGGTAAAGGAGTGTGTGCAAGGCGCTGTGAAATAATAGTACAAGATAAAACAATAAATTTAGGTCTTCCTGTTTTGCGAGGAGAGTGTGTGTGAGTGAGGTGGAGTGGGGGAGAGGGAGGGGGAGACCAAGGATGAGCTGGAGGGATGGAATGGAGAGGTATATGAGAGAGCGTGTGTGTGAGCTGGGAGAAGGGCAGTGAAATGGTGGGACATGGAAGCGATTTGTTTGTGTCTACCCCTTACGGGATTAAGGTGTCTGGCAATAGATAGATAGATAGTGTTTTGCTGTGTGTGTGATGGCTACTTAAACTGCCGTAGAGATTAACAGTAGACGCCGGTAGATTAACAGTAGATTCAACAACTACCACTAGATTTAACATTTTAGAGTGTGGCTGTGGATATCCCGTAACACCCCTTCATTTGCGATTTATTTTGCTTATTACACCTGAGTATTTGTGGCTCAGTTTCCGTAACACTTCTTTCATAGCGATTTATTTTGCTTATTACACCTGAGTATGTGAGGCTGAGGTAGATTCCGTAACACCTCTTAATTACCGATTTATTCTGCGTGTTACACCTGAGAATCACTTATTCACATTACCGTTACTTCATGTCGATTATTTCAAACTAAAATGCATGAAGAATGTTAATGTGATATGGAATAAGTCGCAAGAGAGGAAGTGCTACGAAGCTTCCTGTATCACTCAGACTATGGTTCCAGGAGTCATCAGTTGCCCATTGTTTTGTGTGTGTGTGTGTGTGTGTGTGTGTGTGTGTGTGTGTGTGTGTGTGTGTGAGGCGTACCCCTCGTAGTGAAGGGGTTATTTTTCCCTTCAGGTCGAGGACGTGATTTTTTTAGTTAACTGCTACCGGCTGACGATCTCTCTCTCTCTCTCTCTCTCTCTCTCTCTCTCTCTCTCTCTCTCTCTCTCTCAGCTTTTTTCTTTTCACTTTATTTTGGTCGTATATGTATGATTGTCACCCTTTTTGTGTATATGGGGAAATTGGGGTGGAATTATTATTATTATTATTATTATTAGTTTTGTAGTCTGTTGTTATTATTATTATTATTATAACTGCTATTATTTCTTATTATTATTTAAGTTCCTTTTATGTGATTTAGGTTTTAAGTTCTCATTTTCACTTTCCGTACTCTCTCTCTCTCTCTCTCTCTCTCTCTCTCTCTGCTGGAAATGCCCCCGAAAATAAAAAAAATCGTCTGGAGATAGAAAACTCGCTGAATTCAATGGTTTAAAGTTGAGAGAAATCGTCTGGTGGAGGCAAAGATGAACTACAAAAACGCTTCCTTGTGTTGGGGGCTAACTATGCTATGGTGACGGAAATTGGACAAAAATCGTCTTGGAAATGAGTCATGAGACCTCAGTTCCAATATTGAGGATTATAGTAGATTATTATGGCTACGATTTGTGCTAGGAAGGGAAGAAGAAATATTAGGCAGCTTGGTGTAAAGATGACAATAAAGATGAGAGAAAGTGGGAAAGGAAAACAGAAAAGTGAGAGTTGGTAAAGAAGGAAAAATGACGGAGATGTTGCTTAAAATGAGGAATTGAGCACCGGACATCAAAAATATAACGACGAGTGAGAAAGGAAAGATGGATGATGTGATTAAATATGAGACGGTTGAGAGTGGAGAAACAGCAAGCGTTGGATGTTGCTTGAAATTAGAAGTGCACAAGACGCTAAGATACAACGACGCTGAAGACGAGTGTGCAAGGAAGGATGGAAGATGTGATTAAATATTTGAATCGGTTGAAGAGTTTGGAAAATGAAAAACAGCGAGCGTTGGATGTTGCTTGAAATCAGAAAAAGCGCACAAGGCCTCAGAACTGCTTACTAAGGGTACACGCGTTAACAATAGACCTTTTTCCGTTCATGCTATACAATAAGGAACTTTGGTGCTGTAGATTAGCGTTAAAAAGTAGTAGACTTAAAAACAAAAAAAGCAAAAAATGAGTGTGTGGTGGTAGCAGCAGTCGTGCGTGTCGTCCATCGTTGTTTACATTTTCAGGCGTGACATTCCAGAGGTTGCAGGTTCGATCACAAGTTCGTTTTACACATTAGCGTGTTTATTTTTATTTTATTTATGTTTATTCATGTATATTCTATTTTTATTTTGTTTTATTTTTAGACCGGTTGCATTTTATAGGCCTAGCTGTTTGTATTTCTCAAGCATTTCTTAATTTTTTTCCTTTCTCTGTTCATCTGTTAGTCTCACCAGTTTGACATCATTTCTGTGTAAACGAACTATTGACCGCAGCTGTATTTCTCGTCAAACTGCTCCTATGAGTATGCGACCATGGCTTGTGTTTTGCCTGGGATCAAAGTAGCTATTATTATTATTATTATTATTATTATTATTCCTACTACTACTACTACTGTTTTCATCATCATCACCATCATCATCATCATCTGCATTATTATTATTTTTTTGGGGTGGGAGGGGGGTGAAAGTACTGAGTAGCTTATTATTATTATTATATATTTTTTTAAAATATTTTTGTCATAGTCTTCCTTAAGTGGTTTAGGGTACTTTAGAGGCGAGGGATGGGGATGTGGATTTGTGGTGTGGGTGAAGGGTTGGGGGTGTGCGGGTGTGGAGTGGTGAGGTGGAGGAGGAAGCGAGGGGTGGAGGAATGGCTGTGGAGGTGGAGGGGAGGGTAAAAGAGGAAGGGGAGAGGTGGAGGAATGATTGTGGAGGTGGAGAGAAGGGTTGTAAGAGAGGAAGAGTAGGGGTGGAGGAATGATTGTAGAGGAGGAAGGAATGAAGGGAAAAAGAGTGGGGAAGTGGAGGAAGGAAGAGAGAGAAATGGGAACGAGAAGAAAAGGAGAGTTGGGTAAAAGAATGGAGTGGGGAAGTAAAGAGGCTGGAGAGAGAGAGAGAGAGAGAGAGAGAGAGAGAGAGAGAGAGAGAGAGAGAGAGAGAGAGAGAGAGAGAGAGAGAGTTGGGTATTGACGAACTGAATATAGGAACGGCAATGCTGGGAATTGAGGATCTTGCATTAGTAATTGGACTGGAATGAGGCTTGGAATGGAGGAACAGCAGGAATGAAACTTGGAATGGAGGAACAACAGGAATTTACGGTGGAATTACGAGATGAGTTGGGCATGTGGAGAGAATGGCAAAGGAGAGATTGACTAGGAGAGTATGTTTGTGAGAGGTAGAGGGAGGGGTGGAGGAGGGGTCGACCGAGGATGAGGTGGAGGGGGGGGAGACTGAGGGTGAGGTGGACGGGGGGGGGGGAGACTGAGAGGTGAAGGGGTTAAGGAGGGAGGAGGAGACCAAGGATGTGGTGGAGAGATGGGGTAGTGCTTTGTATGAGACGGGTGTGTGAGTTGGAGAAAGGGCAGCTTGTTGGCGAGCGACAGAATGACATGGAGGTGATTTGTTTGTGGTCACCCCTTCCGGGATAAAGGCGTCTGGCTGTATATAGATAGATAGATAGATAGATAGGTCATGAAAGGTAGGTCGCCAGGTCAGGACAGTCACCGAAATAGATATGCTGTTTTTATTTATTTATTTTATTATTATTATTATTATTATTATTGTTGATTGGTGGGTTTGATTACTGATTGTGGGTGAGGGGGATTAGAGAGACGGGGGAGGGGGGGAGGGAAGGTGGTGGGGGGGATGGAGAGATAGGAAGCGATTAGGGAGCTGGGGTGAGGGAGAGGGTGAAGGGAAGGAAGAGGTGGAAGAAGACGAGTTGGAGAGAAAGGGGTGTGGAGAGGAGAGAAGGGACAGAAGGGAGAATGATGGAAGGGAAGGAAGAAGAGACGAAACTGGAAATAGGAAGGAAATGAAAGAAAGAAGATGGGAAAGAAGAGAGAGAGAGAGAGAGAGAGAGAGAGAGAGAGAGAGAGAGAGAGAGAGAGAGAGAGAGAGAGAGAGAGAGAGAAATCAAAGGGAAGGAAGGAGGGAAGAGATAGGAAGAAGGAAGAGGGGGTGTGAAGTTTACGATGCAGGAGGGAGGGAGGGAAAGGATGGAAAGAAAAAGAAAGAGTATAAGAAAATGGAGGGAAAAGAAAGTGAAGGATAGACGAGAAAAATTGATAATGGAAGGATGTGCAGTATGTCAATAATTTAGCGTTAAAAAAATCAAAACATACCTTATTATTATTTTTTTTATGAAGGGAGGACACCTGCAATCTGGTGTATGGATATTTTTAGTTTTTTTTTTTTTTCCATCCGTTGTTCATCAGGTAAAAAGAATATATATATAAACCAGGTTCGAATTTTTGAAGCGTCCCAAATCAAAATCTCATCGACTCCAAACGAATCCCTTCAGTTCGAGGATGTGTTATATTTTGGCGTATACAATTTCATCTGTTTATTCCAAGACGATTTCCTTCAGCTAAAGCCTCCATTAACCCCTCCACTTCAAGAAATCATTCCGGAGTTGAACAAAATCGTCTGGATGTAGCAAGACAGACGAAAAGAAGGTGATTTTAGGGTATTTTTGCTGCCGCCAGACGATTTGTTTATTTCACTTCTCCATTATTGAAGGGGTTAAGGAAGGCTAGAATTATATGGTTTAAAAATTCTCTCCTAACTTCTGAAGGTAGTGGAGATGAAATACAGAAAATACATCATCGGACTGAAGGGGTTTGTGGTTTCTTAGTGTACGGTATTTTGTGTGTTGATTGAACGATGGTAATGAAAGTCTTAAGTTGATGATTTTGGGAAAAGTGGAAGTTTGTGCAATGTATCGTTCGTATGTGAGAGCTGTTTAGGCGGGCAGCTGGACCACGTATATTTTGGAGATTTCGCCTTGTTTTTTTTCTTTTTTTCCCGCCTTGATTACAATTTGATTTCCGTTTTTCTCAAGATGGTATGCGAAATTTTACACAGTTTTTTGTTACCTAAATACGCTGTGAGAGTTTTTGCACAACTTTGAAATGTCGAGAATGCGTAGATATAAGTTTTGTTTTCTTACGAATGAATTTGAATTTTGAAAAGGAATTGTTAGGATCGTATACCGGATATTAAACTTCCTGGGCATTTGTACAACTTTTATTTGTATTGGATATTGTGTATATCTTTTAAGCAAGTCGTTTATATATATGCAGTGAAAATGTACAAGTTTAAATTAAATATCTTCTTTTATATAATTGTACAGTTTGTATACATACTTTGTGTTCGAGGGATGAGACAGAAAATTGTATATATTGTGTATTTTGTTGATAGTTATTCTGAAGGCAGGGTATTTATTTTTACTGGTATTTGTATCAGAAAGTAAATTTTTTTTTTATTTTTTATAAGTTAGTTACATGAATATAATAATGAGTTAATTACTGAAATGTACGTGTAATTTGGAAGATGTGAACGGAAATAGTGACATTTTTTTCTTATACGTTGACATTGATACGAAGTTTGTGGTGATATTTTGAGGGTAAGGAACTAGAAATTGGAAGGGAATGAAATGGCAGAATAAATATGGTGGTAATGTTTGTATTCTGCATCTTGAGTTTGTGATGAGTCTTCCATAATTGATTTTTATATTTTTCGAAATTTGATGAGTTTACTGAAATGTAGTTTGCTGAATGACGATTGGGAGTTGTGATTGGAAATGATGGTAATTTTGAGTTGCATATCGTTTTATTGTATTATTTATTTTTGAAAGCTGAAATGGAGTTACTTGATTGAAATATAGTTTGCTGAGTGACGGCTAGGAATTAATTGGACATAATGATCATAATGAGATGCAATTTGAATTTTTTTTTTGGTCACAATTTTGAGTTGAATTTTGTGATAGGGTGGTTCGTAAATAGCTCCTCACTAGAAACACCTGGCGAGCTTGTGTGTTGCGGGGACGGCTGAGTCTGCTGGTGTGGGCTTTGTGGCAGTGGTAGTAGGGAATTAAATGATGCGAAATAGACACTGATAACGCGTACTTAACCGTGCCCGCCACACACAACAAATCGCCCTGGCTGAGTGCAAGGGGGGCATTATATTTGGACAACCTTGTATATTATAATTATTTTTTTGACATTTTATGAAGGAAAAAAATACCCACGTGGTGTGTTATTCATTTTTTTTAGCATCTTCAGCCCGAGGACGTCATTTTCTTGCCCCCTACCGGACGATTTTATTCAGCTATGGGGGAGGTTTGAGAGGGGAGGGGTTCAGTGGGGCTCATGTTGAACCCCGAAGATAAAAATCGTCTGGAGGTGGTAGGAGGGAAGTGACGTCATACTTGTGAAGTGACGTCATCCTTGTGAAGTGACGTCAGCTTAGTGAAATGACGTCATCGTTGGAGTGAAATGACGTCATATTAGGAGTGAATGACGTCATTTTACTCCGCACCAATGTATTTTCTCTCTCTCTCTCTCTCTCTCTCTCTCTCTCTCTCTCTCACTGATGGAGAGTTGTTTAATTCTTTTCAATGGGTCTATTTTTGTGGATTTTTTTTTTTTTTAAGTTAATTTATTTTTTGGAGCTGGTTGGACAGCGAGGCGTCCTTGTTGTGTGTTCGGAATAAATACTTCGAACATCCCACGCCTATTTCACTCACCTCCCCGGGCGCTTAACCACGGTGCTCACCTCCGTAACTTAGGCCTTTGAACCTGTGGCGTGGTACTGGCCTGGGATACAAGGGCTCGTATTCTAATCAAGGAAGCTCCCTAACACCTCCTCCTAAGCGACTTATTTTGCTTATTACACCTTGATGTCCTCTTCTGTGCCACGTAAATTAATGTGACCATACTCTGCATATATATCGTAAAAAATATATCCAGCCGTATCAAAAAATAAATCGGTGAGGAACAGATGTTAGTAAGCTTCCTAACTGACTGGGAATACCACTTAAGGCCACAGCATCATACGGGTTACCACAGTTACCCCCTTGGTGTTACCTGGTTACTTATTTTACCTGTTGGACACCTGAGTTGAGTGTTAATTGCCGCCCGCACCAGGATTCGCACCCTGGTTTTCTTTGGTCGGCAGATTTATGGCTAGTAATGCTGGGGAGAGGGGAGGGGGTTGGAGGGAGAAATGGAGGGGAGGGAAATACGTGGTAGGGGTGGAGGGGAGAGAGACGGGCGGGGGAGAGCGTGGAAAGAAGAGAGGAGAAGGGAGAGGGTGGCAGATGTTGGGGGAGAGGGGGAGGAAAGGAATGGGAGAGAACGGAGACAAGAGAATGATCAATGGAATGGAGAGAGAGAGAGAGAGAGAGAGAGAGAGAGAGAGAGAGAGAGAGAGAGAGAGAGAGAGAGAGAGAGAGAGAATTATTTGAACT
This sequence comes from Coenobita brevimanus, assembly GCF_032717465.1. NCBI lineage: Eukaryota > Metazoa > Arthropoda > Malacostraca > Decapoda > Coenobitidae > Coenobita > Coenobita brevimanus. Next base: position 29,435,706 of record NC_136992.1, read on the forward strand.
AGAAATTCTTATACATCTTTTGAAACTTTTAAAAATCATTATTATTTTATTCTTATCTCTATCTAGCTTAAGAACAAGCTACTTTTATCGGTATTCTTATCGCTGTAGTTTAGTATTGAGGCGACGTTATTCTTTGCTGAATCTCTCTCTCTCTCTCTCTCTCTCTCTCTCTCTCTCTCTCTCACACACACACACACACACACACACACACACACACACACACACACACACACACACACACACACACACACACACACACACACACACACACACAGTTGGGAGAGGGTGGGAATGTTTGTGTGATAGTAACTAGAGATTTGAGTTTGTTATTGTCGCCCTCCTTACTTGGCCCCATCCTGACCAAGAGCCCGCGGAAGAAGGAGAAGAGTCAGAGATAAGATGGGGGGGGGAAGGAAGACGAAGGAGAAAGGTAAGGAAGATGAGAAGAAACTGAAAGATGAAGTAAAGGAAGCACACGTGAAAGAAGAGAAGGGAGAAAAAAACTGGATGAGCGATGATGGTGTTGGTGGTAATAATGATGATTTGATGATGGCGGTGGCAATGATGATGATGATGATGGTGACGGTGGTGATGATAAGAAAATGGAGGAAAGACAAAGTGGATGATGATGATGATGGTGTTGGTGATGATGATGATACTACTACTACTACTAATAGTAGTAGTGGTAGTAGTAGTAGTAATGATAGTAATAATAATAATAATA
>NC_136992.1:29438929-29608929 GCF_032717465.1 Coenobita brevimanus
TGTACCTTTTTAATTGGGTGCTGTAGATGGTATGGGGTTTATTTTAAAGTGTTCTTCAATAACTAGAACATGATAAGGTCCCGTTGCTGTCATTCACCTCGCGTAATGTGATCCAGGAGAGAAAATTGAAAATACTGGTGGTACAAAGATTATTATTATTATTATTGTTATTATTATTATTATTATTATTATTATGAAAAGTGACGATGATGACATTAAGTTGCCTTTGAATGCAGTTTGAGTGTGATTTAATTAGAATGAAGTTTGAATGCGTACAGTTGAGTGTCTGAGTGCGAATAGAGGTGAGTGAGGTTTCAGTGGCGAGGAGAGAGTGTGAAGGTGGAGATGGTTGATGGCGTGCTGTGTGTGTGTGTGTGTGTGTGTGTGCAAGAGGGGGTGGGGGAGATGAAAGGCGGTGTGTGTGTGTGTATGTGTACGGGGGGAGGGGGAAAGGAGCGGAGGGAGGGTTTGTGTGTATTTACAAGGGGTCAGTGTGTGTGCGGGGGGAACAGGGGGGAGCACACACACACACACACACACACACACACACACACACACACACACACACACACACACACACACACACACACACACACACACACACACACACACACACACACACAGCTCTCCCCCATTCCTCACCCTCCCGTAACGCACGCACGCATTCAGACATTTCTCTCCCCTACCCTTCCACACGCACGCACACGCACACGTAAGGTATATAGCCTACAGTATGTATTTTATCTGTGTGTGTGTGTGTGTGTGTGTGTGTGTGTGTGTGTGTGTGTGTGTGTGTGTGTTCATTCCTTCCGTAACATCCCCCTTCGGTATGCTAATCTTTTATACTCCACACTTGCACACACACACACACACACACACACACACACACACACACACACACACACACACACACACACACACACACATCTGCGTATTTAAATAAACGTCATATTATTATTATTATCATTATTATTATTATCATTATTATTACGATTCTCTCTCCACACACACACACACACACACACACACACACACACACACACACATACCAAGCGCGCGCGGCCGTACCATCACGTTTGTGTGTTCAGCCTCGTTCGTATGCTGGCCAGGACTTCGGCTGGGCGTGGCGCGTCTCCCCCAGCCATACGCCGAGTTCGCACGCTGTCAGAAGGCGTATCAGCGCTGAGGTATGACTAATTTAACCCACTGAATAAAATAATGACTCCCAAAACCTGCGTATTGGTGTTAAATTTTGCGTATTTAAACTTGGTAACCGATACTGGTGCGTAGGGATGTAGGTGGGTGATGCGGGTGGGTGATTTTTTTTTTTTTTTTTTCAAACTTTCGGCTCTCGGTTTCTCACAAAAATATATATTAATTTATCTTTATGTACTATCGCAACGCCTTTAGTCCTATAGTTGTTTTATCTTTACTTGGCTCTGATTTTCGTCCGTTTGAAGCGTATTCCATGCAACTTTGCCTCTTTTGGACCGTGGTTGCAGTGTGGGATTTGGCGGGACGGGTAGTCAGGTGTACAGCCCTCCGCCTATCGGCTCATAGTTGCGAAGCTCATAGATCCTTACCTGGTGGCTCCTTCCTTAATTTAGGTTTGAAAGTGGTGAATTTTGTCCCATATTTGACACTGGATAATAATAGGTTAAATACTATAAAGAGATGTGTGTGTGTGTGTGTGTGTGTGTGTGTGTGTGTGTGTGTGTGTGTGTGTGTGTGTGTGTGTGAGAGAGAGAGAGAGGATTCCTGCAGCAGCCCACTTGTCCCATGTTAGACAGCTCATACAAGCGTAACTAAACTACTAGAATAAGACAAGGATAGTAAAGAAGAACCCGTCATCAGTGAGCTGGGTTACGTGAAGCCCGAAACGTTAAAGAAAATAACTCTCTCTCTCTCTCTCTCACACACACACACACACACACACACACACACACACACACACACACACACACACACACACACACACGCACGCACGCACGCACATTTCCACCTATCTCCTTGCCGTGTATTTTTAAGTGGTGTTGGAGATTCCGTAACAACTTTTTCTGAGCGATTTATTCTGCGTATTACACCTCAATTTTGTGTTTTACCGATTGATTTGTATGGATACTGATACGACAAAGATACAACGTGTAATAAAGGGCTAGGAAACATCTAATTTGACTATAAATACGGCTAACACTTCCTTATTTTTTGTCAAGGAAAGACAGTCGTAAATAAGGTGCTAGGAAACATCAGATTATGCTAGACATACGGCTAATACTTCCTTATTTTTTAAATCTAAGAAAGGCCTTCGTAAATAAGAGGTGCTAGGAAACATCTAATTATGCCAGAAATACGGTTAATATCTCCGTATTTTTTATCAATAGGAATAGCCTAGGTGAGATTCAAGAAACTCGTATTTAACAGTTAGCCAAGTGCAATACGTTTATTATAATTACACTATACTGTCTTTAACCTGACCCGGAATTATACTGCCTGTAACTTGGACCAAAATTGCTATCTTTCCACCGTGAATCGTAAATAGAATAACAGTAGATTAGTAATAGAGGCGAGGATATGGAGATTGTGAGTGCATTCAAGTGTATTCAAGTACTTAGGTAGTGTGATGAGTAAGGATGGAACTTTGGGGGATGAAGTGCTTGAAAGGGTACAGCAGGGAAGGAAGATCGTTGGTTGACTGAAATCAGTGATGAGAAACAGGGAGGTGAGTATGGAAGTTAAGAAGTCACTGCATGATAGTATTGTGATCCCTACCCTGACGTATGGAAGCGAGGCGTGGACCTTGCAAGAGGGGAACAAGTCAAGAGTGAGAGCAGTGGAAATGAGTTACTTGAGAGGAGCATGTGGAGTGACATGGAGGGACAGGTTGACGAATGAAGAAGTGAAAGAACGTTGTGGGGTGGATGTGGATGTGGTTGAGAAGGTTAGGAGAAATAGACTGAGGTGGTTTGGACATGTGAAGAGAATGGAGAATGAAAGACTGACGAAGAGGGTGTATGTAGGTGAGGGGGAGGAAGGGAGAGGGAGGGGAAGACCGAGGATGAGGTGGAGGGATGGAGTTGAAAGGTATATGAGGGAGGGGGGAGTGAGTTGGGGGGAGGGTAATCAAATGGTGGGTGACAGCGACTTAGAGGCGTTTTGTCTGCTGCCACCCTTTTCGGGATTAGCGCGTCGGGCTATAGGTAGATAGATAGTGATAGGGGCAGCTTTAAGGATTTTCAGCCTTGGGTTCCTTCTCCACTGAAAAAAAAAACTCAGAATTGTCGTGTAGTTTATAGCTCTTCATAAATTAAGTTAGTACGCAGTTTGTGGTGTGTGTGTGTGTGTGTGTGTGTGTGTGTGTGTGTGTGTGTGTGTGTGTGTGTGTGTGTGTATACCATGTTCATATCTTTTTCATGAGCATATAAAATGGTCTGAAATAATAAGAAAAAAAGCCATCCGCCAAATTGACAAAGGATACTTTCAAATCAATTTCTCTTCGACCAAGGAGGGGGTACTTATGCGTAACCCCTTCAATCCGGTGGTTTATTTTTTTTTATCTACGTAACCCCTTCAAGCCGATGGTTTATTTTTTATCTTTACGACCAGACGATTTTATTCAGCTTAGGACAGATTTCAGACTGGAAGGGTTTAGGTGCGGGCCTTCATCAGCCTCTCTAGACTGAAAGAAATCGTCTGTCTAGAATGAATGTGGGATAAACACGTCATTGATTGGAAGGGGTTTAAGAAAAGCGTCTGACGTCATGGATTTGAAGGGGTTAAAATCGTCTGGCGGCATCAGGTACGAAAATAAGTCATCGTAGTGAAGGGGTTGTCTTCTGTCCGCTACGATTTTGCTCAGATGAAGAAAATCGCGGTAATAAATAAAAAAAATGGTGGTTGTGATGACTGTGGTGATGACTGGTGGAGATGATGATGATGTGGCTGGTGATGATGATAATGATGATGATATATGAGTGTGGTGGTGGTGATGATGATATATGAGTGTGGTGGTGGTGATGATGATATATGAGTGTGGTGGTGGTGATGATGATATATGAGTGTGGTGGTGGTGATGATGATATATGAGTGTGGTGGTGGTGGTGATGATATATGAGTGTGGTGGTGGTGATGATGATATATGAGTGTGGTGGTGGTGATGATGATATATGAGTGTGGTGGTGGTGATGATGATATATGAGTGTGGTGGTGGTGGTGATGATATATGAGTGTGGTGGTGGTGATGATGATATATGAGTGTGGTGGTGGTGATGATGATGATGATGATGATGATGATGATGATGATGATGATGATGATGATACGGCTGGTGGTGATGATGGTGACGATATGGCTGGTGGTGATGATATATGAATGTGGTGTTGGTGATGATATGACATGATGGTGATGACGACTTTGGTGATAGTAATGGTGGTGATGACGGCTATTGAGATGATGATGATAATGATTATGATGACAGCTGTGGTGATAGTGGTGGTGGTGATGAGTGATGAAGATGACCAAGGTGCTATTGACAGTAATGATAACTGATGGTGGTGGTGATGAAAATGACATGATAATACTACTTGTGATGATAAAAACTGATAGTGATGATGATGATGATGATGGTGATAAGGATTGAGGTGATGATGGTAATGGTGATTTGAATAATGGTAGTGATGATAGGATAGTAATGAAGATGACGATAATAGTACTAGTGATGATAATAACTGATAGCGGGTGATGATGATGGTGATAAGGACTGAGGTGATGATGGTAATGATAGTCTTGATAATGGTAGTGATGACAGGAGAGTAATGATGAGGATGGTAATAGTGATGCTGATGATGATTTGCGTATGGCCTGCCTTTCATCCTATTTGCAACTTACCTCTTGTAGCTCAGTGGCAGGAATGGACAATGATACGGCTCTATTTCCTTTCCAGAGCACTTCTTCGTGACTAGCATCATTCTAGTGTTTATTATTACAACCCAGCATTGAAGTTTAGGCCATATTAAAAGGAAAAAAGGAAAAATAAAAAGTATACAGCAGTTCAAATTCAACTTTTCAGATTTTTTTTGAAGAGGACACCTTTTTATTTATTTATTTATTTTTTTTTTGTATGGGATGACGGAAGAAGGAAAAAAATATAATCTGGTGTATGGATTTTCTTTTTACATCACTTGTTTTTCCTTCCACTGTTTCATATTCTAAAACAACCAAAAATAAAAAAATAGTATCCAGCCCCGCCGCTAGAGGGTGTTGTGGTCGTGGGTGGCTGGTGGATCGGCCGTGCGTGTCTGTGCGTTCGAGCGTGCGGCTGGTGCGTGCTTGCCGACACACGAACGCCCGTCGTCGTAGTGGCCGCGTCTTCGGATACGTCAAAGAGTCTGGCGGGAGATTATGTCTGCGCCCTGCAACTTGTAAAAATCTCGCCAACTTCAGCCGATTGTGAACGTTGATCTTTTTGGTTATCTGTTATTATTATTATTATTTTTATTATTATCATTATTATTATTATTATGATGATGATGGGCTGTAATAATTGTAATAAGGCCTCTAACTTTCAAATTGCCACCTCTTTTGAGTCTTAACCAACAACCATTTTACGATTACGGTTACGAAATTTAAATCTTCGCTAGTTGGGGCTCAGCTGTGAATGCCATGATGAACTTTGAAATTTTTTAGTAGCCTGAGCCGTCCCATGACTACGTGATTAACTTTTTTTTTTTTTTTTCACCATTTTAAACTGTGATTGTGGTTAATGACGCTGTGATATATAATTAGTCTGGAGGGACTAGATTAATTTAGCTAAGATTATTTTTTGGGTCTTTCTTACCTGTAGTTAATTTGGGGAGATTTCTTTGCACTTCCTCCTTAGAGATTTATTTTGGCTTAGGAGATTTAGCACTTCCTTCTTAGAGATTTATTCTGGCTTAGAAGATTTCTTAGCACCTCCTCCTTATAAATTTATTCAGGCTTAGATTTCTTAGCACTTCCTCCTTAGAGATAAGGCTTAGGAGATTTCGTGGCACTTCCTTCTAAGAGATTAATTCCGGCTTAGGGGATTTAGCATTTCCTCCTTAGAGATTTATTCTGGCTTAGATTTCTTAGCACTTCCTCCTTAGAGATTTATTCTGGCTTAGGAGGTTTCGTAACACTTCCTCCTTAGAGATTTATTCTGACTTAGGAGATTTCTTAGCACTTCCTCCATAGAGATTTATTCTGGCTTAGATTTCTTAGCACTTCCTCCTTAGAGATTAATTCAAGTCCTTAGTACCGTCTTGTATGTTATTGCTGCACACATTGTCGATAATAAAACTATATGAAATGGCCACAAGAGAATACTAAGGTGTAATATGCAAAATAAATCGCTAAGGGAGAGGTGTTACGAAATCCCTAAGCCACCAATAGAGCCGTCTTTTCACTGGAACCGTTACAGTGGATCTTTTTAGCCCCTTCAACCCTAGGACGTTATTTACATTGCAACTCTAGCCTGCAGTCCACCGGGTGCACGTTCAGATGAGCCAGGGGTAAGACGATTTTATTCAGCAGAGAGACGTTAGTAGTAAAGGGGTTCATGATGACGATAACCCCACCAGTTTGAAAAATCCTCTAATAAAATCGTCGTGAGGTGGCAAGAACAAAAAATAAATACATAAATAAAATGAAAATGGCGTGCAGTAAACGAATATAAGATTGATGTAATTTAAAAAGGATGAAAATAAAAGGATTGGCTAGTACCGGTATAGGAGGATTTTATGTAGGAAAATAAGAGAACTGATGTAGCGATATAGGAAAATTTTAAAGAGGAAAAGAACTGATGTAGCGATATAGGAAGATTTTGTAATGGGAAAGGAAGAGAACTAATGTAGCGATAATTATAGGAAAGATATAGAGGAAAATAAAAGAACTAATGTAGGGTTAATTATAGGAAAGGTACAGAGGAAAATAAGAGAGTAGCGGCATTGGAAAGCAGTTAAATAGAAGACAAATTATAGGACTTATATAGGTTTACAGAAAGGCGAAGAATGTAGGTAAGGAGGCAGGTAGCATAGAGAAAGATAAAGAGTATTGACTAGTAGGATATATTAAAAGACGAAGCGACTGGATAGCAGCGATGAAGTGAGAATCTGATGTATTGAAACTGAGTACCAGGGTTGTAGGGATGCGGATGCTCCTAATTCACAGCGATAAATTTTAAAATCCTTGTGAGAGCAAGACTTGGCTGGACTGCATTCCGGTTGACATTACGCAATTAGCAACGAGGTATAAGGGTCATATTTTATCCTATGTAAAAAACAAAAAAGTACCAGGGACGATTTTATTTTTTATTATGTGAAAAAAATTATGAGGGTTTGTGTTTGGCTTCGCGGTCTGAGATTTTAACATAATCGGGTTGAATGTTTTGGAGCGCGGCGGAGTACTGCTGGAGTGGCGGGAAAAGCGGACGCATTAGGAAGACTCGTTACTGCCGCCCACACAATTCAATGCCCACTCACGGCCGACGAAGAGACGCGTTGCTCCCGTTGGCTGACTGGGGTGAACTAAGCTGACACCGAGACTGATAAAAAAAAAAAAAAAACGATAATAAGAAGCTGTAGTTGGTGAAAGGGGAGGAAACTCCGAGAGAGGAAAGTTAGTGTATGATCCTTTGATTGGACTGGCGGTTGAGCTTTGATTAAAATATGGTACCATAATGAGGAGCTGTAGATAGCGAGAGGAGAAAGCCAGCAGCTGAGCGTTGATAAAAATATGGTAAAGAAGAGCTGTAGATGGAGAGAGAGAGGGAGGGAGAGGAGGAAACCCAGAGAATGTGAAGCTAGTCTTGAAGGGGATCGGAGAATTTGCAGCTAGTGTATGAGCCATTGGTGCAGGGTATCGGCGGCTGAGCGTTATGGTTCTGTTTCAGGGGTTGTCTGGCATGGGCGATGGCTACCGAAGGCACTGCCCCCTGTGTGGAAAGGGGTTTGATCAGCCCTACAACCTCCAGCGGCACATCCGAACGCACACGGGAGAGCGGCCGTTTCCCTGCCCCTTCTGCCCGTATGCTGCCTCCGAACGCTCCCACCTCAAGTCCCACGTCGCACGAAGGCACCGGATTGAGTACGCCACCTTCCTGGACTAGCTACCGCCCTGCCCCCCCTCCCCCTTCCGTTCAGCATCATCATCAGCATCATCTTCGGCTGCCCTGATCACCTACTTGCGACTGCTGAGGAAGTACACTGCCATTGGAAGGGCCGGATGGAATTGGATATTTGCAAACGAAGCCATCAGCAACGCATTCGGACACCACCGCCACCACCACGGGGATTGTTGACACGCAGTCACCTGCACGCAAACTTCCCCGCACGCAAAACCAGGACGCCGAAGTCTAGGCCATGGCAAATAGTGGCCGCGCCTGGCTGACGAGGTTGTTTGTTCAGAGGGGGGTGGGCTGGGGGGCAGGGGGATCCAACACTCCCACACACTCGCTCTACGTCACTCTCCTCTCTCTAACATCATCTCGTCTCTCCAGAAGCCCAGACTATTCTCTCCACCTCGCCAAATCACGCCAAATCACACGCAAAACGAATTACCTGCGAGGCGGTGAATTTAGACGTCTAGGTGAGGCTGGCAATAATCGCACGCAACGGCCCAGTCGCTGGTGGAAGCCGGAGTTGGTGCAGCCGAACATCGCGTGTGTGTGTGTGCGTGTGTGTGTGGCGCACGCACACATCCGCCAGGTGCACGCAAGCGTCGTCAAACACGCGTGGGGGAGGGGGGATCAATACACCACACACACTCTCGATAATACCATCTCGTGTGGTATTAATGTCCTACCCATTGGGGGCACTCACTATGGTACAAGCCTCATCGCTACGCACTCAAACGTCGCTGCGGTAGTAAGGGCCATATCCAAGTGGCGATGGAGATTCCTAACACCAGTTCTCTAGCGATTTGGTCGTCACATCTCTGAATCCCATTGTGTTACTTACATCCTTCAAATATCGATTCACTTAACATACAAAAATACATTAGGATGTAATAAAATAAATCTCTATAGTGTCGGTGTTACGAAATACTTCTACCCACTTAGAACAGGACCCTCAGACCAGAGTAGATTTATGCTAGACAGGCAGCTTATGTTTTTTTTCTTAACACAACGGGGAGAGAGAGCGGCAGAAAATAGATGATCACAAAGAAAAGAAAAAGGAAAACTACTATAATTTTTTGAGGCAACTGTGAAAAACCAATATTACTATGCTTTTCTATACCTACAGTGAGGGAGAGAAGTTGGCTTAATATTGTACTCTTTCTGCGTCTCCTTCTCCTCTTCTGGCTAATAGTCCTGCGATGAGAGAGGCTTGGTGTTTCCCGAGCCGTAGATACAAAAGTTCGCTTAATATTTCACCTCTTGTACTTCTCCCTTTCCTCTGCTGGCTGATTTTCCGAAACTAAGAGCCCTGGTATGTTTCTCTTCCTATAGATTATTATTATTATTATTATTATTATTATTATTATTTTTGTATTCCGAAACTGAGAGTTCTGGTATGTTCCTCTTCCCATAGATTATTATTATTATTATTAGTATTATTATTATTATTATTGTTATTATTATTATATTATTGTGATGCGTTAGGGGCGAAAGTGACATACATGCCTTGAGTGTGAAGTAGACGCAGTGGACTAGTGAGCCAACTTTTGTCCCCGACTGTACGCATTGCAACTTAGACTAATTCAAATTTTCTGATAATTTTTGTAGCACCTTCAGGAGCCACGCACCCTAACGATAAAAACCCCTTTAATACGATGATGGAGTTTATTTTATGTTTTATTTTTTATTCTTGCTACCTCCTGACGATTTTGTTCCTCTTAGTGAAGGGTTAGGAAAGGTCAGCCTCTCACTCCTACCCCTGGCGGATGGAGCTAAGCATCTGCGGCGTCCACCCAGGGAACACGCCTTATTTCCCTGCATCTTGCATTGGGGAGGGGCTCTGGTATGGCCGTGGTGCGATGCTGGCTACCACAAGGGGGCGCCGGATCCCTACACGGTGTATATACTGCTACTACTACTATTACTACTACCACTACCACCACCACCACTACCACTAGCACCACTGCTACTACTGCTACAACACCACCACCACCACCACCACCAACAACAACAACAACAACAACAACTACTACTACTACTACTACTACTGCCGCTACCATGAGCTGAGTTAAATCGTGATCGGGTAGAGTGGGGCATCAAAGGCATCACCGCTTATCTCAGTCTGATGCCGTTTTTATGCTACTCTCGCCACCACCAGACGATTTCACTCAGCTAGCAGACACCTCAGTAACGAAGGGGGTTCCTGGAGGCCAAAACAACCCCCATAAGCTGAAGGAAATCGTCCGGGAAGCGTGAAATACGAGAAGAGTAAGCATCCTCATCCCGAAGACTTTTTTTTTATCTTTTCCTTCAGACGATTTGTTTTCCCCAACAGGAGGGGTTAGCCACAGCCTCCCTTAACCCCTTCACTGCCAGAGGGCCGGGGTAGACTGAGAAAAATCGTCCAGAGGTAGCAAGAATAGAGAAAAAGGAAAGTAAGATGAGCTCAGGGGATTGGAAGGGTGAAGGAGTTAAGTATTCAAACGACAGGGATATCCAGCCGTATTCTCATTGGCGTACGCACCTCTTCCTTAGCGATTTAGTTTGCACTTAATTCGCTCGTACGGTATTCAGTATAAGAATTAAGTATCGGTAACATTCGGTGTCATACGGTATGAGTTGCAAAATAAATCGCTGACGGAGAAGTGTTACGGAATCACCTTAAGAGAATACGACCTAGTAAAATGATGGGTCGTATTCTGTGGGCTCTGGGGACATCGTAACGCCTTATTTTTAGCGATTTATTTTGCTCACTTCACCGCAGCATCCTCTTGCGTGTCGTCAGTATAGCGATATACATAACATACAGGGGAATAGGCGTAATCCGCAAAATGAATCGCTAAGGGAGAGGTGTTACGTAGCCTCCTGTGTTACTTCCAATACGACCCTCCATGTTATCACTCCTAAGATTTAACAGAAATGGAGTCTTGTGAACATATCTGAAATTTATAAGAACATTTTTTCATTTTTTTTCATTCTCTTTTCTATCTTACCATTTTCTTTGTCTTATTTATTTTTTCCTATCTTTTTTTATTCATTTTTTTTATTTTTCTTTATCTTCTATTTTTTATCTTTTTGTATCTTTTCCATTTTTTCATTGTCATTATTTTCTTATCTTTTTTATCTTTATTTTTCTTTATCTTTGTATATTATCGTTTTTGTCACTTTATTTTTCTTTATCTTTTTATCTTTTATCAGTATTTTTCGTTCATCTTTTTCTTTTCTTTTATTTATATTTACCATATATTTTACTTTCATCATATCTTTATTTTATCTTAATATTGTATCTTATCATTTATTTTTTATTTTTGGTCTATTTTCTATTATCCTTTTTCGTCCTTTTATTGTTTTTATCTTTTTATTATATCTTTTTATTCCTATTTTATCTTCTTTTGTCTAATCTAATGTCTCTTTATCCTATCTTCTTTCTTCATCTTTTTTTCTATATATTTTATCTGATTTTTTTTTCTTAACTTTTTATATTTCTTATCATTTATCTTTGTGTCTTTTTTGTTTTAAATTTTTCTTTCTTATCTTTATTTTCTTTTTTATCTTTATGATTTCTTAAGAACCACACAGGCCTCAAGATTCGTATATATATATATATATCTTAATCTACTGTAGCTATCTTTGTGTCTACCTGTCTGTCTATTTACCTTTGTGTCTACCTGTCTGTGTCTGGCTACCTGTTCATATCTACCTGTCAATTAGTCACTATCGTATTCATATTCTAATCTGTCCACCCATCTGTCTATCTACCTGTCTGTCTACCTATCAACCAGTCTCTCTCTCTCTCTCTCTCTCTCTCTCTCTTTCTCAAAAACAACCCAGATACAGTCCTCGATTCCAAGTCAAGTGGAGGCCGTGCTACACTTATAGGGTCGTATTCTAAGTGTTTTTTGAGGGGTCGTAACGCCTTTCCTTGAGCGATTTATTTTGTTCATGACACCTCAATTTATAGATTCGGAAAATTTGTCGGGATGAGAACGATATTGAGCGACACAAGTAGCATACAAAAGGAATGCTAAGGGGTAATGTACGGAAAAAAATAAATCGCTAAGGATCAGGGGTTACGAAGCGTCCAATGCCATGGAGAGACGGCTGACAGTACGTTCCCAATAGATTTCGTTGCCTAAGCACACTACTCTTTGTACAAATTACAGTTTTACGGTACCTAGCGATTTAGCGATGAAGTATATTCTCGCTACATTTCAGACTTTTCGGCCTGAGTGAGACTTTTTCGAACTGAATGGGTTAAACCAAGCCTTCATTAACCCCTTCAGCACGAGGGGCCTTTGTTAAGTCTGAAAAATCGTCTTGAGGTGGCGAGAATATTAAAAAATCGTCGCAGTAAAAGTGCTATATTTCTCCACGCAGCCCAAGTTATTTTCATTGATTTATTTTTTAATGTGGAAATGGATGGGGTAAATTTCTGTAACCCAATTTATTTTTTATTATTATTTTTTATGGGGGAAATGGATGGGGTATATTTCTCCCTGTAACCCAATTTATTTTTAATTTATTTACTTTAATTGGAAAAATGGAACGACTATATTTCTTGTGTAACCCCATTTATTTTTTATTATAATTTTTCTAATGAGGAAATGGGTGGGATAGATTTCTTTTATAACTCAATTTATGTATTTATTTATTTATTTATTTATTTTTTAATGGGGCAATGGAGAAAATGTGGGAGAAGAGTGGGAATTGTAGCCAGTGTTAATCCTGTGTTGGAAATAATGGTACGATACACAGACAGACTTACGATTGATTGCCTCTCGTAACTGAATTATTATTATTATTATTATTATGATTATTATCGTTATTATTATTATTATCATCATCATCATCATCATTATTATAACAATGGGGAAATTTCTCTCTCTCTCTCTCTCAAAAGAAAACAGTCACAGGCAACTATATATTTTAAAGACAAAGGGGAAATAATACATAAACAAACCATCTCTCGCCCACGAAAAAAACTTACGAGAGAAAATCGATCGTATGTCCGTCTGTGTAACCCGCTAAGTTTGTACGCGTGAGTTACGAAAATTTTTGAGCGTACGATGGAATTCTAGTGTTACGCGATGAATTACGTACACAGCTATGCATCTGTACACCTTCTTAGCAATATCTATGCACTGCAGTCGTTGTACACACAGTTATATATATATTTCCAGGTCCTATTATGGTGTTTTGTAGTGATGTAAGGGGGAACGGGGGCGGTTTTGAAGTGTGCTTGGTTGCGTGACGTATTGTGTGTGTGTGTGCGTGTGTGTGTGTGTGTGTGTGTGTGTGTGTGTGTGAGAGAGAGAGAGAGAGAGAGAGAGAGAGAGAGAGTTTGTGCATGTGTATTTGTGTGTGTGTGTGTGTGAGAGAGAGAGAGAGAGAGAGAGAGAGACCAATACGTCATGTAACTGATAAAAATAAATAATTTGCCCTCTGCTAGCTTGTAGTAAAGTGACCACACATTACTGTTAGGAGGAATGAAGATAGATTTTTTATTATTATTATTATTATTTTTTACTAAGGGCGTATTCTGTTTATTATTTTTATTATTATTATTATTTTTACTAAGGGCGTATTCTCGTGGGCTGGCCTCTTCTTTCCGGTAGTGTGTGTGTGTGTGTGTGTGTGTGTGTGTGTGTGTGTGTGTGTGTGTGTGTGTGTGTGTTTTGCTACCCTGGACGATTTTATTCAGCTTAGTAAAGATATGATTTTTTTTTTTACTTATTCCTGTACTTCAAGGCAAAAGTTAACCCTAGAATAAAATCGTCTGGAAATAGGTTATCGGAGTGAAGAGGTCAGGATGATTTCTCGGCACCTGTTCCTTAACGATTTATTCCTGTATGTGGCACCTTGATATTTTTCTCCCATACTTCTCCAGTCATTCCCTCGCCCTTGCCCGTGCCTGAAGCGTTGGGTAGGGGCGGGTCAATCCTCCAGAGGCACATACATACATACATACATACATCATACACACATCATCCATCCATCCATCCATACATGCATACATACATACCTTCATACATACATGCATATATATACATCATACATGCATACATAACATTTATTTAACATACATACATACGTACATACATACATACATAATTTGTTGATGTGAAATTAAAAACAATAGATTAATAATGTGTCTTGGTTAGGAACAAATCGCTAAAGAAGAGGTGTTGAGGGAGACTTCTAAGCTGACGAGAAATACGTTCCTGGAAGGCAGTTTTGGACACCACTTCACTCTGATGACGGATTTTTTTTTATATTGTTTCAACACTTTTTTTTTTTCATTTTGAGTGAGCGAAGAATAATGGAACCTTCATTCAACCCCTCCAGTTCGAAAAAAAATCCTAAGCTTCATAAAAATCGTCTGGGTAGTGAGGATGAAGAGGAATATGCGTCATCGGAGTGAAGGGGTGGGGGAAGAGTTCGATTTTTTACATTTGAAAACCTATTGAGTCCGTTGGTCGCTTAACGGTTCGATATGTATGAGATATATATACAGTATATATATTTGTTGTCGTTTATGCCAAATATTCCACACACGTAATATATATGCAAATTATGGGAGTAACGGGGTGGGATGGGGAGGGAGGGGTTGGGAGGAGGGGTGGGGGTGGGATAGAAAGGAGGGAGGGAGCGAGGGGGAGTATAAAGAGGGAGGAGGCGATGTACTGTAGAAAGGGGGGAAATTGTATTAGAAAAAGGGATGGGGTATTAGGGGGGGGAAGTGGGTGGGGGTGGGATCTCGAAAGTTGGGGTGGGTGTTGGGGGGGTGGGGGGATGTAGCCAATGTTTTCGCCTAGTGAACACATGGAGTTTTTTTTTTTCCTTTATTTTGTGGGGGGGGGGGCATTATCACTGCTTTTTACAGGAAGACATTTTTAGATAGTTTATGTGATAAGTTTTTTTTTTTTCTTAATATATGTGTTTATTTCCATGCCTTTATGAAAGAATGTAATTTTTGTTTCGCCCTTTTTGTTTTGGTTGGAGTACGTGCGTTCGAGTTTGCATTCAAGGATTTTGGCGGGAAAGATTGTGATGCAGTTTTGTACTTAGCGAAAGGAATGTGTATAGTTTTATTTTGTATGCTTTTGAGGAAGAGTTGTTGGGTATTTCAGTTCCTTATTCTTGTGAAGGTTTAATGAATGGAAAAGTGCAGCTTAATTTTATATATTTTTTTTTGAGGATTGGTGTAGTTTTAGGTTGATTTCGACTTCGTAAAGATGGAATGTTTGAAAAATGGATTATATGCAGTTTATCCGTACACTTTTGGAGGAAGTATGAGCAGTATTGGTTTTGTCAGTATGTGCAGTATTAAGTTGGTGTAAATATGCGCAGTATTTTGTGTAAGATTAGTATGAGCAGCTTTGTTAAATCCTGGTTATGTTGTAGTTAGTATGAACAGATGTTAAAGCCAGGTTATGCTGTGGCTAAGTGCTATTTAGACAGAGAGTTGAGTGTAGACCTTGCACGCAAATTGAGTGCATTATAGGAAAGAAAGAAAAAAAGCCACACTGCAAGGTTGAAACTGTTAAAGAGTGAATGCCATTTCCATGAGTTATGCAGTGTTGTTTGAAATTCAAGTTTGTTTTTGAAATACGAGTTTTGTGAAGGAAAACTTTGACATTATTTGATTATATAAGTGGCAAAATTATGTTACTGATGTGTGTTTTTATATTCTTGTGAAAAATTCGGCAGACAAGGAAATATTTGAACATTTTTTGGAAGATTTGTGTTCGCCGAAATGCAAGTGTTGGCTCAGGGACATTTCGAAGCACGAGTGTTCTGTGATGCGTTGCGAAATGTACTGATTGAATATCCCATGAGTTTTGTATTATGCATTCCACTGTATTGAATTTCCTACCACGCACCTAGAGTACAGAGGGGGGGTGTACAAGTGCTTTATTTAGTACATGGTGTAGTACAGGGAGTGTGTCGCCTGTGTATGATGGGGAACACAAGAACACTTAATTTTACGTAGTGTGTGTGTGTTTATTTTTAAGTTGCACTTTTCTCGGTGTTCCGCGTCGTGTTCCAAGGCCCGGATTCTCCCTAGCACCTCGCCCTTAGCGATTTATTTTTGGATACGGCTGGTTAATATTCTTTTGTGCTGTGCAGAGTATGGTGACGTCAGAAGGATTTATATAACAGAATAGGACGATAAGGTGTAATACGCAGAATAAATCGCTTAGGAATAGGCATTAGGGAGGTTCGAATATGGGCCTTGGTGTTCAGCGTTGAGTTCCAAGTGGCTGTGGTGAATTCGTAGCACCTGTCCCTTAGCGATTCATTCTGATTATTACACCTAAATATCCCCTTCAATTTTACAAGAGAAATTTAAAGTGCAACATGGAAAATAAATCGCAAAGGAAGAGGTGTTACGAAGCGTCCTGTGTCAGTCCGAATTCGGCCGCCAGAGATCGTTTCAGTGCCTACCTACCGTGATGGTGATAACGTGGGCATTGCACAAGGAAAACTGTTTATAATAATGAAACCGTATCCCAGGTGACTTTAGGGGTTACGTAACACCTCCTCCGTTGCGATTTATTCAGATTACACCTCAGTATCCTGTTATGTTATTGATACATCGTCGTGTGTGTTACTGATAAAGATCGGCACTAGTGAAAAAGCACAAACATAAAGAAGAATGTTAAGGTGTAATATGCAAAATAAATCGCTTAGGAAGAGGTGTTACGAAGCTTCCAATGCCACTTCAGTACGCCTAATGATCTGATTAGCCAAGCCTAGTCCAACTGTGTATAGCCTTTAGTGCATTAGCCAGTATGGAGTAGATTTAGTGAGGCAAATTCCCTTGTTTATACGGAGCATATTTGTAACTATAGGGAGCATATTTTAACGTTCATCAGACGAGGGGCGCAACTTTTTTTTTTTTTTTTTTTTGAGTAGATTTAGTGAGGCCAATTTCCTTAATATGGAGCCTATTTTCCATTTCATCTCACGAGGGGCGCAACCCATTTTTTTTTTCTCGACTAAGCCGTATTCCATAATGTATCCTACCTTCAATCCGGCGACGTACTTTTCATATTCTTGCTATTTAATGATGGTTCAAATCACCGTAGGAGAGAACTTTCGAACTGGAGGGGTAAAATAAACCTTCCATGAACCCCTTCGCTGCTTGAGGTTCTTCCAAAATTGAATAAATTGTGGGAAAAAGCAAGAAGAAGAAAAGAAGTCGCCAGCTCGAAAGAATTAACGTTTTTTAACGATTTTTACTGGACCTACACAAGCCTCTTTAAAATGAGTGATGCAAACCTGTAATCCCTTCAGATCGAGGACGTATATTCATGAGCTTTTATTCTTGCTGTCTTTAATTATAGGCTGAACAAAATCGTCTGAAGGTAGCAAGAATATAACCGTGAATACATCGGACTGAAGGGGTTAAGTCTTAGGAAACTATAATTGAAATCTCAGTACGGTGGTGCTTTTTGTGTTACTCTTCCAACAACCAGACGATTTTACTCAGGTGAAGAGGGTGTTGAAAGCCATGTCCAATCCCTTCCATTTCAAAAACTCACGAAGACTGAATGAAATCGCTGGTCGGTTGCAGGAATAAACACGGGAGGCTTTGCGGTACTGGAGGGGTTAACACGGGAAGAGGAGGGGGTTTGGTGGGTGTGGCGTGGTACTGTGTGCATGAAAGTGTGAGGTTGGGGTAGGGAGGTGGGGGTGAGGATGGGGTTGGGGTAAGCATGGGGTTGGGATTTGGGGGTGAGGATGGGGTAGGGAGGTGGGGGTGAGGATGGGGTAGGGAGGTGGGGGTGAGGATGGGGTAGGGAGTTGGGGGTGAGGATGAGGTAGGGAGTTGGGGGTGAGGATGGGATAGGGAGTTGGGGGTGAGGATGGGATAGGGAGTTGGGGGTGAGGATGGGGTAGGGAGTTGGGGGTGAGGATGGGGTTGGGGTAAGGATGGGGTTGGGAGGTGGGGGTGAGGATGGGGTAGGGAGTTGGGGTGAGGATGATAGGGAGTTGGGGGTGAGGATGGGGTAGGGAGGTGGGGGTGAGGATGGGATAGGGAGTTGCGGGTGAGGATGGGGTAGGGAGTTGGGGGTGGGGATGATAGGGAGTTGGGGGGTGAGGATGGGGTTGGGGTAAGGATGGGATTGGGAGGTGGGGGTGAGGATGGAGTAGGGAGTTGGGGGTGAGGATGGAGTAGGGAGTTGGGGGTGAGGATGGGGTAGGGAGTTGGGGGTGAGGATGGGGTAGGGAGTTGGGGGTGAGGATGGGGTAGGGAGTTGAGGGTGAGGATGATAGGGAGTTGGGGGTGAGGATGGGGTAGGGAGTTGGGGGTGAGGATGATAGGGAGTTGGGGTGAGGATGGGGTAGGGAGTTGGGGGTGAGGATGGGTAGGGAGTTGGGGGTGAGGATGGGGTAGGGAGGTGGGGGTGAGGATGGGGTAGGGAGTTGGGGGTGAGGATGGGGTAGGGAGTTGGGGGTGAGGATGGGATAGGGAGTTGGGGGTGAGGGGGTTGGGAGGTGGGGGTGAGGATGGGGTAGGGAGTTGGGGGTGAGGATGGGGTAGGGAGTTGGGGGTGAGGATGGGGTTGGGAGGTGGGGGTGAGGATGGGGTAGGGCGGTGGGGGCGAGGATGGGGTAGGGAGTTGGGGGTGAGGATGGGGTAGGGAGTTGGGGGTGAGGATGGGGTAGGGAGTTGGGGGTGAGGATGGGGTAGGGAGTTTGGGGTAAGGATGGGGTTGGGAGGTGGGGGTGAGGATGGGGTTGGGGTAAGGATGGGGTTGGGAGGTGGGGGTGAGGATGGGGTAGGGAGTTGGGGTGAGGATGATAGGGAGTTGCGGGTGAGGATGGGGTAGGGAGTTGGGGGTGGGGATGATAGGGAGTTGGGGGTGAGGATGGGGTTGGGGTAAGGATAGGATTGGGAGGTGGGGGTGAGGATGGGGTAGGGAGTTGGGGGTGAGGATGGAGTAGGGAGTTGGGGGTGAGGATGGGGTAGGGAGTTGGGGGTGAGGATGGGGTAGGGAGTTGGGGGTGAGGATGGGGTAGGGAGTTGGGGGTGAGGATGGGGTAGGGAGTTGGGGGTGAGGATGGGGTAGGGAGTTGGGGGTGAGGATGGGGTAGGAAGGTGGGGGTGAGGATGGGGTAGGGAGGTGGGGGTGAGGATAGGGTAGGGAGGTGGGGGTGAGGATAGGGTCGGGAGGTGGGGGTGAGGATGGGGTAGGGAGGAGGGGGTGAGGATGGGGGTAGGGAGGTGGGGAGGCGTAAAATAGTCGTTTAAGAAATGGCTTCAACCCCTTCACTACGAGCGAGCACCTTTAATCTAAGCAAAATCACCTGGCCGTAGCGAGAATAAGTCATCGGAGTGAAGGGGTTAAGGGATGAAACACAAGCACATTACCCCACCTCACACAGCCAGGCACGTCATACCAGGCCCATATAAACTACTAGGGGGGGAATAAATCTGCTAAGTGCAATAATATGCTTCATTGGTTTCTGTACTTAGGTATTTTTTTGTTTTTGTTTTTTGAAGATCACTATTTGTGTATGAATAAGGAGAGCACCTAATTTGTTAAATAAAAAGAAAAATCGACAATAGCGTTTTATTAAGCTCAACAGTCTCGCAGGAGATTTAACTGGTTCCTCTGTGTTGTTTTTCTGATTTCATTCCGATTTTCTTCAGTTTACGAGAGATGTGTTGGAATGGAGGGGTTAGACAGCCTTCGTTAACCCCAGCACCGCCAAACACCTCTTTTAAACTGAATAAAAATCGTCCTTTGGTTGTAAAATTGAAATTGAAATACAGTCTCGAAGCAAAGATGGTACAGCATGGGTTGTTGATCTTGGAAATTTCGTGACACCTTTTTTAGCGATTTGTTTTAAGTTATAACACTTTAATATCCTCCTGTATGTTACCGATACAAACTGTCTATTAAAAAAGTAAATAACGTACAAGACAAAGGATCATATGCAAACTAATTCGCCGAGGAAGAAGCGCTACGAAAGTCTCCTGTTCCAATGAGAATAGGAGACATCACAGTGCCTCTTGTAGCTAATGATCTCTCTCTCTCTCTCTCTCTTATGTATATTTGTTTAGTATCTGCACGGTTTATACGAGTAACACACAGGAGGAATAACATACACGAATCAGGATGTGATGTGCATAATATGTCGAGTTGGACTAGATGTTACGAAATACCCAAACAGATTCAGAAATTCGAGCCTCATTATGAAGACTCGATCACTGAATGAATTTGAAGGAAACATAAGTACTGAATGAACGAAATCAATGTATCCAATAAATCAATAAATGAATAAATAAGTAAATAAATGTTCGCACGGTAACACTGACTTCTTGACTTCTGACCCATCTCAACCTGTGAACTCTTGGCTGATGACTTTACTGGACTTTTTTATAACTTTACTGCCTGACTTTATTGAATTCTGTCTTTACTGGACCTGGGTGACTGTACTAACAATAGAACAAAAAGGCCGTGTGCTTAAAATTTGAATCGTGACGGGGGAAGGAGATATCATGACAATTTTTGGAGTACGTGAGGACAATATACATGGCTTCTGTCTCGTTGCTGCCTGTATTTCGTTATGTGGAATGCAGACTGATCAAATTTAATAATTATTGGCGTATATACTGTAAATGTCCGTCAGAAATAAAAGGTTGACTTTCCCCCTCGCGATTTTAATTTGAAGCATACTGCCGTTATTACCGTTAGTGACTCATGCCCGTTACTTCTGGACGATAACATTAACTGACCTCACTTTTGAACCTTTTAGCGACTGATACAACTGTTGGTGGAGGAGTGCACAAGGGGGAAATACAGTTTGAATCTCGGGACGAAGGGTGTTGGGCACTTTTCTCTGTAAATTCACCTTCATTGACCGTATTTATTTTTATCCATCATTAAAGTAACGACATTTTTAGTCGATCAGAATTACCAGCCAGACTTAAAAATGGGGAAGCGTCGTCCAATCCAGTTTCACTGAACCTGCTACAGTATGAGTAACAATTGACTACCATATCGTGTTTTAGGCTTTGACATTGTTACGAGCAAGTGAATATTAAGCCCATTTCCATCATATCCCTCCAATTCCGGTATCATGCTAAGTTAAGAGTGGTGACCTGTGTGTACATAGCACAAATAAATCTGACTTCTTTGCTTGACACATCTCAGCCTCTTTTAAAGTTTTCTCTGCTATATAAAAGTATTACTGGATTCGTTTCCAGTCTGTAAATATCGGTAACTTGGTAAATAATGTCAGTAAGTACTTTGAACA
The DNA here is from genome assembly GCF_032717465.1 of Coenobita brevimanus. Classification (NCBI taxonomy): domain Eukaryota; kingdom Metazoa; phylum Arthropoda; class Malacostraca; order Decapoda; family Coenobitidae; genus Coenobita; species Coenobita brevimanus. The sequence goes on from NC_136992.1 coordinate 29,460,334, forward strand.
GACAGGCAAGCACCCCTGGCGATCTCTGACCCTTCACTGTACAGTAGACCCTGCTAGTAAGTCCCTGTTTCTACTTTCTTGCCTTTGGTCGTATTCTCGTGGGTGTAGAAGGCTCCCTAGCATCCCTTCCTTACCAGTCGGATTATTTCTGTAAATGAGACGTTGATATCCTCTTGTGTGTTATGGAAACTTTGTGCATAAAAACATATACAAGTCTACTGTATATGGGACGATGTTATTTTGTTATTTATGCTCACATTTGGATGAAATAACATGCTAGAGGATAGTAAAGTGTTTGTTGCAGAAATAAATGATGATTGATATTCTCGCGTGTTACTTATGCTACGTCTGTATATAAAAAAAAAAAAAGACGTAAATAACAGGAGAGAATATTAAACTGTCATTAAAAAAACGGATTTGGTAAGGAAGAGATGTTACAAATCCTCCTAAGCCCATAAAGAAAAATAAAAAACTCTCACGGCCAAGATTGTACATACGGAAAGACGGTGGCAGACTTAGCTAGACTCCATAGACTGTCTCTCTCTTAGTGCCCATTTTTGTACATAGCTGTGACTAGTTATTGACCTTATTCTAAGTGGCATTGGAGTTTCGTGGCACCTTTTCATTGACGATTTATTTTGCACGGCACCCTGAGTCCCATCTATTTTGCATCATTAGCATACAACAGGATAATGAGCTCTAAAGTGCAGAAGAAATCGCTGAGGAAGATGTGTCAGGAAATCTTTAAAGCCACGTAAGACCCATTAACTTCTGCATTCCATTTTTATTTTATACTTTTACCCAAACGATTATATTCAGCTTAGGGTAGACATTTTGAACTGGGGGGGGGGGTAGATAGTCCTTCATTAACCCCTTCACACTACCTGGACGCTCTTCTAAGCTGGAAAAAAATCGTCTGGTATAGTCGGATTGCTTCAGATGATCCCAAACCCCAGGTGCTTTCAGGCTGGAAGGTGAATTTGACTAGTAACCAAGGAGACTCTTTCCTACCTTATAGCTTACAGAATTTCACGATTTCGGCTCGTATTCTCAATAGTCAAGGAAGCTCCCTAACACCTCTTCCTCACCAATTTAAATTTTGGATACGGCTGGGTAATTATCGTCTTGTGCCTTCCTTATGGTGATATTACAACGATGTAAGTAACGCAGAAGAGGACAGCAAGGTATAATAAGCAAAATAAATCGCCTAGGAAAAGGTGTTACGGAGCTTCCTTAACTAACGAAAATACGGGCCTTAATCTACACAAACCGACTTTAGTAACGAATTAAATGAAAAAGGCGTCCTGAGACTGAAGGGGTTAATTGTAGGAATGACTGCTCCGTGACATGACCTCCAAGTGTTTTGATGATGACCCTTGACCCTGATTCTCCTACTGACCTTGACCTTATTCATCTTCTCCCACCCTTATTCAGTCTTACTCATCTCCCCCCCGACTCATCCTTCTTACCCACCACTTTCTCTACCTCATACTGTACCCTCACTCCTCACTCATCCTTACTCATCTTTAACTCATCCTTACCGATCTTCACGCACTTATTCACCTCATCATTACTCATCTCCCTCACACATCCATACTCATCTCTCACTCATCCTTCACACTTATCAGTATTCACCTCCTCATCATTACCCATCTCCCTCACACATCCTTATTCATCTTCCCTTATTCACCTCTTACTCATCCTGACTCATTTCCCTCACTCATCTTACACCACCTGCCTCACAATGAACCTCATCATCACCTGACTCATCTTACACCACCCTATTCTCCCACACCACCTGACTCACCCACCCACACCACCTGTCTCACCCACCCACACCACCTGCCTCACTCACTCATACCACCTGCCTCACTCACCCATACCACCTGACTCACCCACCCACACCACCTGACTCACCCACCCACACCACCTGACACTCACCCACACCACCTACCTCACCCACCCACACCACCTGACACTCACCCACACCACCTGCCTCACTCACCCACACCACCTGACACTCACACACACCACCTGCCTCACCCACCCACACCACCTGACACTCACCCACACCACCTGACTCACTCACGCACACCACCTGACTCACCCACCCACACCACCTGACTCACCCACCCACACCACCTGACTCACCCACCCACACCACCTGACTCACCTACCCACACCACCTGACTCACCCACCCACACCACCTGACTCACCCACCCACACCACCTGACTCACCCACCCACACCACCTGACACTCACCCACACCACCTGCCTCACCCACCCACACCACCTGACACTCACCCACACCACCTGCCTCACTCACCCACACCACCTGACACTCACACACACCACCTGCCTCACCCACCCACACCACCTGACACTCACCCACACCACCTGACTCACTCACGCACACCACCTGACTCACCCACGCACACCACCTGACTCACCCACCCACACCACCTGACTCACTCACACACACCACCTGACTCACCCACACACACCACCTGCCTCACCCACCCACACCACCTGACACTCACCCACACCACCTGACACTCACTCACACCACCTGACACTCACCCACACCACCTGACACTCACTCACACCACCTGACACTCACCCACACCACCTGACTCACCCACCCACACCACCTGACTCACCCACACCACCTGACTCACTCACACACACCACCTGACTCACTCACGCACACCACCTGACTCACCCACACCACCTGACTCACTCACCCACACCACCTAACTCACCCTCACTATTTGACTCAGCCATAGCCTGACACCCTCACCATCTGACTCATCCTCACCACCTGACCTACCATGCTTGACTTGCTGTCACCACCATTCTTATCCTCATCAATTGACTCATTGCCATAACCTCCCGTACCCCCACCACTTTACAGTCTCACCACCTACCTCACCCATATCATTTGACTCGGCTTTAACACCCCCTAGTGCTGTGCAGTCTGTCCTGTGACCTGTCCCAAGAACTTTCCTTCACGACCTAAGAACTTTCCTCCCTGACCTAAGAACTTTAAGAACTGTCTTCCCTGACCTAAGTACTGTCTTGCCCCTTGACTTACTTTATCTGACTGGTGCCCCTGACGGCTACAGGTGACTGACGCAGGACTTATCTTTTGTAGGGGTGGGAGGCGGTGCGTGCCGGTGCGCTCATCCCCATGGTGGAGATCCGTCAGTCCTCCAAAACCTCCACCCCCACCACCCTCGCCTCCCTTATTGCCGGGAACACCTCCATGGGCGCCGCCACCCCCGTCGGCCCCAACGGCAGCGCCTTCACCCCGTACACTGCCCCTGGCACTCCCAGAGGCAGCACCCCGGACCTGGGGCAAGTGGCCCCATCAGACAAACAGGCGTTCATGTGCCCTGTGTGTGGCAAGCAGTTTGGCCAACCCTACAACCTTCGTCGCCATCTGACCACACACACTGGTGAACGACCTTACCGCTGCCCTCACTGCAACTACGCTGCATCGCAGAATGTACATCTGGAGAAACACATTCGCCGCATCCATCTCAACAATGGCCAGAACTCTTCTCCTCATGGGGTGGGGTCAGTTCATGCCTGGACAGTTGAGCCAACAACAATTACACCCTAAGCCCTATGTTCAGGTGCATTGTACACCAGTACATTACACTTTACACTAAGCATTACACCTTACATTATAGAATATACATATATCTAACCATTATACCATGCATATCACTGACACCATACACCTTACCCTCACAAGACTGCATACCATATTTTTAGCCCATCTCCATGTACTGTATTTAAGAGCTACAGCATTGGAAAAATGTTCACTGTATGTCACTTACACCCACTCCACATAAATATATGACACTTTACAAAGCACAGAAACATTCCAGTGTGTTCTTGTGTGTCATATTGTTTCCAGAGGGGCTGTACTTACTGATTGGGATTTGTTTTAAAAGGATGTTCAAGATATTCTTTATGGTGTACACTCATCATAAGCAGCTTTCACTAAATGTAAACATGAGTTCAGAAAAGATGTTTGAGTAAAGCTAGAATGATTAAAGCAAATGCAGTACTGCATACACTGATAGTACTACTTGCATACAGTACTGTACCAGTGTTAGCTTATTCAGAAGCACTGGCTATTTTTTGTTTTATGAAAGCTAACCAAAGCGCCACATAATATGGTGATGAATTACAGTATATTCAAAATATATGGAATTACGATACATATCTGATTGAAGAAAAAACAAGTATAAGTACATTTATCGCTGTACTTGTAATAAATAGTCATATAGATAACCATATATATTTTTCTGTAACATAAACAAACACATGAGCCTTATGAATGCCTTTTTAGAAATAAAATGAGCTATATTTTTTGTGCTTTTAAGAAATTATTTTCTGGACATAGATAATAAGCATATAGTTTTCTGTAATATATAGATAAATATCAAATTTAATTTAATGTATTTTTCTAATGTATAGTTATATCTAACCTACAGATGTGAACAAATAGAAATTCTCAAGTTATTTTCATATTTAATCTTATTTATTTTATACTAGTTTTAGCTATACCTTTGGGATTGGGTATGGGTCTTATGTTACAAAGAATTAATTTATTTTTGCATGAAGTTTAGGGTAATTTACACAGTATTTAAAGGATTCACAGAATTCTTGATGTGTTGTGTTGAGGATACTTGCAGTGCAGCTATTAGGAACTGTTCTTTGCTCAACAAGGAACCAAAAGCCTTCCCACTTGTTGTGGTCCCAGGCTCATCTAAACATGAACCTATGGACTGCAGGATGAGGTTACCTACCTCCTGCAGTCCACTATCTGTCTTTGGGGGGAACAGGGAAGAAGTTGAGGTATGTTTTGCTCAACTGACCTGTAGAACCACCCAGCTATATCAGTGCCACCATGTGAAGGCATTCCCCTCCAGCATCCCTCCCCACTTAAAAGGATTAACTTTTGCAACTCCTTCTCAAACAGAATATTGGACAGTCATTAATCCATGAATTCACCTCTCCTCTTTCACCTCAAACAAAAACATTGAGAGTTTTGTGCTAGGTTAAGATGTCATGTTAACCAGTATAGGACATTTGCAGGGCTGCACTTGTCAACAGTGACCTGTTACAACTGTAAGAGAGATAGTATGAAACAGTGAGTCATTTTATAACATAGAACAGTATTGGGCTCGTATTTCCTTTTACTGGACAAATCGAGCTACAGAGAACTCACTTTATGAGACATTTCATGCATAGTGTGTAAGAGATAAGAAAGCAAATTGAGAATTATTTGTAGTTTTTCCGTTATAGCATATCATTACTGCATCAGTTTTAAAGATGTGACATTGAAGTTAGCAAGACACATACTGAGTTGTATAGTACTGTAATGTGTTTCAGGCAGTAGTCACATGCTATGTATTAACTTTATTCAGATATTCATATGATGAGGGTGTGTGTGTGCTTTGTGTCACTTCAGTGTGGCTGAACTGTTGGTTCCCAGAACCATAATAAAAATGAGGATCATATTGAAAACAAGGTTATTGGGATGCTGTTGGATAATTCCAGTGTTTCTTTGTTTATTATGTATCTACATAGTACTTTATTATTATTTATTAATTTGGATGGCCATCCCCTGTCCAGAGATTCCAGTAGGGAACAAGGTGGTGATGATAATACATTACAAGAGCATGCAGAAGTATTTTTTGTCTAGGTTTTACTTTCAGAAGAAATGTAGATTGCATAATTTTGGAATACTTCATGTATATTACATAATAACATCTCCAGGTACCAGTACCCCATTGTATTTCAGTAACCTTATCTTATGGTATGATACTCAGTCTTCACTTCAGAGATTTTTAATCAGTAAAATTCATGAGTCACAGTCACATGGTTTGTTGGAATGAGCAAGATCTGGTAGTACTTCTCTTGACTGCCAGTTTTTTTTACATTTTAGATGATCAGGGAAGTGACATGAACATACAAAGAAGAGTTGCTTTGTTCAGTACCAGAAAAAAAATAAATGCCAAGTGTTTAGCCTCATTAAGCAAGGTGCAGGGTGCACCATTTAAAAATCGTCGGCAACAGCAACAACAGAATAGAATAATATTTTGATTGATTTAAATGGTTCTCATTGATAGAGGAGCTAGTAAGCATATCATAACTGAATCTCCTTACTTTACCACTCTTACTGTGAATTGATGTGATTTATGCAGCTATTGTCATATATTTATACTTTCTTGTGATACCCAATCACAAGTTTTGGATTAACAGTTGTGTAATATTGTTTGTCATACTTACAAATTTAATTAACTTTAAGTACAGTGTGTTAGCTGTTAGTTGTTTCAAGCTGTATGTTTCTTTATGTTGATGAGATAGGTGCTCAACACTGAAGTGTTTCCAAATTTTGGATTGTGAATATAGTATACTGTATTACTTATAAAATTACATTACTTTGCAGTTATTCTTTTGGTGTCTGTCATATTTCAGTACTGCATACCCATACTTAATGATATACAGTATTTTGATGGTAAAACATTTTATAGCAGTTAATTTGGCTAGCATCTTTACATACTGTAGTTAATGGGTATTCCTTACTTATAATCTGACTTCATAGTGTAGGGGACTGATTGTACTTAATCCAAGTGACAATACTGTACTGACGAAATTAACATGATCAAGATGCATATGTCAGAGCTATTTTTTTTTTTAAATCATATTTAGTCAACTTCTGATTCATGGAGATGATTGGAGGATTTTTTTTTTTCTTTGGTAATCTTTGTTTTGAATGTCCAAATTAAGCTTTTAACTCTTGCTTTGCACAAAGGTCAAATGTTTTAGGTCTAGTGTAGTTTTTATTTTTGATCATAGCATGATTGTGCTATAAACACTTGCAGCAGTCAGAGAATGATATTACAAATCCCAGATATTATATATTGTATATAGATTTTTACTTTAGTTAATTTTTATGCACACCTATCGTAGTGTGTATACATTAGTTAATACTGAGTGTATTTTTTTTTTAAATTAGTATTTTTACTTTTTTTTTTTTTTTTTTATTATCAAGTTGTGAGTAAAGTATTTGTTGTGACTGAAGGGACCAGTTGCTTGTTAGGGATGCTAGGGGCAGTAGTCTTGTCAGATTAGAAGTCCTTCTAGTACCTCTTCCTAAGTGATTCACTGTATTTATTCCATTTCATTTTAGGATTCTCTCGTATGCATTTATATCTTTTTTTATTACTGATAAGCAGTCGGCCTTTCATATTCATTGGTAATGATTCAAACTTGCCCTCAAATGGTAAAAATCCACAAATAATTGGTATACCCACCAAGAATCTGACCCTGTAGTCATAATTCATCAGGGTTGTTGCCTTTGCAGCATACCCAGACTTCATCAAACACTATAATCTACATATATAAAGTTCATTTATAGATGAGTTAAGAACAGGATTTTTCAAACCATCTCAAAATTTATGTTCATCAAGCACATTTTGGAGAGACTATCAACCACAAATGACTGAAACTGCAAACAGCAAACTCATGAATATAGAGGGGTGACTGTATTGTGTAAAGATATAGCCAAGAATCCTAACTTACCACAGATAAATAAACCGGTGATTAAGAAGTGCGTGGGGATCTCCTTAACTGACAAGAATACAATCCTAGAAGTTATTAGGAGCCTCTAGGTCTTCAACAGGATCCTTTTTATACTTAATAGCTTCCTTAGGTTTAAGTTTATTGTAGTACTGTATGTATGAACATATCCAGAGAAATTATTTTTGAAACACACTGTAGCATTTATATAATTATTGTGAACTGTGTAGCCAGAGCAAACTAATATGATGGTGCTAATGATGCCTTTTATGAAACAGTTGAATGTGAGAAAAACATTGATATGGTAATGACAATTATAATGAATATAGGTGCTACAAAACAGCACTGGAAATATAACCGGAAAACAGGTTTTTCTATAGGCCTAATCAGAAACTCATATTATGTGGTATTGTAGGAGGTCATAGAGGCACCTGAATAAGGAGGTATTATTGCAGTTTTGAACATTTACATCCCCAGGTTAGGTTTGTTTAGTGTAGTTTGATTTAGTTAGGTTGGATTAGGTTAGGTTAGGTTAGGGTATGCCAAAAAGTAAAAAATCAGATAACCTTGACTGTCCAGAGCAATTTATTTAACAGTAATGCCATCCTATGCGGGTCTTCCATTGGTGTCAGAATGATTAACTACTGTACAGAAATTAAAAATTTGTTTATAAGCAGATCCTCATACTACTGAAAGCTATGATATACTGCACTTACATAGTGCACATGAACATCTCCAAATATTTATATAAACCTGACAGAACATAACCAAGTTATTACTATAAATGCATGTCTTGAAGTATGTTATGTGTTCAGCTTTATTTACCATTCCATATGTTTTTCATGGTAAAGTATGTGTACAGTAGTTTATGGTTCAGTGCAGTAATAATATCAATGCTGTAGTATGTTATATTTTTTTTGGCCTTTCTTAAAGTATGAATGTAGTTTCACTGGCACAGAATCATTAGTTACTGAAGCTGAATTATTTTTGTGTAGTGGCACTTGGTGGCCTGGTGTTTAGAACTCCCCAGTTGGAGTGACAGCCTTGAATAGGTTCAGTACCCAAGGTGACTTGAGGCATTGCCTTCATGCAGTGCCACCTATGGCAGTAGGCTGGTCATTTACCCTTAAATGTACTGGACTACAGTAGCCTTGCCTTTGGCTCCTACACCTCAAAAGGGGTAAGATGGGATTGGCTTCCCCCCCCCCCCATTCAGAGAAATTGCTGTTTCCAGTGAGAGTTCCAGATTTATGATGTTAATATTGGTGTACATTATTTTTTTCTGTGTGTGTGTTGTGCTTCCACTTAAGAATTTATGTAGTACTTGATACTTCTTGTTTTTGTGAATCATACTTCTTACCAAAACAACTGTGATCATTATGCCTTCCATTTTTTTTTTTTTTAAATATAAAATTGTGAGTTGCGACTTTAAAAATCTACACAAGTATAACAGCAAACATTTCATTTCTATATACTGTTTAAAAGGGATAATATTTTTGGTACTTTTGTAGTAGGCTTTAAAGCTTTTCTAATAAAGGTTAATGATTAAGTTCGACTCTTTATACCAGCTTCATTGATCACGTGCTATTCTGTCCTGTAAAACAGAAAATTTGACACCTTTCTGATAATTATGCCTTCCATTTATGCAATATATATGGCTCTGTTGTCTTAATGAGTTTATTTCATTTTCTCAAGGCAGCTCCCTGCAGGTAAATAAATTTGTATCTGTTTGTCTGAATGAGGTTGTTTTCAGTAGACTGTGAATGCTGTCGTTTGATGTTTATGGACTGTGCTAAAGTATTACCTAGGCTGGTTAACTTGTTAGTTATGAATGACCTGCTATATTATACAGAAGTTTTGACCAGCTTCATATAATTACCAAGCCGAAGAAACCAAGATCACTTAAAGTGTCAAAAACTAACACAGTTAATGTTTTGGCAGGGTGTAAAGAACTTTGTTGTAGTTTATATCAGCTTTCAGTGGGCCATTTCACTCAACTCATAAATAACTCTACATCCAGAGGGGTTAACTAGAAGTTTTAAAGCAGACCGTTAAATCGTCGTGTCAAATAAGGAGCAAACATTGCATTTCTTTACAGTTACTGCATGTCACTGGATCTTGCAGTGCCAAAGTATGTGTAAGGTGCAGTGAGCTCACTTCACTGTTATGACAAATGTTTTCTCTCTATGTTATAAAATAGAGGAAATTTTGTTACTGGTTTGTGATGCACAGCCCATCATTCTACATCGTAGCAATCATAGTCTGTTGAAATAAACCACTGAAAACACACGAAAGCAAATTTCTCATGAGCAGCATGGAGAGTATTTCAGTAAAAACTGCATGATTGAGTCTCTTTATTATTTACCACAAATGAGAACGTGTGATGATTATGCACTTAATGTTGCATGGCACCTGAGTACTTAATGCATATGTTTGAAAATAGCACATTATACAGTATTCTTCTCTTTGCTGATACTGTAATGAACAACACCGTACATGTTACAGTACAGTATGTGTTTGATTATGGAGACTCTAATATACAGTTTGATGTATATTTTATCCATTAAAACAGTACTGCCGATGATCATTGCAAAGGTACAGTAGTTGAAAGATTGAAACAGTTTTGTATTTTGCTTGTAATTATATTGTTACTATCTGCGTAGTGAGTATTGCTCCTATTCTATAATGAGTAGACCAAGAAATACTGCTTGTATTATATTGATATAACCTAGATATTTTTACATGTTATCCATATGATGGTTTAGTATTCAAAATCACATTTCTTTCTCATGCAGCCTTTGTTGGTTTTGTTCTTTTGTTTATTTTTTATGTATTTTTTTATTTTTTTGATATATGAAAGTAATGTCTGAGAAAAACTTCACACTTTAAGTCCATCATGTGCAATTGATTATACATAGAAAAACAGAAGAGTACAATATAAACAAAGGGGTCAGATACAAAACTGTTTTACAATAGTAATCTTTAGGTTATCTTAGTGATCTGTTATAGGACTTCTTCCTGTTACAGCTTGCATGCTTGAAAGTGTGTAATGCATATGTTTGCACTTATTGCTTCACACTGACTGCCTTGCTTTATTAATAATCTGCCCTAATATGTTTACCAGTTTTATGTTGAATTGTTTGGTAGAATGTTATTATGTAGTTATGCAACTCATAATTGTTTTTATTTAATTCACGGCTAATTAGAGTTCCATTTCTTATGATTTGTAATCACAACTCAAAATTAGTAAATTGTATTGTTCATCAGTAAATATTGTACAGCTTTGAAATTGCCCACAGAGGAAGATGACGTACAGTTGAATACAGATCAATGTAACTTCAGTGATTATTTTTAAAATAATAAAACAGCAGTATTCAAGATCTTTAATTTCACAGAGTTCGTGTAATAACTGATCAGATGGACAAGTGCTTAATGTTGCTAGGAGAAAAAGCTTTAAAGTAATATTTATGTAGATGATATAATTGCAGATGAGATAAACAAGTACTGTACTTAAGTGTTACTGAATGAAACAAGATATGCCGCACTTTTACTCAATGTTAAGACTGTAATGTGGCCGCAGGATGATGACGATGGTGAGGGGGACAGTGATGGGATGCGAGGTGGGTCGGGCTCCCTCTCAAGTCCCAATGGACCTCCACTGCTCACACCAATATCACAGGTGAGACACATTGAGTCAAGCCACACCAGGTAAGTTATGCCCACATATGGTCCAGTAAGTTTTTTTTTTTTTTTTTTTTTTTTTTTTTTTTAATAGCTTCTCAGTTGATATATAAGCAATGTCAGCTAGTTGTTCAGAGATTCACACCTAACACTTGTATCTAACTCATTAAGGTAACATTTCTACTGATAAAATGGAGGTCATTGTTACTTAATACAGTATCTTCATATTTTGTCTTAAATGTCAAACTGATATTGCATGAATCACGGGTAATGGCTGAAAGACTGCAGCTCTGTGGACAAGTTAGTGATGCAAAGTATAGTTTAGTTTGTTTTTGTTACCTCCAGGTGGCTTTATACAGTGTAGGAGGATATGTAGTAGTGAAGGAGTTATGAAGATAGGAAGTGGATAGTTACCATTATCTCTGAAAGTATGATCATTCATGGGCTAGGTGTGGAATCAAAAGCCCAGTAGCTGACGCTGAATGATGGTGACAGGTAGCAAGCTCAGCTATGTATACGAAGTCAGAGTCCAGGCCTAAACTACTTAACATACTATACATATCTAAACACACACACACACACACACACACACACACACACACACACACATTCCCTAATGTCGGCTGGTGTGAGACTTGGGTTGAATCAGGCCGAGGAGAATGAAAATCTCCAAATTCAGACCTGATGGCCAGAGTTCTGATTGGCAGCAGTAAGGGCATTTTTCCATTAAGAAAAGAAAGACAGAAAGAAAGAAAGAGAAAAAAAAGCCATGCTAGTTGTCATTGGCACATCAGCGGTACTGTAGTCAAATGACTGAGTTTTACTTATTAAAGCCATCAGCAGATTGGAGTTACACATATGTGCATGGCCAAGGGCTTCAAATCTGTAAACTCAGACACAGAGTGGTTACACTCTGATATTTGTCCCATAATAAATTACTGTAGATATATGCACTGTCCTTGTCTATAGCACATAATTCCCATCCCATCCATGCATCACATGAATTAATTGCATTATGTAATTAATAAAACATATGGAAATAATTATTTCTTCCTACTTTTGGCCCATCAACCCACCATATCACCCTCTAAGTCTAACTTTCAGTTATCAAAATGCTTTTAGACACCACAGTTTGATGCTAGAATGCTCATGCCAGGCCTACACTTAAGGTATCTGGAAAAGTTTCCCTCTTCACATAACACCCAGTCTCCCTCCCATCACCACTAGCTAGTTTACTTGCCCACCTACTCACTCTTTCTGCCAAGCATCATACTGAATCCGCACTAACACTCACTGTCTAGCTTACATTCGCACCTCACAATATTCCAAGATCAGATTTTAATGCATAAATCAGACTGTGTAGCATGGAAAACAGATGAATGTAGGTCTTACCTCTGCCTGTATAAAGCTTTGAGGAGGGGAGGTCACCTACTACCCATGGAGGACAGATTTGGTGGATATGAGTGTCAGAGTCTGTATAAAAGAGTTAGAACACGTGTAATAATTTGTTCAAGTTCTGTCAGTCGTGATTCAAGCTCTAGGCAGGTTGTATTGAAAAAGTGATGTGTTATTGGGAAGTGGACAGTAGATTTCTTTTAAGTACTTAAACCTGATGATTCTTTATTCACATCAGCATAATATCACTAATGTATAGTGAATGAAGTTGTGTAGAGATTATTGATTGTTCAGGACAATATGTCTGCAGGTAGAGTATATTCTTTAGCACATTAACAGTTATACATCAACAGTTTTGGTAATATTATACAGTATTGTAGAGTCAGATTAATTGCAGACTGTAACAAATGCCCAGATTTATTAGAGGTTTCACCTTTGTTAGTTTTACATGTGGCAAAATTTGCCTGCAAGTTTCAAAGTTTGGGTTTGAGGGAAATATTTTCAAAATTTTTGAAGTGTTTTGTGGATTAAATATAGAGCAGTAAGTATTCCATGTACAAGACAGTACTGTACAGTGCAAATGCATTTAAGCAAAATTTTATTTCAGTATGTTGTATTTTAATAAACAAAGGTTAATTTTTCGCAAAATATTCAAGCTAAGCTTGTTAAATAACATAAAGGTCTTTACCAGAATCACTTTGCATCTATTACCCTGATTGTCAGGATCCATACCTTTTGAAGTTGATGCATACTTTAAACTGACTGGAAACCATTCACAAACTATAGAGGTTATGTACAGTATTGAACATAGTGTTGTTATAACTAATGTATATACTAATGAATATGTGGCTTCCATTGGTTAAAAATTTCAGAGCTTTATTTAGTTATTTATTTATTTGTTTTTGTCCCATACCTTTAATCCAGTGATATTTCCAAACTATTTTTACTCTTGTAGGTCCAAGTTACATTTCCTTCTACATTATTCAGTGATTAAGGCAACCAAGCATAAGGTTAGTCAGGGACCTGGCAGAAAATTGTTAAGCTTTGGAGATTGCCCAGTGTAGCAGTCTCATTACCCTATTGAGCCCAAGGAAGTCTTTTCCATTTTATTCTTGCTATCTCCTGACAGTTTTAATCAGCTTAGAATTACTGTTTGACTATCAGGAGTTGTTAACTTCTAAAGTGAATGAAATAATTTAGCACAGCATAACTAAACATAATGGACATTACTCACAATCAAGGGGATTATTGTTGTTGTTGTTGTGCTATGTAGTCTGTCAGATTGAGCAGACCCATCAACCACAGGCAAGCAACTGCCTCTGCAGGACTGTCCTTGCAGTGAACCAGTGTTTCCATGCAGTTGACAATTCCTTGCCACAGGAGGATGTGGAGATTTGTGTGGAGGTTTGATTCCTGGGTGGATGCCTCATTTCCTCCACTCGGTTAACAGGGGCACCCCAGTATTTCGCTATGTGGTTACCATCCAGCATTGTAAATAACTTCCTAAGTTACAGGAAACCATTTGGCTTAGTACCCAGTGTTGAGTCACCTGATGTGGAAAGAAGAGTACAGTAATAGTGATGGGAAGGATGGGAGATATAGGAAGAGAGGAGGACAGGCACAGAGGAAGAATGGTAGACATGAAGGAAGAAACATTGGACTGACACTGTACTGATCTCAGTATTGTTTTGTGGACAATTTCAGGATATCACTGTAGTCAGTTTGTTTTCTCCTGGCAGTGCTGAGCCACTTTATGTATCTTGAATACTAAGTTGTGTTTGAATGAAATTTGAGTCTTATGTAAAAGGATGGAATCTTCTTCAAATCAGCCCTCAGTTCAGATTCCATTTGGTTATCAGAGTTGAAAGACACTTTTGGATCTTTGTCAGGTTAGAAAAAATGCTCTATAAGCTGGCTTTTGAAAGAGAAATAGTTATAATGCTGTGTTTGAGTGACATGATATGATTTTTATGGTGATGTAGCTTTGCATAGCAAGTATAGTTCATAGACATTTTATATTCTTTGGTAGGCCCGGCAGTGTCAGCTGTGCTTGGTTACCCTGGCCAATGCCAACTTGCTGCGCCGCCACGTAGAGGACCACCACTTCCACATTCGCAAGTATGACTGTGCTCACTGTGGCAAGAAGTTCAAGCGGAAGGAACACAAGGAACGCCATGAACGCATTCACACAGGAGAGAAACCCTTTGCTTGCTACATATGCAATGCAAGGTAAGGCACTGCGGATCATTGGTAAAGGCCTAATAAATGTAAAGGTGAGGGCAGACACAATGAGGAGCTTCACCACAACGCTCACCTCCTCCTTTGAACCTGTGGCATGTTACTCACCTGTTGTTCTATGATACAAGGCCACTGCATCATCCAGGGTACCACAGTTACCTCCTGTAGATGTTACCCTGGTATTCATATTACCCACTAGCCCACAAAGGGTGGTTGGACACCTGAGTAGAGTGGCAATAGCTGCCTGCATCAGAATAATTTAAGCCTGGCAGTATCAGGCTGGCAGCGTTGCAGTTAGCAACACTAGCCACTCTGCTACTGGGGCAGCAGATTTATTAACACTTTTATTTATTGATTTATTTATTTATTTATTGAGAGAGAGAGAGAGAGAGAGAGAGAGAGAGAGAGAGAGAGAGAGACAAAGAGAGAGAGAGACAGAGAGAGAGAGGTTGGCATAGATTGTACAGCATTATGTATGTAGGATAAAATGAGAATGTGATGGGATGTAGCTGGATGTGGCCAGAGTACCATATGGTGTATGTTCTTGTGTTCTCACTCCTCACCATCCCATACTGATGTTGAAGAGGAGCAGAGAAAGTATGGATGCTTATACAGAGCCAAATATGATTATCTGGTTGTGGTGTGATTGCAGTGAAAAAATACAGCCTCAGACTGAAAGAGTTAATAACTCCATTCATATTGTATAATTTAAAATAATAGTTGGTATTGCTGCTGACACTTTACATGCTAGGGCAGAGTAACTTTATGACAGTTTTCATACACAATATAATGGTACTTTATCGTAGTAATGTCATGTTTTGCGTGTAGCTTGTAATATCTTTGTTTCATCGCTATACAAAGATTTAACACCATCTTCATAATCATACCTATGTATCACTAGAAAATGAAATAGGATTTGCATTATTGTGGATAGGTTGTTCATCCGCCACCTAGTGCCCTTGTGTCCCATCAGGAGCTTAGGGGCCTGGGATTGTTCCACAGTCCTGACATTTAAGGTGAGGATAACTAGCCACACTACCCCAGACTGGCATTACTTGGCCAGTAAACTCTGACCATCCCTCAGATGTAATGTTAACCCTTGTGGTCCTCATCTGGTTGGAGTGCTTTAACCCACAAGACCACCAGGCATCATATTACCATCCAGCAAAGTAAATTGTTTCCTGGGTTACATTAGACCATTTGACTTGTTACTAAGCATAGAGTCCTCTGAAGATAGCACTGCACTGATTATGTGGCTGGTGGGCCAGAAGGTAGTAGGGTGCAGGATAGGTTATTTATAGTTTATTGTTTAAGATAAGTGTAGCTTAGATAGATGAATCAGATAACATAGTTAATTCATTTATTCATGGTATTTCATGGGTAATTATGTTTGGATTGGGCTAGAATTTTCAGACTGGAGGGATTGTAGCCTTCATTATCCCTTTGAATATGAAGGGTGATTCCCAGGTTGAATAGTATCATCTGTAGGTAGAAATAATATAAAATACTGGATCAATGAACAGATGGGGTCAGTATCTCCTGTATGGTTAACTTTTATGTATGATATCTGTGTTACATGGTTAACTCTTCTATGTAGTTACCTCTGCATGGTTACTGTTATCTTCTCTTTGCTCTCTGGACAGGTTTACCCAGAAGGAGCATTTGAAGGGTCACATAGAGAACGTGCATCACAAACATGGGGAGAAGGGTCTTGAGGGCCTCGGAGACTACGATCGGGACCTTGAAGACCGTGATGAAGATGAGGATATTGATGTTGCCCCTTCATCCTCCTCCCCGCCCCCACCTCAGCCATCATCATCCACTCCCTCACCTTCCCTGGCCCCAGTTTCATCACTCATCTCCCTCGCATCAGCTGCCTCTCCACTGACGTCCATTCTCCCGGCGCCGGCCCTCCTGCCTTCAACATCTTCCCCATCATCTTCATCACTTTCTCTGGTTCCCTCATCGACTTTGTCCAGTGATCTCAACATGAACCAGTTCACTGCACTTTATGCTCCTGTCACCAGGAAGACAGTCAACTCACCCAACAAACACATGCAAACCATCACCATCAACTTCAATTAGTGCCAACCAGAAGTTAGCATAGAATTAGGATTTCTTTTTTTTTTACTGTGTCATATTTTTTAATTGGTAATGAATCCACTGCCAAAAGTTCAGTAGTTACTGATTAAGAGGTCCTGTTGCTTCTCACCTACAATGAATTTTCTTCCACAAACTGTCTATATAAGATATAAGATATTAGTGTAATAATGAAATTTCTGATTGATAACAAATACAGGATTGCATTGTTCCTCATAATTAACAACAGTGTTACCATATAGCCACCAAAAAGGAGCCTCCAGAGGTAGGTGACATGTAAGTAGCCTAGTTTCCAGTAGATGCCACAGGGGTGACACATGCACATTACTCTTCTGATACAGGTCTGAATATATTTACTACGTTTTGCATACTCATATTTCATATGACAGAAGTTATGTATTAATCCAATTTCTGGAACTTTCACGTTTATGTATGTGTGTGCTGTGCTCACTCTGCTGGATAGTATTAAGCTTCCTAATTAGTTAATATACCTGAGACATAACTGTATAACCATTAAGAATTATGACAAAAGACAAGAATGAGTGTATTGACTAAGTGCTTACACTTATGCTATTTCTTTGTTTAAAAATATGTAATGTACTACTGAGATAAGCTCTAATGAGAAAGTTTGGTGCCTTCAATTGCCCATCTGTGATACAAGCTTGGCTTCACTGCTGACCAAACCAAGCCTCGTCTTCCTACAACTTAGCACTACGTAGAACATATCATTTAGAGATGGAGACTGTCAGAGAATTAGATATTTGACACTGTGTTAGAAGTGATATTAACCAAAGTAGATGGGTAATAAAGCTTATTTTTGTATGAAAACTAATTTTTACAAGGGTCATAATGGTCCCATATATGCCAGTACTAATTACACACTTTCTGATTAATAGAAAAAACTACATTCTCCTGAAGAAATTATTGTACAGTTTACTTTCTTGTTCCAGCTGATATGCTCTTGCTCTACTAACAGATCCTGATTTCCCCTGGTGCCTAGAACAGGAGAGAAAGAGAGTGAGAGAGTGAGGAAGAAAGAGACAGAGAGGGGAGAGAGTACGATGTTAATTATTTTTTAGGCATTACTGAATGTTGCTCCTTTAACAGCTTTAGCCAAGTTTAGTAGTTGCTCATTATCCTGAGAAACTTGCATTTTGTTTGTCTTGATAGCAAACTTCTCATTGGTGCTTGCGTGCCTTGTCTTGGTGATGAAGGGTGGTATTCTCTTTGATTGAGAAGACTCCCTACCACCTCTTCCGTACCAATTTATTTCTGTGTTTGATACAGTCATATATTTTTGTGTAACGTGTGTGGAGTGTGGAATACCCGAGGAAGGTTGAGGAAGACATGAGAAGCTCTGTGTGGAGATATCTGAGATAGATCGAAGTTTGAATAGGGAAAGGGTCATGATTCTTGGAGAAGAGCTGCCCTAAAGTGAAAGGATCTGTATGTACTAGAATGGTCAATGGTCTGTAAACATAAAGTATCATTGTGTACCCGGATGTTGATACTGTTGTAGGAAAACATAGACAACACACAGGTTTAAGGAATTAAGCAGAGATGCTGTCAGAGATTGTATAGCATGGAAAAACCACCCTCAAGTACAGTAGGTCAACATGTGCAAGCATGAACAAAGCCATTCAAAATGAAGCAGTGATAAAGAGGTGCATTATGTAAAAGAGTGCCTCCTAAGAATAAAATAAAAATAAGAGTGAGGTGCAGTATGCATTATAAATTGCCAAGGAAGAGGTGATAGAATGCATTCTAAGGCAACAAGAATACCACCCTTAGAGTCCAGTACTAACCTGATCTCGTAGTGAGGCCATGATGTCTCACGTAGACTTATACATTCCCTCAGTCGGCTTGTAAGCCAAACTTACATTCAAACTGTTGAAGCAGAAGTATATATATATATATATATATATATATATATATATATATACAGTAAACCTTCGATATACAGAACCTCTTTTAATGAATTTTGGTTTTATTGACCACCTTGAGGTTGCCAAACGTTATGTTCATTTAATGAATTTTTGTTTGGTGAAAGATGGACATGTGGGAAACACTGACCAGTGCAGCGTCCCTACACACACACACACACACACACACACACACACACACACACACACACACACACACACACACACACACGCACACACACACACACAGAGCCATAAATAGAACATTTATTGAGAAAAGAGCCCTTTAGATCTAGTTGTATGTTATTGTGTACAACTGTACGGCCGAATGACACTCTTTGTTCGGTAGAAGCTACGATGCCTGGGAAATTACTGAACGGCATGGTGTTCAGCTTTAACGAACTATCGGCTGTGACATCCAGGGTCTGGTACCAATTAGTTTGTTATGTTGAGGGTGTACTGTACTTAATTTCATATCCTCCATTTTGCAGTCATTTAGAACAGAGCTGTCAGTAAATGAAAAGAAACAGCAAATCATGGAGCATGGGTTTTGATAACACATCTGTTATATATTTGTTTAACCAATAATAACGTATTGTATTTGTAAATTGGAAAGGCTTTTCAGCAGACAGTACTATTAATCAGTTTTCTAGTTATTCCTGATTTTCCAAACAGATTCAGATATAACAAACATGAAGTTTTAAATCCATGATTTTACAGAAATTAACCTCACAGAACACTGTTACATTGAAGATGTTATACAAGTATTGTATACTACAAGCATTTTGATAGACTGTTGCAGTAAGGTATACCATATATTTTTACTGTACATGTGTACCCTTACACTTTTATTCTTTTTGTCTCAGAGAAACAAAATGTGCATGAGTTTGAATGTAGGTAATGGTTTATATAAAAGCCACTAAACTTGCAGCTGTGTGCAAGTGAAATTAGTTTTTAAGTTCTGCTCAACAGTACTTAGCATAATAAGTTGTAGGATTTGGTGATAAACTCACTTGTTAGGGCTCACAAGCTGCCTCCATAGCTGTAGATATGCTGGGGTGGCCAACCACCACCCTCAGTGCAACACTCTGGGATATTTCTTTGAGCATGAGAAATCCATATGCATTATTATTATTATTTTTTAATTATACAGTACAAGTTTTTGAAATTTGTCTAATATTTACTTGGACTGTATGGCAAGTAACACAACACGTGGTCTCCTGAGGGATGAAGTGAGCAGCCCAGAAGCTCATCAGACTGTTGTTTTATGTTTAGTTGGTAACATCTTTTTAATATTAATTTAAACACCATCAGGCATTTATAACACTCTTTAATGCACGGAGTTCTAGTAATGAATGGGCTAATGCAGGCTATAAGCAACCTTTTTGGTTCAAACAGTCCCCACAAACTGAATTAAAGCACATGGAGAAAGCACAAATATAATTGAGCCCCTTGTCTTGAGTGAGGTAACATACAGAATATCAAACGTGGCTGGATTAACTGCTGGCATGCTTGTTATTGAACTAATTTAACACTGAACTATTCTTTATGCTGGTGCAATGATAGCAGAGAGAGAGAGTGAAAAAAAAAGTGCAAAATCCCCGAGTCAGGACCAGTGGACCATATAGCTCTGGAGGGCAAGAACTCGAGGAGAGATCTTTGGAGAGACTGCTGCATTTTCCGCCAGAAATATGCTACCCTGGTGTGGGCTCAAACTGCCAACCCTGTGGTCGCGAAATGCGAATACTACCGCTGAGCTATTCTGGCCCCAGATAGTAGAGAGAAATGAGGCTTTGAGTGTACAGTACAAGATAAAGATACCAGTCCATACAGCTACCAGTAAGTCCTGTGATGGCATGACTTCTGTCTTTGTTGTTAGGAAGGTTTTAAATCACCATCCATCCATCCATCAACCAATCCTTAATTGCCTCATTTTATTGAGAATTTAGGGCCTGGAAGTAGACTACTCAGTCAGGGCATTCAAGGAAAAGGTAATCACTTACTATCCCTTGTTCTCGGGCAGATTTTCATAAAGCCTCAGGCCCCAAGCTGGTGGTGGGGCCTCTAATGCATAATATGAGGGTAATAATAGCCACTATTTTGCCTTTATCATGTTTTAGTAAATGGAAAATACAGTCTTAATGTGCTATGTTTTGTGACACTGTGACATAATTATGTCAACAGAATCTTAATGTACAGAAAATAGGTATTTATCTTGGTGAAAATGAAACTGCTTCTAAGCAGAATCAGCCTCAGGTCCCAAGCTTTCCTAGTCCATGCCTGCATTTTCTAAGATGATAATATTCTCAGAAGTTTTCTCGGATAAGCAGATATGGTTCACAATAAAAAATATACATATACAATAAGAACATTGATGGCTGCTGCTATCATTACACTCTCTGTTATCAAACAGCCCACACTAGATAGAAATACCTGTCACATTCCAGCTCTTAGCTGGATGAGCAAATACTGTGGTACTGGAATTATCAGCTGATCACATGTATTGTCCACTTATACATAATCCAGCCCCCCACACCATAACACACTCACTCACCTCACACATGGTACACTCACTTCAATGAAAGTCCTTCAATGAGAGGTCACTGGCAGCACTCTGGCTACAGTTTCTAGCATTCCTGCAGCCCACTGGGTTCAAGTACACATGAGCCAGTGACCACAACAACAAAAGCAATGACAACAACATATACAGTATAATGGTGACCAAATCAAAATAACAGACTTTACTTAAGAACTGTGAATTAGTTGTTCTGCAGGTCAGGTTAAGAGTAGCTCAGTTGTTGATGTTGTGGCCCTAGGCTCATTTCGAAATGTGAACCTTGTGAGCTGCAGGCTTAAGTAGCCCTCCTCATGAGGTCTGCCATCCTCCTTTCAGGGGATAGGGAAATAGTTGAGGAATATTTGCATAACCAAGCTGTTTTGCTGCCCATTTATATTGATGACACCATATGAAGTATCCCACCTCAGCATCACAGTAGCTCAATGTGGTTATTCTCATGTTGAAAGAAATCCCACAGTGATAATAGTGCCAAGTGTGATCAGATGCACAACCCACCGCAAATTTGATGTTCCCATGACTATCATGAGGAGCCCTTGTGAGAAATATGTGTGCATTTTTTTTTCCCATGTGATCTTTCTGCTGCTTTGTTTCCAAGATTATAGTGTAAGTAATTTTTAATAGCAGTTGTTGTCTGAACACTAAAAAAAAAAGTATTGCATCTTGTTGTTAATGATGCAGTTTTTGTTGCCAGTAACTTCTAAGACATTCCTGAAAATAAAAAGATGAAATTATTTAGTTGGTTGTGAAAGTTTATGCAGTGTCCAGCAGAATTTTGTTGTGGGCATCTGCGAGTAATAATGATTCTCACATTTATGTTGACATGTTGAATTTATATATTCTTATAATTATATCCTGTTCCTTTTATCCTAGATGTTTACTGTACTGTATTTCTTTTGTCACAAAGTGTTTTGAAACGCAGTCCCCAGTTACCAGTTGCAGTGTTTACTGTGTGGATCTCAGAGTTAAGTGATGTGGATATTAAGTGTTGGATTTAGATTATGATATTCACCAGACTATTTGTGTTATTTAGAAAGAGATGTTTTTGTTTATTTTTTGTTTATACCTTATGTTGAGAATGTCCGTTGTCTGTTCTAACCTCTTCTTTAATTGGTTGCTGAGTTTGCCACTGAACAATAACTGTGCTCTGAGAAGGTAAGGTATTCAGTTACTCTTATGTTCATTTTATTGCTCCTACTCTTACAGACCAGGTTGTTGGTAATGAGCTGATCATATGGTTAAAAGATAAGGGCTTAATATATATACATATTTATTTATTTTTAAATCCATTACTTAATTTTACAGCTTTATAATCACACATTCTTAAAAATCTTATAATGCATCCAAAATTTCTTTTATTCCAAAATTATCCAGCAACTGTTAGAAAGTAAGTGGTTTGGCACTTGATTTAGCTCCCAGTCCATAGAAAGCATCAGCTGTACCATGGCCAACCTCGGTGTGGGGATACCTTGAGAGGAAACATGCCGTTATTTAATTTGATTCTAATAAATTCCACGCAAGTAATAAGTTTATGAAGGACAGTAAAACTGTTACCTCTGATGCCCTAAAGATTGCTGATTGTTGCACTTAATGTTGCATTTCCTAAAGTTTGATGGCAAATGCAAATATATATACAGTATAAAAAAAACATTACTGTATTACACATGTTTCAGCAATATAAAACAGTACTGTCTTCTTTGAATACTGTATACTATTACAAAACAGTGAATCATTATATGAAAGGCAATGGACATTATGTAACTGATGATTAAAAAAAAAAAAAAATGCTTATTAATGTTTGAGCAAGTTATTTCTTCATGGTCAATATAGGTTAACCATACTTTTTAATGATAGAGGCTTCTGTCTAACCATCTAAGTAGATTCATTTTAAGTCTAGTACAATTCAAAGGTTTTGTATGGCATACTGTGTCATGAATAACCCTGTCCTAATATTATCAACTCGCTACAAAGAAAATTATATTATTTTGTTCTTTTCAGTGTCTTGTGCTATCTGTGCATCAATAAAATACAAATCTCACATAAATCATAAAATAGCTAGTCCACAAA
The DNA here is from genome assembly GCF_032717465.1 of Coenobita brevimanus. Lineage (NCBI taxonomy): Eukaryota > Metazoa > Arthropoda > Malacostraca > Decapoda > Coenobitidae > Coenobita > Coenobita brevimanus. The sequence goes on from NC_136992.1 coordinate 29,483,915, forward strand.
TGAAGTTGTTCCTGATTTTTCACAAACAGTTATGCTTGCAAACCTGTAGTATAAGAGGAGCAAGTCTGCCATTAAGTTTACCATGGCTGTTGCTGTGTATTAGAAAGAATGTAAGATGACAGTATTTGATCAGGTCACATTGGCAAATTCTTCAGCCTGTGGTCCACTGGGTTCATATGCATATGAGCTTGGGACCACACCAATAACAACTTCAGTTTATTCAGCACAGCAGCATATTGATTTTCAGTTACCGTATGGCAAGTTCTTGTTATATGCTTCTGTTTACAAGTCTTTTTTTTTTTTGCAATGAATGCCATAGTAAACTGCAAAAAATTGCAAGTTAAATTGATTATTAGTTAAATTCATTATTAGTGTACAGACAGAAGCAGTAATCAGCATTCCCCAGCAGACAATGCCAAGGGAGTCTGCCACCTTCCACACACTCCCATCATCATACTTATGAACTCATCCTCATTTTCCCCCTTTAATGGGCTTTGTTCCAACACACAGAGTGAAATGGACCATTCACTGGCTTTGGCTTTGGCTTTGTCTGCTGAGATGATTACTGAATACTACTTTTGAGTTTATCCAGAAAACTCGTTAACCAATTTCCCTCCATTTACAGTACCATTTGTACAGGAAAAAAAAATGTGATACTGTATTTTGGAAAACACACCTGATGAGCAATGAAGACTCACTATATGTACAGCACACTGCAAGCCATGATAAGCCTGGAAATCTAGGTCCAGAGTGATACTGCATCCAGTCTTACACTACAGGGGTTACTTGGTTTTGTTGCCCCCTCTTACACCTTCCTGTTTTGAGTTGTTTGGAAGGGGGAGAACTATGTTGGGGTTATGTTGGTCTTAATGTCAACCAGTCACACATTTTGTTGAGAACTACGTATTAATTATGTATACACCTGTATATGCTAGAATGTTAAATAGGTCTCTGCTCTGTATTTTTTGTCATCATAGCACAAGAATGAGGTTCTGCATAAAGACTTCAAGGATAAGGATCTGCAGAGGGAAATGGCACAAGATCATGACACATGGAGAGTTGCCATCAAGTGAACAGACCTTTGCATGACAGCATGGTCAATGGTATCACTATGTTAACATACAGCAGTCTTACATGTTCACTGTTAGGTTGTTGAATGAGTGAAAAAAGTGGTAAACTGAGAGGAGAGAGATTAATGATAGTCCCAAGTTGTTTCAGGTTACTGAATTAATGATGTGAGAAAAGTAGGAGACGAGGAGGAGAAAGGTTGCTGTATTTAGTTACGAAAGATAGATGAGGGAGAAAGGTATGACCTGATAGGAGTGTGTTTTTCTGAAAAGGAAATTATCCACATTCCATCAGACTTTGACATGCAACCATCACATTTACTGTTCAGATCCCTATTGTAGCTTAAGGTACAAAAAAGGTAGTGAAGAGAAGATGCCCAAAGTCTTATGGTCAGCCTAGGAAAAGAGAATGAGAGGATAAGTGATAGTAGTAAGACATTGGCATAAAAGGGGGAACAAGGGAAAAGGAATGAAAGGAAGACAGTAAATACTGGCCAGAAGCAGGATGAGACGAACTGTGAAAAAGATTGAGTGATATATCAAGGAAAACATTTTAAAAATGATTAATGAATCTTAGGTGGGAGAATGTGTGTCTGGTTGAGGCTAAGATTGGGAACTGAACCTTAGTCGTTAAGATTCTCAAAGTCTGTGTTCCAGTTACTTGACATTCCATTAGTGGTGATAACATTTTATTATAATTGTGATGTTTAGATGAAGCAAGTTAGATTTGTTTACCTCTACTTAGCTTTAAAGGTCTAATAATTTACAGCTTGGTGTTGGGTCTTTTCTAAAGCTTATTAAAACCTAGAAATTTCATGTGTTTATTACTCTCCAAAACTGACTTATTGCATTGTACAGCAGCTTTAAACAAAAGTGTAACATGAGAACATAAAAACTGACCAAAAGATCAAAACAAGGACAAGGTCGCCCCTCCCCTGCTGAGACAACATTCAGGAGAGACTAGTGACAGTAGTAAAATAATCATGAAATCCTTAGTGCTCATGCCTCCTCATGAAACTTATCACTGGAAATTCATTTTGCCTTGATGCAAAACTAATCAACTATAGAAGCAACTCCTCTGTAAGTATTGAACGATAAGACAAAAGTAGAATTGTGTGTTGCTGATGGATAGGCTTACTGATTATTTTTTTCTTCTCCCCAGAAAATGATCAGATAAGAGTTTAGCCAAGAGTTAAGGACTAGCACTAAATTTGTAAAGGCATATTGAGAAGTTGGAGAATAAGTGACCTGAATCTGAAAGTCCCTGAAATGCAAGAAAATCTAAGAATATTAACGATGTGTATACGGTATTTTAAAGTATACCGTATGTAAGTGAAGAGCGGGGGAGGGGGGAGATGAGGGATGGGGTGGAGTAGGGGGGAGGTGGAAGTTAGAGAGAGAGCAGCTTGATGGCGATCAGGGTGATAAGGAAGCGATTATGTGGCCATCCCTTCATGGATTTAGGCGTCTGACTAGATAGATAGATATACAGAACTTCAGTACGGAAGACAGGCTACCGTCAAGTATTTTCGTTCGAAAGTGTTAATGAGAAAGGTATGTCGCAACAGTGTAAATGTATTCTACATTTTAGTATGACTAAGGGAAATATATGAGAAATACCATCACACCTCATCAACGGTATAATTACTATAAAGCAATATTATAACTTTTATAGTAATAATACTTGTGAAAGGGAAGAAATCGGAGGAGTCCTGCCAGAAATCAAAACAGACGCCATATTGTTTCTCTTGTTTACGTTGTCCGTTACTTTGGTATTATTCCATTTAGTTTTGTCCTGGTATGCCTGGATTCCATTTATGAGGTGAGATATATCTGTCAAGGTTCGGAACATTGCTTAGGGTATTTGATTACCGTCAGGATGTATATATTTACTAGAAAAGAACGTAAATATTTAGCTGTCAACTCAAACATCTTGAAGCTGGACACAATAAGCTCAAAAGCTCTTCATCATGCTTTTTTTTTTTTTTTTAATTTGTCCTGTTGCTTTAATTGGAGTTCACAAATCTTGAAGTTGGTATTACTTGCCAGGTTGATATAAGAGGAACGTTGGGAATACCTTTATTGTTGGGTTCTTGTCCGTCCCATTCACTGCCTTACATTCTCCCATCTTCACTTCCTGGCTGGGTCATTCTCTCCATCTTTCATCGCCCTGGTTTAGTTATCCTCTCAAACCGTAAACGAAGGCTCAGCAAAAAAGAGAGGTCATAGAGTGCATGACTGAAGTATCCACAAGTTGCCTGCTTGGTAAATCATCTCAGCCATTTGAAACAAATTTTTGCCCAACACATTTAAAGTGATAGTTTGTAAATGGTCATGCTCCTTCATTCGTACGCTTTATATATTAGCTGTTCTTCCATACTTACATGTTGCTGCTCCATGGTACTGTATGAAATACTGTGAAAAAATCCCCAGTTCCTCCATGTCCTCATTTGTCTTACTGATTGTAGGCTACAGTGTAACTCTCTGGCACTTTATACCTTGGCATGAAACTAGTAATATCAAAGCTGAAATCCTGTTACAGTAAAGCTTTTTGAATGAAGAAGTGAAAAGAAGTTAGACATATTGCACACAAGCAAAATTATAAGCATTAGCTAGCTGCATTGCAGAAGAAGCTATTATACCTGTCTGTCTATCTGTACAAAGGTGGTATCATCTGCACATCTTGATAAGCAGTGTTCCATACTGTAATGGATTATCATGCATCACTTTTAAGTTACCGGTGGTAGGCTACTTTACAGTCCATATTTTAGATGAAAGGATAATCCTGTTCCTGTGCTATGTATCCTGTCTGTCAAGCGAGATTATTTAACTAACCATATAGGCTACAGTAAGTTGTATCATCTATACCGTAATTCTTTACTCTTGCCAGGGATGGACCGAGAATATGAACGACGTTTATTGCGTCAGCAGAATGGCCCTGTCAATTCTCCTACATCTCCACATTCTGTAAGTACATGATCTCATGAGAGTAATAAATTGTCTGCTTTCATGCTCTGCCAGGACAGTTGTTAGAAGAGATACAGTCTTGCTTTTTTTTTTATTGTTTTGATATGGGTAAACTTTGCTAATTGTTGTTATTATTATTTTTTCTACTCTCTTACAGCAGAACTTTGCTGAGATTTTTGCATCTAACCATACTCTGGGATGATTCTGGTAGTTTGTCCCCATCTTCCCTTCTGACTTTTTCATTAATATCGCTTCAAAAGATGTACCGGTACTCTCTGCCCTTGTAGGCTTCAACTGTAGTAAGGCATATGATCTGGGTGGTATCGATTCTCATGTTCTGAAGAATTGTTTCCTTTGCTATCACCCTGCCTGGGCAAACTCAGTTTGTTTCTGTCTTTACATTTTGCCTTCTGGAAGGAAGTTTTTACTCATTCAGCCTTTGTCAAATAAGAATGACCATTCCCTGCCCTCTTTATTTCCAGTTTCCTTTAGCCTATGTCCAAAATCTAGGTAATATTTTGAGGTGCATTTCTTTTGATACCCATTCTGATGTTGGTGTGGATTCCACCAGGGCTACTTCACTGGCAGTTTCTTACACACGGCACAAGGCTTCTTGATGATGTCCGATCAAGTCTAATGGACTATACATTACCATACTGCAGGCTTGTTGATTATGTTATCGTATTTGTCCCTTCCCTCTCAAATATCCATACCATACCAAACAGGATGTTCTATAGCTGCAGTTGCAGATGGCCTCTGTTCTTCTAAAACTACAATAGCTAGTGGTGGTCCTCAGGGTTCTTTTACTAGATCTCTTCCTCCAACAATGTCCTTCTCATCTTACATTTAGTCCTGTCAGCTCATGTAAGGCTTACTAGCTTCTCACAACACCATCACACCTGCCCCTACAGCAAGTACTAGATGAGGTTATGGCATAGCAGGCTTTTAATTAGTACAGTATGCTGTATATTTTTCTTTAGGACAAAAAGAACTTTGATTTTAATGTCAGATAAAGTTAATTCCTCTGTATTTCATCTTGCTGCAGTCATTCACAGGACCTGTTCCTTAGACTTCAGCAATATACAAGTCAGTTCTTAATTTCCCAGTATCCAAGCTGTCCCTTCTCTCATGATCCATATTGGGAAAATCACAATAGTTCTTGTGCAAAATCAACTCACAAGTTTGGTGTGCTGAACCAATTCTATTTTCTTTTAATCGTGGACAGTTGCTGACCTTATTCGCCAGTGTGAGGGGAATCACCTTATGCAGCAGTTCTACAGAGGTGGAGTCAGAGACATTGCTTTTCAACAGCTCCTGTCTTCTTACTGACTCCTCTCATCTTCTTTCTCATTGTTCAAGTCTTCCATCACAGTTGGTATTTCATTAGTCACAGATATTTAAAACTCTGCTTGCATCTTTTCCTCATTATGGCAGGCACACAACACCTTTCTAGCTTCACAGTCTCTTCTCTTTTCTGTTCAGTTTTCTAATGCAAGAGTTGATTAACATTCTAAGTCTTTTATATGCTAAACTGGTCAGGTCTGAAACTGTCTTCTGCAGTCTGTCTTTCCATTCGCCCATGACGTCCAGTCCCCAAGCATCTCCCCCGTTTTTTATTTTCCATGCAAAAAAGAACATTAGCAATGTAAATTACAATGGTATACTCAGAGGTATTACTATAGGGTACCGTAGTTATAGTATTTGTGAGAGAGGAAAAATTATGATGAAACTTGCTTATCCATTATTGAACATGAGAGTTAATGCTCAGTAGCAGCCTGATATGTACACAGTAATTATTCTTGTTTTCTAATCTATAAACCAAGAGAAAAAAGTGCCAGATACAATATAGTGCAATAGATTTTTGTTTACTTACAGTTGATTAAAGGCATACTGTATTATATTTTATAGGTGGTGTATAGTACCACTAGCACATGAATAAATTACCAGTCATTCTTAAGTGAACAGTTGAGTACAGGAGTCATCCTGCATATTGGTAAGAAAGGTGGCATAATACTGCATGGTAACATGATACTGAATGCACACAGGAAGATAGGAAGCAGATTTTTTTTTTTTTTTTTTTTTTTTTTTTTTTTTTACAGTAAGCCCGTGTTACAGGGAACCATCTTCGACATTCTTGTTTTGGTTTTAGGTCCACAGTATATTGTGGAAAATTTGCTTGTTAATTCACCACTTCAGTTGAAAAAGGAAATTTGTCAGTTTCTCCCAGTTTACAGTACAAGTGTATGGAGAAAGCTGTGATGTTTTGGAATACATCAGTAATTTATACAGGAATGAAAACTGCCTGTGCAGTATTTTGGGATGCAATCTTAAGAGTTTTTATTTATTTGAAAAAGCTTAAGTGAGAGAAAGAGTTCAGGATGATGGAAATAATGGTATGCTTTTTATATTTTTTCAGCCACGGCGTCCTACTGCTCATTTATCAATAAATTCACCAAGCAAAGACCGTACAGGAGACAGATTTATCCCCACACGAGTGGGTGCTAATTGGGATGTCAACTTTGCCCTGATTCAGGTGAGGAGCATTGCCTTGTATTTACAGGTAAAAAAAAAATAAAAAAAAAAATAAATAATCGTATGGAATGTTGTGGAAGGTTTTTGTTTCTGGAGTGAAACAGAATTCAATAGTTTAAGTGACGAGTGACTGTAGGTATGGCCTGTGTCACTGTATGATACATTTATGGTTCTCTTTTTGGTGTTTTCCTTTTCTCGAACCTTCCCACCTAGCATATCAGTGGCAAATAGGATTAAGATTATTATTATTATTATTATTTTTATCATGCTTGTGTCTTTAGCATTATTTTGATGTTGATTCTGTGCTTTTTTCCCCCATTGCTTTGTTTTGTAACATCACTTGTAATTGTAACACTATGGTATGTCCGTCAGGAGAACAACAAATGCAGCAGTGAGGTGCGAAAAGGTCGTGAGGGTGGTGAGGGCAAGGATGGGGTTGCGTACACAACTCTCCTACGAAATGAGTTGCTGGGTACTAACATAGACGACCTCAGGGATGCTCCTGATGAGAGGCGTGCTCTCTCTCCCATCCAGAGCCCCAATCTTTATCATGTGAGTTGCCTTGGATAAATCATATGTCATTGTTTATTATGTTGCATGCTGTTTTATTGTTTTGTTGTTATAGCCCCAGGGTTAGCTGGACATGAACTCACTGGACTGCAGACTAAAATTACCCTTCTGCAGTCCACCACACAGAGGGAGTTGAGGGACTTTAGTATAACTGGGTACAATAGTAGAGTCACTTGGTTATGTAAATGCCACTGCTAAAGGCATCCCTCCCCAGCACTTCCTGTACTATTACCTTGATTTTATACAGTACAGGAAGACCTCATGTCACCTTAGAGTCCCATTCTGTACCATATAAGTTGCCTTGGCTAGCTCTTACATTACTGTTTATGTTGGCATGTATTTAATTATTAGTCCACTTTTAAAGTTGTTTTATTTGAAGTTATCTGAGTATTGACTCTGTCGGATACGTGTATGTGAAGCTACAGTACGTGTGAATGATTTTGGCGTATCAGATAGAGCAAGGATTCCGGGGGCTTGAATGGTGAGTGAATGAAAACATGGCCCATTGGATTGGGCAAATTTGGGCTGTCTGAACGTTGCTACTCCTCACCCTGCCCAAGGGTGGGAAAGGAGGTCCAGATGATAATGAATATTTGAGTATTCAGTTGTTGAAAAATTTGCACCATTTCCTCACTTAAATTGATCATATTGTGGTAGGTGGTGGTGACCATCATCCACTCACTCGATGTAGTGCTGCTCTCGGGTGTCTGCCCTTTCCTCTCATCCTTCCATCTTCTTCTGTCCTTCTTTCCTTCATTCTTTCCTCTTCCTTCTGCCTAAGAGTGACTTTACACTCCCTTTTTTGTCTATTTTTCTTTCATTCTTTCCTCTTCCTTATGCCTGTGGGTGACTCTACACTGAGTGACAAGCCAGATGGTATCCTGTCCGCCAGGAAACCATTTACTGTGCCGGGTGGTAACCATATAATGAAATAATTGCGCCTGGTGGTTTTGTGGGTAATTAAGGCGCTCCAATCGGATTGAGCCTGTGTAGGTTTATATCCAAGGGATGGTTGGGGTTTATTGCTCATGTAATGCCACTCAGGGATGAGTGAGGCTGGTCACTCCCATTTTATATGTCAGAACCAACTTGCCCCGGGCTTCCACGTTCCTCATGGGGCAACATAGGATTGGATGATGGATGGATGGATATTTCGGTATTAAGTTGTTGAAAAATTCGCACATTTTCCTTAAATTGATCATATTGTGCTAAATGGTGGCAACCATCATCCACTCACTTGATGTGGTGCTGCCTACTTCTTCCTTGCCATTATCATTCATTTTCTGTGTGTGCCCTCCCCTCTTCCTGTTTCTCCCATCCTTCCTGTTACTTTATTACTCTTCTTTCCTTCTCAGGTGGCTTTACCTTGAGTGACAAGTCTAGTAGTTTCCTGTAAGCCAGGAAACCATTTACAGTGCTGGGTGGTAACCATATAACCAACCTATATGTGTTTCCTACTTGTCAGCAAGTGGGTTGGCAGAGGATTAATGCCCCTCCCCTTAAAGCAAATAAGGCAAAGACAAACGGCCACCTCTTATGGGATTATGGCGTCCGTCCATAGATAGATAGATTGTTAGATAGTATCGTATTGTATCATGGTTATATGATACTGTGTGGAGTTGCTTTGAGGATAAATCTGTATAATATTTTTGATCATCCATGAGTCATATGAACCATGAGCATTTCTCACATAGTTATTTCACATAAAGTAGTGTTGCACCTAGGTGCATCTTAGGTTTTAATTGAGGACCAGTTATGGCAGTTACACCATTATGCAGGAAAATGTGAGTATGTTTAAGTATTTGGGTAGTGTGATGAGTAAGGATGGAGGTTTGGAGGGTGAAGTGCTTGAAAGGGTACAGCAGGGAAGAAAGGTTGCTGGTTCTTTGAAAGCAGTGATAAGAAACAGGGAAGTGAGCATGGAAGTGAAAAAGTTACTACATGACAGTATTGTGATACCAACTCTAACTTACGGAAGTGAAGCTTGGACATTGTTGGAAGGTCACAAGTCAAGAGTGAGAGCAGTGGAAATGAGTTATTTAAGAGGAGCCTGTGGAGTCACGTGGAGAGACAGGCTGACGAATGAGGATATAAAGGAGCGTTGTGGTGTGGATGTGGATGTGATAGGAAGCGTTATGAGGAACACACTGAGGTGGTTTGGCCATGTGGAGAGGATGGAGGGTGAAAGACTGACGAAGAGAGTGTATGTGAGTGAGGTGGAGGGGGGAAGAGGGAGGGGGAGGCCGAGGATGAGATGGAGGGATGGGGTGGAGAGGTATATGAGAGAGGGGGGTGTGAGTTGGGAGCAGGGCAGTGAAATGGCGGGGGACAGGGCGACTTGGAGGCGATTTGTTTGTGGCCACCCCAAACGGGATTGAGGCGTCTGGCAATAGATAGATAGATAGACCAACCTAACTAAAGTATGTTTTATTTTGTCTTGCATATGCAGTTTTCACCAAGGAAAAACCATCAAAGAGAAGATGCATTATCACCTTATTCCCTGTCTCCAGTAAGTGCCAAAAGCCAGAAACTACTAAGGTCACCAAGAAAAGCAGCTCGGAAGATATCCAAGATACCGTTCAAGGTCAGTGTTGTTGCTATGATAGAAAAAGGGGTTGGAGTTTAGTTAGTGAAAATGTTTAGATATCTTGGGAAAGTAGTACTGTATATGAATATGAAGGCATTGATGATGAAGTGAGAGGCAGTGCTTAAGAGAAGATATGTGAGTAGAAACTGAATAATAATATGTGGGATAGGTTTGTTGGCTTGGAAGTAATGGAAGGGAGTGTACTCTAACCATTTTTATGTGCAGGTATGAAACACAGACATTAAGTGAGAAGGAAATTTTAAGAATATAATCTTAAGAGCAGTAGTTGGGATACTAAATAGTAACAAAGTATATGATACTTTTGGAATGGGAGAAAGAGCAGTGTCTGCATAGTGTATTTATGTAGTGAGTGCACAACAGTATTTATAAGAAGATCATGTTCAAGAAAGTAAACATCAGCCAAGGACATCACCTTATCAGAGTGGATAGACAAGGAATGTGGAGAATATGAAGAATATATGGAGTAAATGGGAAGTTGCTGAATGCTGTGAAGAGTATGTATGAGGGGGCTAAGGCTGCAGTGCGTGTGGGTAGTGAACTGTACTGTTGTTTGCAGATGATACTGTGTTTTTAAGTGAGGATGAAGGGGAGCTGCAAGGCCTGGTGAATGAGTTTGGGAGAGTGTGTTACAAATGGATTTTAAAGATGAATGTAGGGAAGAGTAAAGTTATGGTTGAGAGAAATGAGCTCACTGAATGTACAGTGAGGTTGGATAAGGACGAAATGGAAAATGTGAGTGCATTTAAGTACTTGGGTAGTGTGATGAGTAAGGATGGAAGTTTGGAGGTTGAAGTGCATGAAAGGGTACAACAAAGAAGAAAGATTACTGGTTCTTTGAAAACAGTGATAAGGAGCAGGGAAGTGAGCATGGAAATGGAAAAGTTGCTGCATGATGATATTGTGATACCAACTTTAACATATGGAAGTGAAGCTGAGACCTTGTTGGAAAAACACAAATCAAGAGTGAGAGCAATGTTAATGAGTTATTTGAGAGGAGCATGTAGAGTTACATGGAGAGAGAGACTGACGAGTGAGGAAGTGAAGGAACGTTGCGGTGTGGATGTGGATGTGATAGAAAACGTTAGGAGAAATACATTAAGGTGGTTTGGCTCTGTGGAGAGGACGTAGAGTGAGAGACTGACGAGGAGAGTTTATGTGAGTTAGGTGGAGAGGGGGAGAGGGAGGGGGATGTTGAGGATGAGATGGAGGGATGGAGTGGAGAGGTATATGAGAAAGGGGGAAGTGAGGTGGGGGAAAGGCAGTGAAATGGCTTGGGACAGGGCGATGTGGAGGCAGTTTGTTTGTGGCCACCTCGTACAGGATTAAGGTGTCAGACAGTAGATAGATAGATAGACATCACCTTATTATTATTCTTGTTAGCTTTTGAGTTTACTGTATTTAACTTTGAGAGACCTTTCGTAACAATAATAATAGTGTTTGCAACCCCTTGCTTATGTGAATGTGAACTTGGTGGACTGCAGGCTGAAGCTGCTCTCCTGCAATAGACCGTCCTCCTTGCAGGGGGATAGGGAAGGAGTTAAGGGGCATTTGTATTACCAAAATGTAAAATTGATTGTGTATACTGGTGCCACCACAGGAATTTTTCCCTCTCCAGTATCCCTTTCATAGTAAGTAATTAAATGGTGGAATTACTGAGGGTTTCATGTAGAGACAGCAACAGACAGATAAAGATAGAAAGAAATGAAGGTGAGTGGACACTGGACAGAGTAATAATCAAGCAGGTAGCGAATCAGATAAACAAACTGACAGACACAGAAGCTGGCACAATAAAGCGTCAGAAGAGCAACTTATAGCAAGGATATACAGTAATATTGTATGCCGCAGGTATTGGACGCCCCAGAACTCCAAGATGACTTTTACCTCAACCTTGTGGACTGGAGCTCACAGAATGTGCTGTCTGTGGGTCTGGGTCACTGTGTCTACCTCTGGTCAGCCTATACCTCTCAGGTCACCCGCCTCTGTGACCTCTCGCTTGATGGGGACTCTGTTACATCTGTCTCGTGGTCAGAGAGGGTGAGTTTGGCCTTTTATCATCATTGTCATCATAATCATAATCATTGTCACATTAATTATCATTGTTGTCATCATCATTGGGACCTGTGTCTCACCAGTCACTTCAGTCTTATGGTGTGAGAGGGTGAGTTCTGCAGTTCTAGTAATGTTGAAATGTGGTAGGAGAATAATTTTGTAGATTATATGTGATGATCATTATTATTATTTTTGTCATGACCCTATCTCACTTTTAGTCATTTAAAGCCTTTTCATGTGAGAGGGCTTGTCAAGTAGTTCTTGGGGTGTTGACTGTTGGCAGGAGAGTTACATGTAGTCCATTTATTATAAAGATAAAATCTTGAATCTGCATCTTAGTAGAATTGTTTGATTCTGTATCATTTTCCAGATTTGAGGTAAATTTAGTAATCTTTAGTCAGAATCATGTAGAAATGTACAGTTATTTCTTATAGGCCTAAGTCAGTTTTTTCCATACATGTGGTACTGTCATTGGAGAAAACAAGCAAAGCAGCTTTATAGGTAGCATTGAAGGTTAAATATGCAATTTTGTGTAATTTATAGTGGACTGTACAGAAAAAAAGTGTCAAAAGGGGCAGACAATGACACTGCTGTATTGCAATGGCTCTTGTTTTATTTGGCTCATTTGTAAATATACTTAGACATTGCAAGTAACTACTGTTGTGCAGTGTTATACAGTGGTGCCATAAATTGTTGAAATTGAGAATTGTTCTCACATTTGGAAAGTTGTTTATTGAGGAGCCCACTAGTTGTGCCCTGACACATGGTTCAGCCTTAACAGCTAGATTATAATGTACTGTAATATTTACTGGTATACTGTATACATACCCACCTAACAGTATAAAAGTTACATGTGTTGTGTACAGGGAAGCCAGGTGGCAGTGGGTACTCATAAGGGTCTGGTGCAAGTATGGGACGTGGCCAGCAATAAGCGTGTGTGTGTACTCAACGGCCACACTGCACGAGTTGGGGCGTTGGCATGGAATGGTGATGTGCTCTCCTCAGGCTCCAGAGACAGGCTCATCCTCCAGCGGGACGTGAGGACCCCCTGTATTATTCCTGACAGAAGGCTTGCAGGTCACAGGCAGGAGGTGTGACATTGTTCATGTGTATTTACTGTTCAGTTCAAGCATCATTTGCTTTTTGAGGATTACCCCCAGACTGTAGGATTCCCAGCATTTTATATTTTCTGTCTTAGGAGGTGACTGAAGGCTTTTTGATCATGCAGTGTCACCAGGGGAAGTAGACTAGTTATTTACTCTTAAATATACTAGACATCAGTAGCCTGTCCTTGGACTCCTATGCCTCAGAGGGGATGAAATGGAGTTGACTGTTACAGTTTTTTTTACCCAGTGGAAGGGTTTGACCCCTACAAAGTGGATGCTGTTACATAACGTTTGTACGTGAGAAGGCAGGCAACATTGCATAACGTTTGGCCATTTTTTGTCATACCGGTAATTCTGTGGTTAAATTGGGTGATATGCTTTTGGGACTATCGCACACTCAAGAAATAGTAAGCAAAAAGTGAACAGTTGTAAATAAATGCATGTGTTTTAGTGATAAAAGTACAAGTAAAATATAAAATACATACCTAAGATTAGAAAAATTGTACATTTATATACAGTTTGTAGTGTGCAAAATACAAAATGAAGACAAAGAACATAGTAGATGATAAAGTTAGTGTTTAGTGGTGAAGAAAACGAGTGAGTGGGAAGTCCACTAGCCACGCCCCACAACGTGCTTGGTGATAAGTTGCCACAAGCGCTACTCTGCTCCACCTTACACAGTCAGCTGTCATGCTGTATCGCGTAACACCTCTTACCTTCGTTTTTCATCCATTTCCAATTATTTATGTATGTATAGGTTTATTCCTTGACACTTTATTTTTCCGATAATATGCCGTCCTTCATGGGTGTGTTCTAGATAATTTGCCTTACCGAAATTGGTTGTCTGAATACAATAAAACTTCCTTGACTGCAGTTGATCAGGCCACCAAACTGTCACAATTACAAAAGCGTGCAATAGCCACATGTAACAGTCAGTGGGAATTAACATAATTGGTTCAGGGTCCACGAGTTTCCTCTCACATTTTTGCCTGATACCTGAATAATAACCCCTAAAAAGACTGGAGGAAGTGGATCAGCGATGGTTACACCTATTCTTCTACTCTTGATTGTGAACCAGACAACCATTTTGTCTAATATTTCTTATAGTCTGACTGTGTGAGCCAGCACTCTTGGTGTATTTTGTCTGTGGATACAGAATTCTCATAATTAACCATTCCTAATCATCAGTATCCGCTCTTGTGAGTACTCTGTGACATTTCCCATAACATTTCTCATTCTTCGGCTAAGTTTACTGATAAATGAGTCTGTCAGTACTTCAGTTTATTCTTAGTTACTACCACAGTAAAATCAGAAGCTTACTTTCATAGCTGGTATCTACTGAGGCATTTTATAAGTGAGTGTGGAGTGCATACAACATTATTACATTTGGGGTTGCTTCCTGTGGCAGCCAGTTGCCATGAGACATGGCATTTATGTAGCTACCCAGTGACTACTGCACCGGCTGCCCATATCTTCAAGTATATTTTCACTCACCCATCCTGTTCAGAATGGTGTACTAACCCCTCAGTGGCCGTGGGTTCAGAAATTTGCGGGCTCCCCTGACTGGCCCCGGGACCATTTTTTCATCATCATCATCATCATTGTCATCTAATCCTTTGTTACCCTGTGAGGAGCGTAGGAGCCCGGGGCTAGGCAAGTTGGTCCTGACATTTATGATGAGAGTGACCAGCCTTACTCGGCAGTGAGTGGCATTATGTGAGCAATAAGCCCCAACCACCCCTTGAATATAAACCTGCACAGGCTTAATCCGATTGGAGCGCCTTAATTACCTACTAAACCACCAGATGCCATAATTAGGTTATCATTGACTGCACCATTTTTTTCAAAGGTCTAAAATTGATTTCTTTTCTTACAGATATAAAGAGAATCGTCAAGCGCAACTGGCAATGTATTTTTTAGCTTCTTACACCCATCCTGTGATTCGCTATGATTCGCAGAAGGTATCATTAAATTCACATACAGTCAGGTTGCCTATGGCACAGACTTCCATGCCGCAGTTTTTTATGACATGGCAAGGTGCCAGAACCAAAAAAAAAACAAACCACGTGGATAAAATACCCATGGTGTGGCGGTGCAGCAATGTTTGAAACGCCTGGGCAAATTCCCCTGGTGGTCGGTGCGCTCCCCTGTTTGTAAACAAAGAAGATGGCGACCACTTCAGCTCCATACTACAAGTGCTGCTACTGTGGACTTTTTTTGCTCTTATGAGGAGGTTAAATTTCACCAAATTCATTGTGTTAAGTAATGAAACATTAAAGATTCTTTGGGTATCGTGACCAGTTTATAGGTTTGTTCATAAAACCACTATGAACGGGTTAGTGACAAAGCACCTACCTCTGAGCTAAGATGAAGTACAGTGCCTCCCATCATCATCATCACGTATATAAGAATTATTATTAAATTGTTAAATGTGGGTTTTGTTGATCAGCTGACCGACCAAAACATTAAAGATGGCGGAGGCTGCCTGGTCAAGCACTGATTGAAGAAGTTTATTTGATAAAGTTTGTATGCTCAAGTGTCAACAAAACTTACATTTAACACATTAATAACCATTCTTTTATACAAGATGATGATGATGGGAGGCATTATACTTCGTCTTAGCTCAGAGATAGGTGCTTCATCCCTAACCAGTTCGTAATGTTTTTACGAATGACTTTATTATGCCCAAGTAGACACAAGGCTGATCACCCTCCCGTTTTTTGTGCGTATTGTTATGCGTAATGCATGCATTGACTGATTGCTTGATTGTGTGCCTGTGTAAAGTGGGGGCAAATGGGGAAAAGTGGGGTGAGAAGGGGAACTTTGGGCAGATGTCCAGAACCAAATTCCTTTTTTCCCATAAGTTTAATTATTTCCATGGCACGGTTTTCTATGGCGCGTGATTGTTCCAGAACCAATTACCCACGCCGTAAGGAACTTGACTGTATTTCACTCCGCCTGTGCCATTAATGTGTAAACATATGGGCGAAAACGTCTGCCTGGGTGCTTGGGATGGTAGAGTAGGGTCAGATAAACATACCAGTGACCTTCATTCCCCTCCCATAATTATTTTTAGTTTTCAATAGCTCACACTAACTCGACGTCACTAGCAAATGGTAAAGCGTCGCTCAACGGCAGCGGCCATTGAGGGGTTAACAGCTACTTGGAAGGATGTAATGCAGTAAGAAATTTTTATCATGCCAAAAACAAAAATGGTAATTCCTTTAAGTTGTTTTTTATTGGTGTTCCATGAATTGATTTTTTTTTCCTTCCATTGCAAGGATGCAAGGAAAATGCAGTACCAGGTATTTCTGTGGCTCCCTTTGATTTTCCCTAGTTTTTCTCGTAGCTAACTTTTATCAATGTGATTTTACCCACAGTATTGAAGGTTGTGCATTTTTTCAATAAACTGTGATCAAGAAAAACAATAATGCTGAAACCAGCAATCATGGAGGTTTCATATGTCTGATACAGTAATTTTGTTGTACGGAATTTCTCTATCTTGAAGACATCTGAGTATGATAATTCCTCATATAACGCTCTATATATGCGCCAGAAAATAACCGTGTTGAGTCAGGATAATTTTTAAGTGAAGGTTAGAGTCCAGCAAGGATGATTACCCTCTTTTGTGGTTAAGAAAATAATTTCAAGGCTCAAGATGTGTTTCAGATGCACTGTATGTTTTAAGTGTATCTGTATGCATTGAATGTGATAATCCATAAGCAGTTTTAAAAACTAAGTGATGTTTTAAGAGATAACGCTAGTGTGAGTTGCATCATTGCTGACTGTTCACTGCACATGCTGACCATTTAGTATTGAACATTGGTTTTAGTATTGGACATTGGTGTGCTCTGTGAAAAGTGTTTCTTCGTTGATTGACAGGTTTATTGTGATAAAAATGTTAAGTGACAGTGAGTTAAATGAGGAATTACTGTATTATGGGTAAAACAGTAACAGAATAACTTGTGTTTCTAGGTATGTGGGCTAAAGTGGTCTCCAGACAGTCAATACCTGGCATCAGGGGGTAACGACAACAAGTTATTTGTGTGGAACCTGCATTCCCTCACTGCAGTCCAAACCTACACTGAACATAATGCAGCTGTTAAAGGTGGGAGAGGCTGTGTTACCTTGTTCTGGTAGGGGACCCAATTCTAGGTGGCTTAGACTTTGTGGTATTACACATTTTTATCCCCTTTTATATTACTGAGGTAAACCATGTTAGGACTAGAAATTAATAAATAGCATAAATGACAATTGGGTGTGGAGGGTGAGAAGTGAGCATCAGGGGTAGGGTGAGAGAGGCAGACCAAAAAAGACCTGGGACGAGGTCAGAGTGTGGCCTCAAAGGTAGGGGACTGAATAGGAAGGCTGCCAGAGATTGAGTAGCATGGATAACTGCCATTAGCTGACCAAGACTGACGTATGTAAGCATGTTGGAGCATTTGTAAATGATACGACAATAAGATTAAGTAGATCTAAGTATGGTATGTATGCCTAGTAAGCTAAGAAAAAGTGCCGTCTTCTGTGCCACGGCGAATGCTGCCTAGTGTACTGGAGCCCTGAGTCAAAACAGCACGTGTTTTCCAAACTGACAAATATCAGTAGCCTCTTTTACCTACATCAAGCAGATAGGTGAAGGTAAATTGGGTAGCCATTTAGACTTGTAACCAAGAAAACTGTCCTACCTCATAACTGAGGCACATCAAATTTCATGCCACCATGTATTAATGTGGGAGTAGCCATGTTTTGTTAGATGAAAACAAACTGACTATAACAACCTTAGGGTCACTTGCCTCTTGTAACTAGGTAAAAGCAGCAAGGCAAGGATTTGCCATAGTGCATTTGTTCTAACCTGATGCAGAGTCTAACCTCTTTCAGATCAGATGGTAGCAAAGTACAGTGAGATTAGAAGGTTGATTTGATTATTAATCAAGGCACATATGTCAGTAGGTGGTGGTGACCATCATCCACACTTTTGGTGTGGTGCTGCTTATTTCTTCCTTCATCATTAACATTTTTTTTTTTGTGTCTGTCCTCCACCTATTACTCCCATCTTTCTTGTCACTTTCTGTTACTCTTCTTTCCATTTCAGGTGATATTACATTGAGTGACAAGCCCAATGGTTTCCTGTAAGACAGGAAACCATTTACAACGTTGGGCGGTAACCATGTAACCAACCCATATGTGTTCCCTATGTGTCAGCAAGTGGGTTGGTGGAGGGTTAATACCCCTCCCTGTAAAACAACCAACTCAAATACAAACAGCCACCCCTTGCGGGCCTATGGTGTTTGGTTGTAGATAGACTTAAGCATGCTTCATGACCAAGACTTAAATGAAAACAACCCAAGTACAAACCTATGGTTAACTGCTTTTCGTAACTAGAATGTATTTTATTTATTTTTTAACTTACTGTATTTACTGTATTTTTTTTGCCAGGCATATAGTCAGAATATTGATTCCTGCATAAACATGATTAACTAAGGTATTCTTTTTTTAGGACAAGGAAAGGAGTGTGCAGATGCTTTCCATATGTCTTATTCTTACTGCAATAACAGATCATGATTGCAAAGGTAGTGATCCATTTATTAGTTATTCCAGCCCTGGTATATGTACTAAAATGAAATTGATTTTGGAATTTATTATTTGTCTCAAGTGTTAGTGTCAGGGACCATCGACTAACACAATGTGATTTTTTTCTTACAAGCTGTTCCCTAAGTTAGCTGAATATATGATATTAATGAGATTATTGAAGATAGTTCTGACACTTTCGTTATGAGGTCTCTACTAAGCTACATAAAGTTGTATGGCAGTAGGTTTCAGCATTAACCCTTAAATGAAGATGAAAGCAAAGGATGGAGACACTTCTGTGATTCATTTATTTTACTCATTTGTGTTGTGTATTATTCTTGTTGTTATGCTACTTAGGTATTGTAAAGTGCTTATGTCGGGAAGGTTACAGCTACCGCAGATTGACTTAGGACCTCCCCCCACAAGGTATTAAAAAACACAGAAATCATAGTATATCACAATGTTTGTTCATGAAATGCCATTCATTAACCCCTTAAACGCGGCCGTGGACAGCCGACCCCCCCTCGTGTGGCGGGGTTGTATCGCGGTCTGAGTACCTGTGGGAAAATATTTGCCAAAAATCAGAGATTAACCGTAGAACATTAAAATTTTTATGGCATATAGTACTTACATTCAGCTTTCTCTTGAGACAGGTATTGAGCCTTCGTGGACTACCCAAGGACTTGTGGAGACTTGCAAAGTTGGGTAACAAAGTCTTCACTTTCACACCTCCAGCAACCCAGTTTCCCCTCTACCACAGCCTCAATCTGTCACAGTACACTTTATACTACAACGTACAGGTAGTTTGGAATCCGTATTTGTACAATAAGCACTGAAAATAAGGCTACAATCAACGGAGCGTATGGCTGACATACAGCGCGGCGGCGGTCTTCCCGTCACTGAAAACACATTTCCCTTTTCACAGCTAAAAACATGTATACTGCATTATTTTCCTTCATAGTACTTCCCAAAGGCTCGCATGGCACTATTACGGCCATAAAAATCACTGTCATTGCCAGTATTGTGAAGCGGGAATGAGAAAGACCACCACAGCGCGATTTTATTCTGCCTTACGCCAGTCACTTTATTCTCGCTCCTGTCGGCCGCTCGCACTTCATTTCTATCGCTCACTTTCACTCTCGCTGTCAGTTTAGTGCCTTATTCATCAGTGTCACTGTCATTAGTTATAAAAATAATATTTTCTACACACCAAACTGTCACTGTCATAACATAGAATAGAAAAATATGCTTTCAACTTCTTACACTGGAGTGACTGTCACTCTCAATACTTATATTATTACTATGTACAATAATTTACACTGAAATCACTGTCACTGTCAGTGCTTTTACAACTACATACACTAATTTACACTCAACAGACTGTCACTGTCAGTACGTACAAGAAAACTAAACACTAGTATCACTGTCACTCTCAGTATTATTTACAAGATTTTTACCCTTATTTTCAATATCTACTCAGGCTGTGCTAGGCACAGGAATTGTCTCTTCCTGCACCTCAGACTCAGCACTCGATAAAGTGTCTGATTCAGCAAGGCTCGATAACACTGCAACATCACTACCGTAGTCCATAGAAGCTTTCAATAATTCTAGGCCTATAGCTGACTCACTCAGGCCCTTAGCACTTCCTAGTAAGGGTTTGGACGGGGTAGAGGTCTCAAAGCCCTTTTTCGGAGGGCTGGAAGGCACTGACTCGGAAGAGCTAGAATTAGACATGGTGTCACCTTCAAAGACTGCGGTAAACTGATGCTAAATAGGGGCAAACCGCGCGAAAAAAAGCTAGTGTGACAACTGGGGAAACAAGCGTTTCCAATTAGCATAAAGTGCTTGCGAGAGGAAGGCGCAGATTGACATGTCTGAGCTGTCCGTGCGCTGCCATATATCACGGCGAGGGTGGCCGGGCAGCGGTGCATTGGTGGGTAAAAAAAATTATACTTGGCAACAACGGAGGTCAGTGGCACAAAGGTCAAGTGTGCTAAAAGTAGCTAAAGGGTGGCGGTGCTGATAGACAATACCAGCTGGAGCCTGCTTGCCCGTGGTTATTCAAAATTTACTAGAATCGCAAACGCGACGATCCGCCGTTATGTCCTTTTCGCCGAGCGTCGCAAACGCGACGATCCGCGTTTAAAGGGTTAATACGAAGTAATGTTTCCACTGTTTTTCAGGACCATTTGGATGCATTGTGGCTTGGAAACACTTAGATCTCTAAAGTAATCTAAGGACATTTCTTTGCACCAAACATTTGTCAGTTCAGTCTTGAGGTTGTCCAGATTGGGTGTCTTCTTCTCTGCCATGATTTTCTTCATCTTTGCCCAGCAGTTTTCCATCAGATTTAGATCCAGACTGTTGCCAGGGCAGTTGAGGACCTCAGTCCGATTATCCTGAAGCCATTTTGTCACCTTTCTTGAGTTGTGACATGGAGCTGAATCATGCATGAAAAAGTTGAACCCATGAATAGCCAAAAAATTTAACAAATGATCTTGCAGAATTTGAATGTACCGGCCACCATTCATCATGAAGTTCTTAGGAAGAAAGTAGAGGCCTCCCCTTCCCATTTCACCTGAGAAACACCCTCATAGCATTACTGATTGTGGGTGCCTAACAGTCAGCACCATGTAAACAGGATCATATCGACTACGGGAGGCAGGGCGACGAACCTTGGCAGAACGCACCTGGAACACTTGAAATGTGCTTTCATCAGAAAACATAACTTTTCTCCACTTATCCGATGTCCAGTGTGCATACTTCTTGGCAAACTGAATGCACTACTTCTTCATGCGGTCAGTGAGAAGCAGTTTCTTGGCTGCAGTGCGGCTTGGCAAACCCAGCTCCTCCTGCAAGCGGTGTTGGATAGTTCGAATTGAGATGTCTTGTAACAGCTGGGGATGCATTCTCTTCAATTCTGCTGCTGTCAGTCGAAGATTCTTGATTACTTCCCTCTTCAGAAGCGTACCTGTACCTCTGGAAGTCGTCCTCTTCCTTTCATCGCCATGCTTGTGCTCTGGTACGACATCAGGTGGCAGGCCACGCGCTGCAGCAAGAATCATTCATGACGTTCAATTTTGCGCATCCAGTATGTTCACAAATCGTGTTGATAGGGACATTATTCTGCCTCCATGCAATGATACAGACCCTGTCATCCCTTGAGCTGTACTTTCCAGTCATGACAACTCGACTCTAGGAAAATAACAGGGCAAACAGTAATGCATACGAAAAAAGAGGGAGGTGCAAGCTCGGAGCGACGGGAACATATGCAGTACTCCCACTCTTGCTTCTGGGCGAGCACTGATGTACTGAGTGTTTCACCACCTCCCGCCAACACCAGAGGAGTTGCCAGTTAGTTCTTGCCCAAAAAATTCACTTGGTAGAGGTGGAAACACAAAGCAAAGACAGACAATTCTCCCATAACAATTATGTGTGTAGGTCATAAGTCAATTTGTGGTGGATGTATATCCTTGAGGTGGAATTTGGCTTCTGAGGACTTTGGTGAGTGATTTTGTGTGTGGTCTATTTCATTGGGCACACTTGATTTGCTCCTTCTTCAGCATGTTTTTCTCTTTTCTTGCTTTCTGGACCATACCCATCTTTGAGCAGAAAAAGAAGATGGGATACTAATGCTGTTGCTGCTGAAATAAATTGTAAGAAATGGACCTTAATGTTACTGCATCCATATGTGAGAAAAAGAGGTCAGGCTGATGACTAACAACGGTCCCTAGGTTATATAATAAATTGCCATTATTCATGAGACAATTGACTTCTGTTGATGGTATGGTCATGTGAAGAGAATGGATAACAATGGAATGGTGAAAAAGGTATATCTGAGCGAATTTGAAGGAGGGAGGAGGTGAGGTAGGCCAAGGAGAAGGTGGAGAGATATGGTGGATAAGTGTGGGAGGAAGAGAGGTTTAGAAGTAGGTGAGGCTAGGGAACTGACAAGAGATTGAGCTGGCTGGATGAATGTTGTGAGAAGTGCATGATCAGGGATTTGGCACCCCTTTTTAACATGGCAGTGTCTGGACTGACTCAGTCGGATACGTTTATGTGAAGCTACCGAATGTGGTGAATGTTTTTGGCGTATCTGTTAGAGCCAGGATTCCGGGGTCTTGAATGGTGAGTGAATGGAAACATGGCCCATTGGATTGGGCATGATTGGGCTGTCTGGATGTTACATTGCACTGGAGTCACCTTTTGTCTCAGTAACCATCATTATTATTATTATTATTTATTTTTTTCCATTCATCCATCATCTAATCCAGTGTTGCCCCATGAGGAGCATAGGAGCCCAGGGCTAGGCAAGTTGTTCCTGACACATAAGATGAGAGTGGCCAGCCTCACTCATCCGAATGACATTATGTGAGCAGTAAACCCCAGCCACTCCTTTGATGTAAAACTGTACCAGCTTAGTCCGATTGGAGTGCCTTAATTGCCCACAAAACCACCAGACGCCATAATTTGGTTATATGGTTACCATCCAGCATGGCAAATGGTCTCCTGGTGTACAGGAAACCATTTGGCTTGTCACTTACTTATTGTTACCGTCATAAGCTAACTTGGCATCTCTCCCCAGCCATAGCTTGGTCACCACACCACCACGGGCTGCTGGCCAGTGGAGGGGGGACAGCCGACCGATGCATTCGATTTTGGAACACCCTCACTGGTCAACCCATGCAGTGTGTTGATACTGGCTCACAAGTTTGCAATCTTGCATGGTCCAAGCATGCATCAGAGCTGGTATGTACTGCATTAGCACAGTTGGCCCTGAACTTCCAAGGATAAACATTTGCATCCCTGTTATGTTCATGAATTGGTCGTGGAATAAAAAGATGAAGACAAAAAATGCATGTACAGAAAGCAAGGAAGATGCCTAATATCTTAAAAAGCCACATCTGTATGCAAGTTGTCACTGAGTTCTGACCTTTTTGGCCTTATCGTAAAGACATTATAAATTAACAATAAACATACCAGGTAGCATTAATTGGGTTAGATATGGAGACACATGGAACGATTGCACCATGGCAAGTTTATTAGTAGCTTATAAACAGTGTCAGCTGATTGTCTGCTAATGAATGTAGGGCATCAGTGAAAAATTTGTATATAGTATTTGTATATTTCCACTTTAACTAATGATTTAATGAAAAATTGTTTTCCTTCAATGTATTGGATGTTGAATATGAATAAGAAGTAGTTTTTTTTTTTTTTTTTTCCAAGGCTGTCTCCTTTATATTACTTAACTTTAATGCAGTTAGTCTCACCTGCTTATGTGTGTACTCATTTCCATCGATGCATCCTACTCACACTTTTAATGAGTAACGGTACTTTAAACAAGTCTTAGGTGGTTGGTTTTTCATTAACTAGCTGGGATACATATAGATTAAAATGACTGATGAAATGAGGGAATGATGAGTAGCCACTTAGAACTGAAGAATGTTGGACTGTCAGACCCATCTTTGGACCCATCGTTGGAAGTACTATTACCGGTACTGTTATTTTCAGGCATCATGCATTCACGAATGTCAGCCTTTCTTAAGGGATGTTATAATGCATTCCAGGTGAATGTGTAGGGCCGACTGTATATCCTTTCCCTCATATTTTGCACTCCTTTAAATTTAATTCTCAGCTCATTTTGTATCTTTTCCTAGATAAAGATCAATAGATCAGTGTGAAGCACTTGTATCAGGGTAGGCATTGGTCATATAGGTAAAGGATATGAATGTTGGCTGTTGGAATGTTGAGTAATAGAGTACCCAATCATTTCTGGATTTATTTTGTATTCATCTGTATCCTGTATGTACTGTACATGTGTGCAGTATACATATTCTTTATGCTTTTACCTTAGGCCTGGCTGAAACATTTCACAATTAGAGCAGAAGAATGATGCCAACAGTTTGAAAAGTTGTGTGTTCTGGAGGTAAAATAGTTTGGCCATGTTTTGGTCCCATATCAGGTATTGCCCGTTACACTTGAGGAGGGTCTGAGGCTTTTATTCTCATCAGCTTCGGAGTCTTTGTAACGCGTCTTCCTGAGGGGCTAATTTTTCATACTATTCCATGCTTAGCTGTTTTATTTTAAGTTTGGCATTATAATATTATCATAGATTGCATAGATAAGGGATGAGAATATTGTGCTACATGCAGAAACTTGAACTGACAGGAATATGGGCACAAGTTTGACTATAACTTTTGTATCTTCTCAATGAACAGCTTTTGAAATGTAGGAGATAGGCAGTTGGTCCTGACATTTAAGATGAGAGTGACCAGCCTCACTCATCCCAGAGTGGCATTACATGAGCAGTGAACCCCAACCACCCCTTGGATATAAACCTTCGCCGGCTCAATCCGATTGGAGCGCAATAATTACCCACTAAACTCACAATTTTGTTGCCTTTTCCATGCTAGGTATCAACACACGGGTATAGCCAGAACCAAATCCTGGTGTGGAGATATCCATCCTTAGCACAGGTGGCCAAGCTAACGGGTCACACGTATCGAGTATTGTACCTTGCCATGTCTCCTGACGGTGAGGCCATTGTTACTGGTGCTGGTGATGAGACCCTTCGATTCTGGAATGTCTTCAGCAAAGCTCGTTCTCAAAAGGTATGTGGACACACAACACTGGCAGGAAATGCCTCTCTGATTGGAGTGAGTGAATGAAAGGCTCATTTATTGGCCACTTTTAATTGCTTGTACTGCTGTTTTTATTCTTTCATGTATAAATTTAATGTTATTAATGCTACCACCATGAAATTTAGGTGAGCCCCTTAGCAAAAAAGTTAATGAAGACCGTTTCTATCCCCTGTAGTTTGAAAACCCTCCTAAGGTGAAGAAAATCCGGTCACAGCAAGAATAAACAATTTGAAGGAGAAAACATTGGAAGTATCATGTGGTGGTTTGCCCACGTGTAGAGAATAGAGACTGAAAGACTGGGTAGGACAATGTATGAAAGTGAGGTGGTGCAGGAGAGAGGGAGGGTGATACTGAGGATGAGATGAAGGGATGGGACTGAAGAGGTATATGAGAGGAAGTGTAAGTTGGAGAAAGGGCAGCCTGATGGTGGAAGACGGCGACATGAAGGCAGTTCTCTTGTGACCATCCTTTGTGAGATTAAAGCATCTGCTATAGATAGATAGTGGAAGTGCTGTATCTTTTTCAGTTTGGCCAAGTTTGAATGTGGGAAGGGGTGTGTTAAACCAAGAAGGTGGATAACTATAGTAAATGAGTATAAGAGAGAGAGAGAGAGAGAGAGAGGGGTCTGGAAGCTGATAAGGAATTGACAAATGATTGGGCTGACTGGATGAATTTTGTATACAGGAGGGTATGACCAGGTTTTGGCATCCCCTTTTAAATTTGACAGTTTTCAGATTGACACTATCTGATAGGTGGATGTGAAGCAATGTGTGGAATAAGTTTGTACCTATCAGATGGACCCAGGATTCCAGGGGCTTGAATGGTGAGTGAATAGGAGTGTAGCCCATTAGACTGGGTAATCTTTGGTTAGTATCTCATTCTATCATACTGGCATTCTGGACTGTACCTCACCCCCCTCTTAGGTGGGAAAGGAGGTGTCTGGGTGATGATGATGATGATGACGACGACGACGACAGTGATGACTACCTCACAGCCATAGTAGCAGGAGGTTGTGACTATCATCCACCCACTTGTTGTAGTGCTGTCTGCTGTACTTCCTTCTTCACTTTCATCAGAGTCTGTTTCTCTGTCTTCCTCTCTTTCTACTTTTCATTTTCCATCCTGACACTTTATTACTCATCTTTCCACTTCAGATGGCTACATTGAGTGACAAGCCTAATGGTTTCCTGTAACCAGGGAAACCATTTACAAAGCTGGGTGGTAACAATGTAACCAAATACCAGGGTGACATTGAACCTATGGTGGTGCATTGTTAACTGGATGGAGATGCAAATGTAGCAGCTCTCCAGGAACCTAACCTCCACATTAATCCCTGTGCCTTGCTGTTGTAAGGCACTGTCCACTGCAAGGGAACATCAGGGATGGTCCTGCGGGGGTTGGTTGCTTGCCTGCAGTTGATGGACCTGCCCAACCAGACAAACTGGGGGTGATCAACATCTACCTCACAACCATTTATTACCCACTGCAGTGTTCACAAATAGCTCAAAAATCCCTCTTCCCCTTCCTTATACATACCATATAGGAGACCCTGCTTTTTTTAATCCGTCACGTCCCGAGCACTTTCGCACCTCCGATACCCCCCAGTCCCGAGCATTTTTGGAAATTTTTTTTTTTGGCTAAAACCTCCGCTTTTGGTGAGAAACATCGAAAATTCATAGAGAAATTGCTCACCTGAGGTTTAAAATACTCGATACAGGTAGGAGTACCTCCTTACAGGGTTTTTTATCAGGCTGGCTGCAAAGAAAACGAGTTCTATGGGAGGATAACTATTCCACACCACTCATAAACGGTATTTATTTATTTATTTGGTATGAATTTATATGTAGTACAAGAGTATATTGGTTTTCAAACAGTAATATAAGCATTATAAGCATTGCTTCACTCACTAACTCATCACCATTCCTGACCTTCTTTTGCCACATTACCTTATCGTCATTTCTGACTGTTTCTTCCTCTAATGCTATGTAAACTTTGTCCTCCACATTGTCTTCGATTGGGGAATCACTCTGGCCCTGAATATCTTTATTGGCCAGGTCACTGGTATCAGGTGAATTGCTGAGACGGGGGGGGGGGAGGTTATGTGGTGTCAGGCATTGTACCTGCTTGGCATCTTGTAGAGGAATAGAGGAAGGTGTCCCGTGTGTATGTACGAAAAATCACGCGCAAAAATTGAAAATTGTGCAAATTAGGGACCTTGCAATTGCACGACATACCAGTACGTCGTCGGGACTGGCAAATGCAAAATGTTGCAACGTACCCATACGTCGACGGGACAGGGCGGGTTAAACAGTTTAGAACTAGATGGCATTGGTTCATATTTATAAAGAATCGTGACAAAAGACAAGTAAATCTCCGTAACAGTTAATGCAGATCATTTTACTTCTCATATTTTGTCTGGGCATGAATGACGAGTGAACAGTGTTTGACCCAGCTCAGTATCTGTGGATGGCAAAAAGAGGCAAGGTGATGATGATGATGATGATGATGATGAACACTCCTCGATATACTGTATTGGTCTTCTTTTCAACATTTTATGACTTTTAATGATTCAGTGATCACTTGAAAAAAAGTGTTTGCTAATTTTTGCCTACTAAGTGGTCACCATACTACTGTTTATTGAGAAGCTTTTGTGTGCTTGTAGATTTATGTATTGTGAAGTTTAGGTTTATGCCAGGCAAAAGGGGCACTGATGCATTGTTCATTGCCTGATAACTCTGGAAAAATTTAGAGGAACAGAGAAATGCATTTTATTTTTGTCAGTTTGAAGATAGAGTGCCTTCGGAAGTAGTGAAGTAGTCAATGAGAAAGCTTTGGATCAAAGAGTGGCTGGTTAAAGTGATTATGGTCATTTACGATACAAGGTTGCTCATACGAAGGTGAGAGTGAACGGAAGTTTAAGTGATGAGTTTTCCATAAATGTTAGCATGCATCAGGGGTTAGTTTTTAGCTCCATATTGTTTATCAGGGTGCTTGAAGCTGTCTCATGTGACTTCTTAACTGGACATCTGTGGGAGGTGTTGTATGCTGATGATTTGGTGTTGATTGCAGAGAATGAGAGGGTAGCAGAGGAGAGATTTAGGAGGTGGGGAAATGGACTGGGGTACAAGAGTTTGAGAATAATGCAGATAAAGCAAGTGATGATATCAAGAACTTGTGGTGATTCTGTCATAGCAGAAAGAATATGGCCATGTGCAGTTTGCCACAAGAGTGTGGCATGCAGTGATTGTGATAGGTGGGTGCCTAAGAGATGTAGTGGTATTAGAAGTAGGATGCAAAATAATACTGATTTTGAGTGTGCAGTGTGCAGAGAAGAGCGTACAGAAGGAGAGAGGTGGGAAAAGATTAATCTTGCTGGAGAGTCATGAGTGTGTGGAGGAGCATATAATATGTGCTGTAAGTGGGGCTGGAGTTTGCTCGGTAGCAAGGGTAAGGAGAGGTTGGAAGAAGGTTAGGTAGTTGTTGTCTCTCCTGACACTGAGAAGGCTCTCCCTTCATGCTAACTGGCCGTTGTATGCAGCATGTTTTACGAGTGTATTGCTGTACAGCAGTGAGACCTAGGCAGTAAAGAAGGACGATATTCATAGACTTAAACATACAGAGATGAGAATGATCAGGTGGGTGTGTAGTGTGTTCTTGAATGACAGGCCTGAGGGGGTTAGGGTTGTGAATGAAGAGTTGTGAGGAAGGATGGGACTTGAATGTACCAATATTGATGATGTGATTAGAAGAGGTAGATTGAAATGATTTGGGCAGGTGGAGAGGATGGAGGATGATAACTGGATGCAGAGAGTGAAGGATATGATTGCCAAAGATAGTGATACAAGCGGCTGACCAAAAAAAGTGTCGGGATGAGGTCATACAGTGTGACCTCAGAGATAAGGGACTGAATAGAGAGGCTGCCAGAGATCAAGTTGCATGGAGAGTTGCCATTAGGTGACCAAGGCTGATGCATGCAAGCATGTTGGAGCCTTTATAAACAAAACAAAGAAAATTACCCTAAAAATCATATGCAAATGATAAGGTATGTGAGGTTGAGTAAAGATTTTTGGGAGCTTGAATAGTGTGTGAATGAGTGTCTGACCTGTTTCATTGGACAGGTTGTGAATAGTTTTCCATGTTTTCTGAACCGTACCTCACTTTATATTTAGATGGGGCGATAATAAAGATGATTGATTCTAAACTAATATGATTTTACACTTTCAGCGACATTTTTATATATATTTTTTTTTTTTCCCCCCAACAGGAATCCAAGTCTGCGCTGAACCTTTTCACATCTCTCCGATAACGAGTGCAAGAAGACGTAATGTTTTATTGTTAATTGTACATAGTGGGGTATTAGGTGGTGTGTTTTGTATGCCTTACCAGTTTCTCTTTATATATATATATGTACATTTCTCTGCTGTAAAATAGTGTATATAATTTCCATTTTCTTTACATGTATGAATATTTCATATCAGCTTTGGTTAAGTAATTTTTTTTCTTTAAAGTATAAAACCTGTTGAATATATTTTATTTAGCTGCATATTTTCCCCCTAAGCATGGTGATTGTTTAGATGGTCATGAAGTTTTAGCTTTCATTTTGTAATGTTTCAGTGTTTTTAGTTGTTTTGTTCAATATTGGGATGGTACAGATACTGACAAAATTCTCTCAGCACTTTGCACAACAGTATTTGCCATCTAAAGTAACTGGGTTTATGTTTTCACCAGTGGCAATTTTCTGCTAACTTGGCAGACAATATATAGTACAGTCAGGAACAAATGCCTGCCTACCTGTATTGTTCCACTGTATCAGCCTCATGTTTAGCATATGTCCATCACTCTACTCCCACTTCTTGTCTGTGAGAATTCAATTGTGGGCAGAAAAAATAGCAAGTCTGTCAGCTAAGGAATAATAGTCACCAGAAGAGTGAGTAGAGGTGAAATATTAGGTGAATATTTGTTTCTGAGTGTACTGTAGGGTGGAGTTGCTTTGGCCCATACGAGGTAATTTAAAAATCTGCAAAAATCTGTCCATCTGTCTATCTATCTATCTGTGTATATATATATATATATATATATATATATATATATATATATATATGCAGTGTTGTGAGTGAAGCTGTTAACATTGGTAACCTTGGCTGTGCTGTGGGAGCATCGATCAGTTTGCCACACGGTGTGTGTGCACTTCCTCCATGTCCTGGCGGGGGTAATTTTTTCATTTTCTCTTCCCTTATTGCAATTTTTCAGCATTAGATTTATATTTCCCGTGTCTTTAAACTACTCTGGATCACAGTGATATGGATAAATATGGTGAAAATTGATGATGACACACACACACCAAATTTGGTGTAAAAGTTGTGGCAGTGGTTATAATTTACTTCCTGCCCTGCATATGAGTCATGGTCTGTATATAACAAGTTAGAAGTTTACTGTACATTGCACCTATACTGACTCGTTCTTATCATTTTATTTGTTTTGTTGTAAGATGATCTACAATTATTTATTAAAACACGTTACATATACATCTACACCAAGTCATACAGTGCACTGAAACACCAGCATATTGTAAAATCTATAGGAGAAGGGAAGAAAGAGGGAAATTGTGTGTTTTGACAGATAATGAATGTATGATCAGTGGACTGAGGAAGACAGAAAAGAAAAAAATGAAAAAGAAAGATAAATGACAACGAGGTGAACTAAAGTCAAGGCTAGCTCTTCCAGTGAAGAAGAAGATTGTTGTGAATGAAGATTATCTTTTCAGATTCAGCAGTGTCATGTGGAAAGGAGACCTCTGTATTCCCATATGTTGCAGAGTACTGTAGGTGTAATTATGGGCAGTAAAGTGACAGTTCTCCCAGCACCTATGAGAAAAGCCACCAAAAGACATTCATTCATCATTCATCCATCATTGAATCCTGTGTTGTCCCATGAGGACTGTAAGAGCCCGGGGCTAGGCAAGTTTGTCCTGACATTTAAGATGAGAGTGACCTGCCTCTCTTGTTCCTGAGTGGCATTATGTGAGCAATAAACCCCAACCGTCCCTTAGATATAAATCTACCTAGGCCCAATCCAATTGGAATGCCTTAATTACCTACTAAACCACCAGGTGCCATAATATGGTTATATGGTTACTACCCAGCATAGTAAATGGTTTCATGGTGTACGGGAAACCATTTGGCATGTCCCTCAGTGTTGAGTGACCTGTAGATAGGAGGAGGAGGAAAGAATGAAGGAAAGAAAGATAGAAGAGGAAGAGAGGAAACGGCAGTAACCTGAGAGCAGTATTACATTGAGTGAGTGGATGGTGAGTACCCCCACCTACCACAATCAAGTTTAATAAAAATTTCTCATCTTTGTTTTTTTTCAGTTCAGTATTTGTTAATGTCCAGGAATATAATTTTGGAACATACCCGGTAATTTTCCATTCTATTTTTTTTCTTACTATCTTCCAAGAAATTAGCCTGAGAAATGCAGGAAATATTTTCATTCATTTATGTGTCAGTGTTTGTTTAATACTATTTCAGTGGTGCCTCTGGGTTTGCATGGACTATCATCTCCAAGTGATGGTCTGTACATAAAACATCCCCCTCGTTTTTTTTTTTCTCTCTCTCCAAGTATGTCACAAATATTGCATTTACCTCAACTGGAGCTCTAAAGAAGGGCAGCTAGAACAAGTTTCATTGATGGGTGTTGTTATTTATTCCCAGCACTTTTTAAATTACAGTATATGCAGATATTTTTCCACTGGTAGTATGATCCAAGGCAACTTCACCCCACATACATATATTTCAGTAATGCCAGTCAAATGCAGTAGGAAATTTTACACAGCTACTAGAAATGGCAACTGCAGTGTGCACAGAAGAGTTTATCAGAAATAGAATCATTCCTGGATCCTCGTACTTTTATAGTGTGTCTTTGAATGGAAGCTGCTTGTCATACATACAGGGTGGTCCTTTATTAATCATCTGAATTATAGTGTGTTTTGGAGATGGTAGTCAGTGTTACTAGTGTCTGCCCTGAATGATTTCCTACTTTCCATAACCCTTTTCATGCATTATGGTGTTTGCGTTTTTACATCCATTCATTGCTAGGTTGGAGAGTACTTTCTAGTAACTACAATGTCCTTATTTCTTATGCCAGCAGCCTAAGCTGTCGCTGCAACACACAAGTTGTGAGGGCACAGTTAATGAACCACCCTATGTATATTAATATAGGTGTATACTGCTCCCCTTTTTTCCTGATATTATAGAAAAGTTGTTATGCCCTTTTCACCACATTTTCTCTTCATTTTGGGACTTCCCAGAATGTTACATCTGTGGAAAAAGTTGTGATCATATAGATACAAAACTGTCATACAGTTTTTTAAATAAAAATGCTGGGAAGAAAAAAGATCAGCACTGTCACCCACAGTCCAGAAGTAGTTTAAAGTGCCATTTGATTTTTGACATCCAAATGCAATCATATTTAGACAGACAGTTAAACACCCATCCCCTTCCTTCATTTATAAAAGAATATATATAGGAGACAGGAGCAGGAATACTCACTTCTTATGATGCTTAATAATACACATTTTACCTACTGTGGTCCATCTCAGCAGTCATTTTAAGTACAAAGCCCACTTGGAGTCTGCATGGTGTTATCATCTCAGGTTACTGTAGTACTGAATTGTTAACACAGTGCATCATCTGGTAAACCATTTTCCATGAATCTCTTATTTTTTGTAACTATGATGACTCTTATACAGTTTTCATTGATTCAGTTTGGCACAACTTTCTTATGGATGTATGGGTCCCTCTCTTGTAGCAGGTTGTTTCATCTACCCCAGCATATATTTCTTCTTGATCTTTTATTTCTGTCCTTTTTCCACACTGTGCTTCTGTATTGCACCCATACAACAAAATGTCATTACTTAAAATTTCCTTGTGATTTTCTTTATTACTTTTTTTTTTTTTTTTTTATTCTGCTTAACAGCATAATCCTGCTACTTCATTTATTCATACTTCTCTTTCACCTGTCTCTGATGAGGTCACTGACAGTTCATTTTTACATTTTTAGTATCATATCATTTGTCATGATATGTATTGTTGATTGATCACCATATACAGTATTAAACACCCTTGTGGTTGAGCTTTGTCACAGATTTATTGGCTTCATGGCTATCTGCCACAGCTGACACATACAAAAGAAGCCCAGTCTTGTTTAGTAAAGGCAGTCCTTCAGATGAAGACTGATGCTGGTGAGGGACACCTTCATGCAGCGATGCTAATATAACCAGGCAGTTCTGCTGCCGTGTTAAACAAACGTCCCTCGATTCCCTCCCTCTACCCCAAAAGGGACTGCTGAAGAAAGGTAGCTTAAGCCTGCAGTCCTTGAGGTTCAAGTTCAGAGGAGCTTGGTGCCACAGGAACACCAGGTCAAGACTGACTGAATATTGTATCTTCCTGATATTGAGATGTGTTGTCAGCATCTTTTGGTCAGGGCTGAGAGGGCATGTTCTCTTTATTTTTCTGTTCTGTAATTTTATTTTACTTATGCTGTAAGAAAAAAAGTAGGTCATAATGAGTATAAAAGAGAACCATAAATTGGTGTGTGGTCTCACACACACACACACCGCTTGCTGGTGCAGTGGTAACGTTCCCGCTTGCCAACTGGTGGACGGGAGTTCGCGCCTCGCTCAGGTTGCGAAAAGTTTCACTGACGAAGTGGGTGGTTACTGTCCCCCTTGAGCAAGGGGACGGGTGTGTGCGTGTGTGAAGGTCACAGCCTTGCCCTTAGATCGGACTATATGAGCTCTCAGCTCACTTCTGGGAGGGTAAAAGCTGACGATCACGACCATTAAGTGATCCTGACCGACCCGGTGAATTACACACACACACACACACACACACACACACACACACACACACACTACTTACTTACTTACTTACATAGAGAACAGTGTAAATAAGTGGAAGGTGAAATTATAGAAGAAAGAAGGTCCTGTAAAACCTAATGTTGTTGTGAACTTACTATTGATATCCAGGACTGTTTTGATGCACATGATGTACCTTGAGTTGGCCAGTTGACAGTAACAGGTACCCACATAGATGAAATTCCATAAAGAGAGGGTGAGCCAAAGCCACAGTTATTTCATGTAATAATGACAATTAAAAAAAAAAAAAAAAACAGTCACTGGTTACCATTGATTGACCCAAATGCTCAGTCAACATTCCTGAGGGTGTTTCTTGTTTGAACTCAGCTCGTGATGGCTATGGCTTTATTTCACTGCTGCTCATGGACTTTCAGCCTTGTGTGTACAGTAGTGAGTTGACTTCAGTACGGTGACTCTCTCTCTCTCTCTCTCTCTCTCAAATGCTTCTACATAACCTGAGGGGACTATATACAACCTTTATTAGTCTTCTCACAACTACAGTCAAGATCCTTCACAGGTTTCAGAAAATCATTTGGTAGTAACTTAACACCTGCAGTCCAGTGGCATGTTTAAAATTTATTCTTGCTGTCTCAGACAATTTTTTCAGCTTTGGAGAGAGATTACAAACTGGAGATGTTAGGTATAGCCTTTATAAAACCATTTAATGCAAGAGATCAGCCCAGAGATGAATAGAGTCATCAGGAGGTTGCAAGAATAAATCAGTAAATCACATCACTGGACAAGGGGTTAAGATGAATATGTAGATCAGTGTTGCAGAGGTTAACAAAAAGACAGCTGTGTTACCTCATGGTGATGGAGAGGGGCAACTTCATGTAATGGCGGTAATATGACCATGTAGTGCAGCTGCCTGGTTATTCGAGTCCCTCATTTCCTTCCCTGTCCCTTGAAAGAAGGTTGGTAGGCTGCAGAAGGGCAGCTTTCATGCAGTCAACTGGGTTGATGTTCAGAAGAGCCTGGGGTTGCAGTTACTACCTCTACTGTGTTACTTATGGATTACTCTATAAATCTTGGTCTCCGTTTTGAGTTTTACAGTCATAAAGCTCT
This sequence comes from Coenobita brevimanus, assembly GCF_032717465.1. Taxonomy (NCBI): domain Eukaryota; kingdom Metazoa; phylum Arthropoda; class Malacostraca; order Decapoda; family Coenobitidae; genus Coenobita; species Coenobita brevimanus. Next base: position 29,519,002 of record NC_136992.1, read on the forward strand.
CTGTACTTGTTGCCAAATGACTGTTTCATGTATAGCTCTGCATATCAGGAAGAAGCTGCTCTTGTAATGTTTGTGCCTTGCCCCTCTGTGCCAGCTTCTTTGGTGTCTTCATTATCTGTTGCCCTTTTCTTTTTTTCTTTCTTGCTCTTAATTCTTCAGTAAGTTTACAAAAATATTGTCCTTTAACTCTTTTACTCTGAGGATGTAGTTTTTGTTTCATTTTTGCCATTTGGATATTAAAGCACAGGAGGCTTTAGGAAGGGAAGAGGTTGTGTATATCAGATATTCATTCTTAGATCTTTAGTGGAAAAGTTTCTAGAGAAGGGAAAGAAGTTGTATGCGGCTTTCATTTGGAGAAAGCATATGACAGGGTGGATAGACTAGGATTGTGGAAAGTGTTAAGAATATATGGAGTAGATGGGAAGTTGTTGAATGCTGTGAAGAGTATGTACGATGGTGCGAAGGCTGCAGGGCGTGTGGATGGTGAACTAAGTGAATTTTTCTCTTTGAAAGTTGGGTTGAAACAGGGATGTGTCATGTCTCCATGGTTGTTCAATCTGTACATGGATGGGGTAATAAAAGAGGTACAAGGTAGGGTAGTGGATGTTGGAGTGGCCCTGGTGAGAGAGGATAGTGTTTGGAAACTCCCTGTACTGTTGTTTGCAGATGATACTGTGTTGTTGAGTGAAGACGAAGGGGAGTTGCAAGGCTTGGTGGATGAGTTTGAGAGAGTGTGTAAGAAATGGAATCTAAAGGTGAATGTAGGGAAGGGTAAAGTGATGGTCTTTGAGAGAGGTGAAGTCAGTGAATGTACAGCGAGGTTGGATGGTGAGGAATTGGAAAATGTGAGTACGTTTAAGTACTTGGGTAGCGTGATGAGTAAGGATGGAGGTTTGGAGGGTGAAGTGCTTGAAAGGGTACAGCAGGGAAGAAAGGTTGCTGGTTCTTTGAAAGCAGTGATAAGAAACAGGGAAGTGAGCATGGAAGTGAAAAAGTTAGTACATGACAGTATTGTGATACCAACTCTAACGTACGAAAGTGAAGCTTGGACGTTGTTGGAAGGACACAAGTCAAGAGTGAGAGCCGTGGAAATGAGTTATTTAAGAGGAGCCTGTGGAGTCACATGGAGAGACAGGCTGACGAATGAGGATATAAAGGAGCGTTGTGGTGTTGATGTGGATGTGATAGGAAGCGTTATGAGGAACACACTGAGGTGGTTTGGCCATGTGGAGAGGATGGAGGGTGAAAGACTGACAAAGAGAGTGTATGTGAGTGAGGTGGAGGGGGAAAGACGGAGGGGGAGGCCGAGGATGAGATGGAGGGATGGGGTGGAGAGGTATATGAGAGAGGGGGGTGTGAGTTGGGAGCAGGGGAGTGAAATGGTGGGGGACAGGGCGACTTGGAGGCGATTTGTTTGTGGCCACCCCAAACGGGATTGAGGCGTCTGGCATAGATAGATAGATAGATAGAGAAACTTTTCAAGCTGTACAGTTAGATACTCTACCCATTTGACTCAAACTTGGTTTAAAACTGTTGTCTTTAGTATACAGTAGAATGCCAAACTGTAAGGGTGGATTAACACTAGACTGTGTACTAGTCATGAAGAAGTGGAATGAAAAATATTTAAAGTTGTCGTATTGCCTTCTCCGCCACAGAGCTATATGAAATATCCTGAATTAGGGGGTGAGGGCCTTGCATTATGTGCAATGATTTGAACCCTCAGGAGCTGATTGAATGTTTTTTACCAAGTAAAATATTGCCAGGGAAGTGTATTGGGCTCCTGTCCTTAAAAGATCTCAGCTAGGTGCCCAGACCTCAAGCCCCCTACACCCAAAAAGGAGTATCGTAATATGAGATTGGTGGTTTAGAGTCATTTTATTTTAAAAAAGAATTCTGATCTAGAAAGTATAGAATATACAGTATACTAATTTTGGGTTTCAGTATAATTTGGTTTGTTACCGTGGTTTATTTGTGTTCAGCTGATGGGAAAGTGCATGATGTGATGAAGCCTGTGATGTCAGTCATACAGATGCACAGTAACAGTTCTTATATGTGAAAAATTTCTGTTAACAATGCTCCAGACACTTAATGCAACAAGGATACATCATCATCCATCATCCAATCCTACGTTGTCCCATGAGGAGCAATATTATGAAAAATAGTTTTGAGTCTGATCATTGATGCATGCATAAATATTAAGTAATCTGTCAAGTGGGAAACCTTGTAACACTGAAAACTGCTTCTGTCATCATCATCATCATCATCATCATCATTGTCATCGTCATCACTTGGCTAAATATAACTGCAGCTAGAAAGACAAAGAAAGTCAAGACAAAACCGTTTCATTGTATCAATAACCATTTTGTCAAATGTCCCTGTTATTGAGTAAGGCTTATTTTTGTTTAGTTATTTGCAAGATGATAATGCACCCCAGTGATTAGGTACCTGTTTCTTGGACATTACACAATGTAGTATGTGTAGTTATGTTATTGAATTTGTAATGAAATCTGTAATTTTTTATTTTTCTTCTGTCAGTAATATTCACAAATTTATGGATTTGAAAGCAGAGTTGTATTTTGATCATGTGTGTTTTAATGTTTTTGTACTGTACCAGTATATATAAAAGAAGTTACAAGTCCCAGGAGCAAAATGGTTCAGCATAAAGGCAAGTATTTTGCCAGCTCTGAAGGCTTTCTAGCACCTGTTCCTTCATGACTGCTTTTTGACCATACCATTACTCTCTCTTGTATCGGTATGTCATTTGTCTTTTTGATGTTGACATAGATGGCTTAATGTCTATAATCAGGTTCCCCAACTGCAGAGGGGATGGCCACTATGAACAACATACACAAGAATGTTAACATGCCATATACAGTACAGAAATTAAACACTGTAATGGAGTAAGGAAGAGATGCAAGGGGACCTCCTTAATCAGGGAGAATATGGTACAGTACTTGTGCCATATTGTTGTTAGTTTAGAGGCTTCTTGGCAACTCTTCCTTAAGCAGTTTATATGTGTATGACATTCTAATAATCACATTTATTTTATTTGTGCAATATTTTTATTATCAGAAAGATGCAAGTAACAAGCAAAAGGTGTAAGAGACAAAATAAATCACTAAAGGAAGAAGTCATTAGAAATTGTACTAAATCTCAAGAATATAATCCCGAGCCCTCCACACTACTGCCATGTTACTTTGGCATCACATTCCTGTTTACCAAGGAGACTCTATCACCTCTTCCTTAATGATTAATACAAAACATATGGCCTGGAAGTGATGGAAAGTCCCATAAGCTGACTAGATTACAATATGATCTTTGGGCATCGTTCCTGCTGCATTGTGGACAGGAAATTCCGGTACAGAAAGTCCTTGTTATGTTTTTTTTTTTTTTTTTTTTTTTTTTTTTTTCGTAGTGACTCAGCTCCAATGTTATCATGTTTTTTTTTTTTTTTTTTTTTTTTTTTTTTTTTTTTTTTTTAGCTGTATTCAGCATGGGAGAGACTTTTCAAACCTTGTCAATACAAAGAAAAAACTAAGATTATACATCACCAGGTTGTAATGATTAACCCCTTCAGTCCAGTGACACTTTTTTCTAATTCTTGCTACCTCACAATTATTTAACTCAGGACGGACATGTAGTAATGAAGCATTTACTGAGGACATATGTACGGTAATTCCTCCAATTTGAAATGTCGCTCCAGAGCTGAAATAAATCATGAGGTGACAAAAACGAGAAAAGATATATCATTGGACTGAAGGGTTGAAGAAAAATTGTCTAATTCCATTGTACCTTTAAAGCTGATTTTTGCCAAGTTCTAGGTTTTAGTACCAGTTGTTTGGAATGTGTTGTATGGTAGTCCAAAAATACAGTAATACAGCACACTAGAAACTCATCTGGCAATGAAGTATTTATTGTGGGGATGGCTTAGTCTGCTGTTGTGGGTGTGGTATTTGGAGTAAGAAATGAGTAAATGATACAGGGTAGACACTGGTAATGCTGACTGAACTGTCTGTGCAATACACAAGAAATCTCCCAGTGGAAGAGGCCCACCCTGTATTTTTGCAACACATTCATGAGTGATAACAAGAACTGCTTGTCATATGAAGATGATTATTGTTTTTTCAAAATTACTTTGCCGTGTTATTTTTTCTGTATTGTGTGAGATTGATCTGCGGTTACTTCTAGAATATTTAAATGTAAATTTTTTTCCATCAGTGTACAGTATCAGTGATGTAAATGAAGATGCAAGCATTATACTGACTTTTAGTTAAGATCTTTGTTGTGATACAATGGCATTACATTAATATTCCATGACAGTGTTCCCTTTGCTATCGAGCATAATTGATAGCAAACATGGTGCATGATAACGGAATTGCACGATAACAAAAGCACAGAACTTATGGGATTTATCCTAATTGGTGCCAGGCATCCCAAGTGCAAGCCCAAGTTTTCCCTTTTATGACAGTTTAGACCCACTGAAAATATACATACAGTCCAGTCGCTGAATACTTGAGAATTTGGGTAGTAGAAGACTTTGCTGTCTGGAAATTTTGTGCTTTACAAATAACATACTTTATGGGGAAAGTTCTAATTGGTGGGGTGGCAGCCTCAGAAGTCACTTCTTTAGTCTCTAGTCTGTCAGTATGCCTATATATTATGGGACATTAAACATGTACACACTAAGTATAACCCATACAATAGCCCTTTACCATCAAATCTATGCATGAAAGGCTTAGTTGACTTGAAGAGATGGGGTTCCAGGGAAGGGCGAGATAGTTATGGTGTCCCTGCCCCAGCACCCTCCAGACCTCCCGACTCCATCACACCACCACCACCAACACACTGCACATCAGTCACGAACTCCTCAAAGTCCAAGGCAGACACAACAGTTACACCATCGTCATCATACTCAGCTGATGTTGAGGGCACTGGATCTTCTTGTGGTGGAGTAAAGAAGATGGTGATCAGAGTCTGATGCCTTCAGTTCACTTCCTTGACATGCCTGCTTTGGTAATAATGGAGGCTGTTTCCGATGACATCCAGGAGCACTTGAGCTCTCACTTTATGATTTTTGTTCATTGTCACTTGATCTTTAAACTCATCAAAGGCTGCCAGGATTTTGCTTACATTTCGGATCGGTAGATCTTCGCTGTCCATGGCCATGACTTGTTACGGTGTACAGGTGTCATGCGCTCTGCAAGGGTAGATTATGTTCTGCTGTGCAACACTAGATTCTGCTCACTGCTACCCTGATTTTGCGTTTTCAAAACGAACCCAGGCACTACCGATTATTTAATCCCCCCACCCCCTGTTGCATTCTAGGCATTTCACGTCGTAGAAACTCGTGTATTAAAAGAATGGACTGCACTGTTACGGTATCAGCAGCACACAGGCATGGTTAGGTTAATAGAAAGTAATGAAAAGGTCACAGTACGGAAGAAACATGTACCATAGAGACCTGAGATGGATTTGAGTTAAGGGGTTCTTAGGCTAGAGGGTGGTGAGTTAATAGCCTCCACCACTTGGAATAAACTCCCTGAGTAGAACTTCATCTTTGAATCCCTCAAAGCCATCAGAAACCACAGACGTTCCATCATCATTGTTGGTAGAAACCAGCTCAGGTGCCCGATGATGAAGTTTATTAGCCAAAAAATGCTCGATAATGGCGGGAATGCAGATTTTTATTTAGCAGTGGTAATGAAAACCGCAGTAAAGGAAGAGGACATTCGTAGGCTCAGATGTACAGGACTGACAATGATTAGATGGGTATGTAGTGTGTCCTTAAATGTGAGGCCTATGAGGGCTAGGTTTACCACTGAGGAGTTGAGAGGAGGGATGGGACTGAAGCGTATTGGTGTTGTGGTGAAGGGTATATTGAGATTTTTGGGGCATGTGAAGAGGATGGAGGATGACAATTGGATACAGAAAATAAGAAGTGTGAACGTCAGGTGTAGGGTTTCAAGAAGCAGACCCCCCAAAACTTGGGACAAGATCATAGCATATGACCTCAGGGATATGGGACTGAATAGAGAGGCTGCCAAAGATCGAGCAACATGGAGAGCTGCCATTAGGTGACCAAGGCTGATGCATGCAAGCTTGTTGGATCCTTTGTTAATGATACTATACCCCAAGTATGTAGGGGAGTACCATGCCACCTGCAGCCCCTAGAGTTCTTCATAGGCTGTTCCATAATTAGACTTAGGCTACCCCATTTTTTTTTTTTTTTTAATTCTAGGTATGTTCTTGTGTACATAAAGGGTTAAGGAATGTTTCTGTGTGCTGTGTTGTGTTGATTCAGGGAAGATATGGAACTGGAAAGTTTATTACAAGGGTGAGGAGTTTGCTTAGAAGTTATGTTCTTATAGAAAGAATGGATAGGATATAGATATGGTAGTGAAAAGGTATGTGAATGAACCAGGTGTGGGAGGCATGCTAGACCAAGAAGAGGATGTGAATGAATATTGTAAATGAGAGTGAGAAAATGAATAACATTTGCAGAAAAAAAAAAAAGTTTTTACTTGTGAGGTGGAGCCAGGATTCTGAAGGTATGAATGTATTTATTTGACAGTTCATCCACTCATGTAGGGTATTCAACGCGTTTATTTCATAGTAAAATCATCAACAGACTGATTTTCACACCTAAAGATACATCTATTGCTGTATATTCACCTATTTTTGGAAATATGAGTGCTTCACTGATTTTGAAACTGGCGGGAATATTGTAGTTGATAGTCAGGGGTGCCAAGTTAGCATGTTTCGCTAAACGATTTTTTTTTTTTTTTTGTAAATAGCGACAACTTTAACGTAAGCGATATAAAATCAGTCGCTGCTGTAGGAAAATTTTAAATAGTTTCATCAATTTTCTAGAAATCAGGAGTTTTCTAGCGATTTTTCGTATATACTGAGGTTTCTAGCAATTTTTGAGCGTTTAGCTAAATTTGTGAAGTAGGGTTTGGTAACGCTGGCCCAGTACCTCGAGGAAAAGTTTGAAGAAACCGGTGGTCCAGCGACATTTTTTATTATTCTGTGGTCAAAACGACATCTGTGCAAAGGTTGTTGTACACAGGCATCACAACTACCTTGAGTGCAAAAATAACCCAATCGTTCAATCTTTGGATAGCCGAAATGTGGAGAAGTGACATTTGTACACCTCGTCGACCACAGGTACCGTAACTCGAATAGTCTGCTTTCAGAAGTTACATAAATTTTTATACTAGGTATATGTTAAGGAAACTTAGTAGACAGTTGGCTATCATGGACCCTGGCAAGTTGCTTACTGACATGAGAGTTAAATAAAGCTACAAGCTTAATAATTAGCCAAATCAACGGTCATCACTCTTGCAGGAAACTCGGCCACAGGTAAACAAAGTCCAAGCGGACATTATTTCAAATCCTGTTATTCAGAGGTTTCCCTTTTCCCAGTATTTTCCCCTAACTTTTGAGAAGTAATATGCAGGTACTGGCATTTGGTTTAGTTTCCATTTCATACAAAATATTAGCCAAGCATACTTTGGCCAACTGCCAATACAGGTACAGGGATTCATAATTATGAGGAAGCATGGCGTTATTTGATTGGAAATTGCTAAATTGACGGTAATTTTAAGCTTTCCCCTTCCTTTCCTCACTAATCGGCCCTCACAGCTTACAGATTTCCTAAGTGACTTTCCTACTGCTTCTGTTTCTAATATCACTTTTCTTACTGTTCTCTACATCAGGCGTTTAATATAATTATTTCCACCTCTCCCTCGTGCCGTAGTGCCATATAATCATACTATGGCTTGGTGCTAGTTCTTTATTATTCCTTCCTTCCACAGAATTGTCTCTACAGATTCATTTGGCGTTTCTTTACACATGTTTGTAGTAATACAGAGGGACGGCCATGAGGTGTGCCTTTGACAATGTTTTCCGTTATCCTGCAGTTTGGTATGGATAGGAAAGGTTGTTTAGATTAGCTTTCGGTAGGGTAGGTTTGGTTAAAATAATATGGCCAGGTTAGGTTTGTTAGAGTAGGCTGGGGTGACTAGTATCTTTTTTTTTTTTTTTTTTTTTTTTTGAGTAAGTCAATTAGTTTCGATTCACATTACCGGTAATTACTTGAAATACAACGATGTTATTCGTACATGTTGCATTCAGCCAATCATCACCTACCTGTCAAGTGCATCTTCGCCTCAAAAAAAAAAAAAAAAAAAAAAAAAAAAGTATAGATAGCATTTTGAAGGATTGTCATTGATTCCCAGTGATCTGTGATGTTTACGACCGTTTTCCTTGAAACCCACAGGAATATTTGTAGTATTATTACATAGTACTAAACCTTCAGTGGTAGGTGGTGGCGACCATCATCCACTCACATGATGTAGTGCTGCTACTTCTTCCTTCACTTTTATCATTCTTTTTCTGTGTTTGCCCTCCTCTCTTCCTGTATCTCCCATCTTTCCTATCACTTTTTAGTACACTTCTTTCCTTTCCAGGTGACTTTATGTTACATAGAGTGACAGGCCAAATGGTTTCCAGTAAGCCAGGAAGCTATTTATAACGCTGGGTGATAACTATGTAACCAACCCATACGTGTTTCTTATGTATGGGTTGGTGGAGGGTTAGTGCCCCTACCGGTAAAACAACTAATTCCGACAAACGGCCACCCTTTACGAGATCTGGCGTCTAGCTGTAGATAGACTTACCCTTCAGGAAGCAATTACTCATAAGCGCCCAAATCCATCAACTTATCGCAAAAATGCTAATTAGATTATATGTAAATAATGAACTTGATATTTAAATATATACATGTCTTGCAAAGTGTTGTTAGATTACCTGTTGACAACAAAACGCATATTTGCATTTGTAGCCGATTAGACAATCCTTGATAAAAACGATTTCGCTTGAAATTGACTCGCGTTTAGTCGCAAACGACTCCTTTTGAGCGTGCTGTTTTAGTGCAAGTCCATAATCAGGTACGATATTTAGATGTGTTCTCTGATACTGCCATGCCTATGTATAGGGGGTCATGTCTGACTCGTCTCACATCGTTTGTTCAGGCCTAGTATATACTGTACTTAGTAAATGGTGGTGGTGGTGGGGGGGGGGGGAGACAAGCTACTATCACCGACCGCTGTTGCATATACTATCATCATCATCATCATCAGCCATTACAAGTTCACTGCTGAACAAAAGCCTCCTCCAACCTTCTCCACGAATTCCTTGACTGAGGCAATCTTTGCCATGTTTTCTTTGCAAATTTTTCTATCTCGTCTCACCACCTCCTGTCTGGCCTTTTTCTGCTACGCTTACAATCTCTTGGTGTCCAGTCAGTCAGCCTCTTGCTCTATGGGTTATCCCTTATTCTTGTTACATTGCCTATCCACCTCCATTTCTGTCCTCTCATAACTTCTTTAATATCTTTGACTTTGGTCTGCTCTCTCACTCAAGTTGATCTTTTCCTGTCTCAAAGATATTCCCAACATTGACCTTCCCATTGCTCTCTGAGAACGGATTAATTTATTTTCCATAGATTTTGTCAATTTCCAGGTCTCAAATGTACGTCATAACTGGAATTATATATTCGTTATATACTCTTCATACAAACTGGCAAGCTACTTTTCATAATGTCTCTATGTTTACCGAAAGCTTTCCATCCAATTGCAATGCGTCTTTTTATTTCGCTATCATGATCTTTCGTTAATTTTAGTATTTGTCCCACGGAGGCTAATTGTACTCCTCGACTTCTTCAAGATTTTTTTCGCTAATTCTGATGACACTGGTGTTTGTCGATTAAACATTAGTTTTACTCCGGTTCATCTTTAGCCCTACATTAAGACTTTCTCTGTTTAGGTCATTTAACATTTCTTGCAATGTCTCGGCAGTTTCTGAGATTAGGACAATGTCATCTGCATATCTTAAATGGTTTAGTTTTTTTCTGTCTATGTTCACTCCTTTGTTTTCCCAGTCTACCTTTCTGAAAATACTTTCTAGGCATGCTGTAAATAATATTGGTGAAATTGTCCCGGTATCGCTTGACGCACGCCCTTTTCAGTCTAAAGTTTTTCCGAGTCCTTATGTAATTTAACTGTAGCAGTTCCCTATTTATATACGTTTTCGAGCAGTTTTACAGTGTTCTCATTCACTCCTTGTTCTCGCAATGAATTTATAATTGCTATGTGCTCCACTGAGTCGAAAGCCTTTTCGTAGTCAACAAAACCTAAGCCCAGTGGTTCATTCTATAGTTTTCTCAATTAGCTAATTCACTGTGTGTAGATGATCAGTAGTCGAATACCCGCTTCGAAATCCTGCCTGTTCACGAGTTTTTTTTCCTCCAAATTTGTTTTGTTCGTAAGGACTTTCGTGAAGAGTTTGTAAATGACTGATAATAAGCTAATGGGTCGATAGTTACCAGTACTAAGATCTTTTGAGTCACATTTTTTGTAAAGTAAAATGACTATTGCATTACGCCATGTTTTGGGAATTTTCTTCTTTTTTATAACGTACATTAGTGAGCAAGCCTGTTTTGTACTTCTACATCCAACAGTAACTCTGCTACTATTCCATTTTCTCCCGGAGCCTTCCCTCTTTTCATATTTTTAAGCGAAATATTTACTTCGTCTGGTGTTACTCAGGTACCATATTTCACTTGTGTCAGCTGAAAAGTTAGGTATTGGCACTGCTGTCTTTGATGCATACATTTCTTTGTAAAATTCTTCAACTCTCATCACCGTCTTATCTCTGCATTTAATGTCGTCACCGTTTTTGTCTTTCAGTGATGTAATTTGTTGCTTTCCTAGTGCCATTTTACTTCGCACCTGTTTCAGACTTTTTCATTTTTTGATGGTTTCTTTGATCTGATCCATGTTCCTCTTTCTTTTTCTTCTCTTTGTCTCTTGTTGATAAGCTTATTTAATTCCGCTCGTTCTGTTTCATCTTTGTTTTTACTTTCATTTCATTTTTTTTTTAAATATATAAGCTCGAGTGTCTTTTATGAATACTTCTTGGCTTGGGTTGTATTTGGTTTTCCTACTACCTCTGCTGATTCTCTTAGCACTTTTGTTTGTCATTCAGCTCATCATTGTCACGTTCAGCATTACGTAAGAGCCTGAAATCTGTTCCATAGTTCCAACTGAAGGGCTGCTTTGTTTTTGTTTACTTCTATTGGGCATATCTTTTTATCCTTAATCATCTTTCTTTCACTTCTGATATTGAATCTGACTGTGCAACCCACCATTCTAAGATCACTTCCCATTCTTTGTTGATAACAGTGACACTTGTGATCGTGTTATTCTTGTCTGCTACTGTATGTAGAAGTCATTTCATTCTTTGTTTCACCATTTGGGCTTCTCCAGGTCCACTTTCTCCCTGTTTTTCTCCCACTCCAAATTTCCCATACATTCTTCTCCATTTTTTGATATCCCAACTTTTGCACTGGTCTCCCATGAGTGTAGTATATGTGGTCTTTTCCTCGGCCATGATCTGGGAGATGTCGTCACAGAATGTTTCTATTGCTTCATCTGAGCTTTGAGAAGTTGGCGCATATACTTGTATTACTTTCGAAGTATATTTTTTGCATAGCCTAATTACAGCCAATGCTGCTATGTCAGATACACTGCTGAATTTAACAATGTTGTCTGCAAGGTTTTAGTTAATTAGAACTACACCACGGTTTTGCCTTCCTCTGTAGTAAAATAGGTGGTTGCTGTCTTGGAGCTGAATTACTTTTTCTTCTTTTCTATGGGTCTCACTCAAACCTACATTATCCCAACATAGGCTGTACTATACTGTACGTTAAGAGTAGGTTACGTAAGTTTAGTTTATTTTAGCGCAGCTCATTTCAGTGTAGATGCGACAAAGAATGGAGCTAAGGCAGGAGCTGTGTTCTCTCTCTCTCTCTCTCTCTCTCTCTCTCTCTCTCTCTCTCTCACACACACACACACACACACACACACACACACACACACACACACACACATCGTACAAGATTATGGGCTGAAACTTTATATTGTTTGGGAGTTATTCCCCATCCCCACCCGAACTGATGAAGGGAAAGTGTGGGGAAGTCAGGGTTTAGGGTGGGGAAAGGACAAAAGCAAGTAATTTACGGTATAAAGCATGTATTTTACGTATATACCCTGTACCGTATATACCTGTGTATTGTATACCAACTTCCTCGAGCTACCGTCCCTTCTTTAAATAGCTAGTATTAGTGGCGGAAGTGCTATGCAAGAAGTCTGAAATGTTAGTACTGATCGATCCTGCGATAGTACTGTATATATTGCGGTATGTGCTAAATTACATTTATTCTGTGGGTAGTACCCATGCTTAATGGCATACAGCAGTTTTGTGTACCGGGTGATGGTGGTGCTCATGCAGGTAGTGGTAGTAGCAGCAGCAATTGTAGTAATAGTAGGAGGAGGAGGAGGCTGAGGCGGTAGTAGTACTAGTAGTGGTGGTAGCATTAGTAGTAGTGGTAGTAGTACCGTTAGTAGTAGTAGTAGTAGTAGATGACACGTGAAAGAATAATAGCCAGTTTTGGACTTTTTTTTACTTTATTTTTTTTGTTTTTCTGCATGCAATTTTTAACCCCTTGAACCCACCTGCGCCATACTTATAATCGGGTTATTTTTAACTTGTTTATTAATCTCCTGGAAGATTTTTAGAAGTGGTGGTTAGATACAGCCTTCATTAATAGCATCACTACTGGAGGGCTTTACTGAGCTGAATAAAATCGTCTGGTGGTAGGGAGGATTTTCTCAAGGCCGTTAGCTGGGTAAGGGTCATTTGTGTGGGTTCTGTCTGTCTGTCTGTCTCTCTCTCTCTCTCTCTCTCTCTCTCTCTCTCTCTCTCATTTGTTCCGATCATGAATGGGTTAATGGTGCCAATAAAACTCTCAAATTCCCAGGTTTCACTCATCTGCATAACATCGTTTGGCGTCAGCTGGGAGAGAATCGCTACTAGAGTTGTCCCGACGCTGAGAAGGTTACGTCTTATATATTAGTTTTTTTTTTTTTTTTGCTAAGGTTGATTTTCTGTTTTGGTTAGGTATTTTTTTTTTTTTTTTAATGGCCCAATATTCTCATTTGTTTTGCATATGAGCAATGTGATAAAATAAAAATACCGTATGAAAACCATTTATATTTTAATGAAAACCGGGTATAATTCAGTGTCCGAGCCATAGGGAATGCCTTGGTGTAGTTAACCCTTTTCCTGCCGTGGACGTAATTATTTTTGCTCAGGTTGTATCCAGGGGTTTGCAGGGGACAGAATGGTGGAATGATGAGGTGAAACGAGCTGTGGAACAAAAGAAGGCATATAGTGAATGGCTAGCGAGTAGAGGTAGAGGAGAAGATGAGAGAGAAAAGAGAGGTATACATGTGAGCAGGAGAAGGGAGGTTAAGAGACTGGTGAAGGAGAGTAAGAAGAAAGTGGATGAAGAGTTTGGGAGGAATCTGAGTGTGAAATGGAGGGAGAGTAAGAAATTGTTTTGGAAGGAGGTAAAGAAAGTAAAGCAGTGCAAAAGGGGTAATAGTAGGAGAGTGAAAGATAGGAATAATAGATTGTTCGTGGAGAAGAGAGAGAAATTAAGGAGATGGAAGGAGCACTTTGAGGATTTGTTGAAAATAGAGAGTGAGAGCAGTGCAAGTATAACTGGTTGGGGAATGACTAGGAGAAGAAGAGATGAGAGGAGGGAGGAAGAGATCAGTAGGGCGGAAGTAGTGGAAGCAATGAAGAAGATCAAGATGGGAAAGGCCCCAGGAACTGATGGAGTGTGTGGTGAAATGCTGAGGTATGGGGGTGAGATTGTAGTGGAGTGGATATGGAAGTTATGTAGATTGGCGTGGGAAGAGAGAAGGGTTCCGGAGGACTGGAAATCAGGTATAATTGTTCCTGTATACAAAGCAAAAGGGGAGAGAGATGTATGTGGTAACCACTGGGGCATTTGCCTTCTTAGTGTGACTGGAAAAATATATGGTAGAATACTCATTGATAGGGTTAGGCATATAACAGAGGAGCTGGTTGGAGAAGAACAAGGGGGATTTAGGAAGGGAAAAGGGTGTGTAGATCATATATTTGTTCTAAGATGTTTAGTGAAGAAGTATCTAGAGAAGGGAAAGAAAGTGTATGCTGCCTTCATGGACTTGGAGAAAGCTTATGACAGAGTAGATAGACAAGGAATGTGGAAAGTATTAAGAATATTATGGAGTGGAGGGGAAATTGTTGAGTGCTGTGAAGAGTATGTACGAAGGAGCTAGGGCTACGATGCGAGTGGATGGTGAGCTGAGTGAGAGTTCCGTGATCTCAGTGTGGGACTGAAACAGGGTTGTGCGATGTCTCCATGGCTGTTTAATATATACATGGATGGGGTTGTAAAGGAGGTGCAAGGTAGGGCAGTGGATGTGGGGCTGGCTCTAATGAACGAGGGTGAGATTTGGAAGATTCCGGTGTTGCTGTTTGCTGATGATACAGTATTGCTGAGTGAAGATGAATGGGAGTTGCAAGGTTTGGTGAATGAATTTGAGAGAGTGCGTAGGAAGAGAAATCTGAAAGTTAATGTAAACTAAAGTTATGGTGTTTGAGAGGAATGAAGTAACAGAATGCACAGAGAGATTGGATGGTGAGGATATGGAGAATGTGAGTGTATTCAAATACTTGGGTAGTGTGATGAGCAAGGATGGAACTTTGGGGGATGAAGTGCGTGAAAGGGTACAGCAGGGAAGGAAGGTTGTTGGTTCACTGAAAGCAATGATGAGAAATAGGGAGGTGAGTATGGAAGTTAAGAAGTCACTCCATGATTGTATTGTGATCCCTACCCTGACGTATGGAAGTGAGGCATGGTCCTTGTAAGAGGGGAACAAGTCAAGAGTGAGAGCAATGAAAATGAGTTACTTGAAAGGAGCATGTGGAGTGACATGGAGGGACAGGTTGACGAATGAAGAAGTGAAAGAACGTTGTGGGGTGGATGTGGATGTGGTTGAGATTAGGAGAAATAGACTGAGGTGATTTGGACATGTGGAGAGAATGGAGAATGAAAGACTGACTAAGAGGGTGTATGTACAGTAGGTGAGGTGGAGGAAGGGAGTGGGAGGGGAAGACCGAGGATGAGGTGGAGGGATGGAGTTGAGAGGTATATGAGGGAGGGGGGAGTGAGTTGGGGGGAGGGCAGTCAAATGGTGGGTGACAGAGAGACTTGGAGGCGTTTTGTCTGCGGCCACCCTTTGCGGGATTAGGGCGTCGGGCTATAGATAGATAGATAGTATCCAGGTCATTTTCTTCAGATCCAGGAGTCCGAAGGTTAGCAGGTAATTTTCAGCCCCCTGACTGCTAGATTTCAGCCCCCTGACTGCTAGATTTCAGCCCCCTGACTGCTGGATTTCAGCCCCCTGACTGCTGGATTTCAGCCCCCTGACTGCTGGATTTCAGCCCCCTGACTGCTGGATTTCAGCCCCCTGACTGCTGGATTTCAGCCCCCTGACTGCTGGATTTCAGCCCCCTGACTGCTGGATTTCAGCCCCCTGACTGCTGGATTTCAGCCCCCTGACTGCTGGATTTCAGCCCCCTGACTGCTGGATTTCAGCCCCCTGACTGCTGGATTTCAGCCCCCTGACTGCTGGATTTCAGCCCCCTGACTGCTGGATTCCAGCCCCCTTACTGCTAGTTTTCAGCCCCCTAACTGCTAGATTTCAGCCCCCTGACTGCTCGATTTCAGTCCTCTGACTGCTAGATATCAGCCCCCTGACTGCTAGATTTCAGCCCCCTGACTGCTAGATTTCAGCCCCCTGACTGCTAGATTTCAGCCCCCTGACTGCTAGATTTCAGCCCCCTGACTGCTAGATTTCGACCCCTCATGACTGCTTGATTTCAACCCCCTGCTGCAGAACACCGTCTCGTGGTGGCTTAAACGATGTATCCTTGAATTAGGTGACGCCTTTTACCAAGATTTTTTTTTTTTTTCTACCTCCAGACGATTTCATTTGTGATTCAAGACATGGTGACATGTAGAGGTGTATTGTACGTACGAATACTACTGGGCCTCGACAGCAGGATGTGAAGCCTATCTTTAGAGTCGGACACACACACACACACACACACACACACACACACACACACACACACACACACACACACACACACACACACACACACACACACACACACACACACACACAACAATAATAATAATAATCTTCGGCCACTCGTATAGATGGAGTTGATGATGGCTGTATCTAAGCCCCTCCTAGTCGAAAAACCCCTTGAGCAGAATAGAATCGTCTGGGTTAGCAAGATTTATAAAATACATTATTGGACTGAAATGGTTGCTGTGTCCAAAGAATGCAAAAAGGTTACGATAGGAAGGATAAAAAAAGATCCATTAAGATGTTTTCCTTTTATTGAGACGATAGAGAACTTAACCGATGTGCCTACAGACAGCAGTTGTTTGTTTGTTGGTAAAATAATATCATGTTGTCGTTCAGAGCGGACTGACTGACTGACTGACTGACTGGTCTAACTTTGTGTGACTGGCTGACTGTGACACTCCCCCTGGTCACCTCGCCGGGCGCGGTCAGAGGCACTTGTAGGCGGGCAGGAGAAGTCAAGGAGAGGCAGCTGGACGGTCGTGCTGTCGAGCCCTCAAGTTTCCCCGCGCGGTCCCTAGATGTCACAGGTGGTGGGTTGGGTCCAGGCGGCGGGGAATTTGAATCAGTTAAAATGGCATGTCGTTATAGTTTTCCTGCCGCCAGGTGGTGATGGGCAGGTAAACTATCTGCGGATCGCTCAGTGGTCGCTTCAGGTCTACTACAGGTCAGCAGCACGGGTCCGCAGCTGCCCTGACCTCTCCTGGGCCGCACTTGGATGAATCAGGAGACGCTTTCAGAGATCCATGGGACCCTCAACGCTAAACTTACACGGACACACACATACAGACAGAAGGACAAAAGATGAGCATGTGACGGGTGGCTTCACATTTTGAAATATGGAGAATTTATATTTCGATTTTTTCTTCCCACTTTGTTACTGGATAAACTTTATATATATATGTATATGGTAATTAAAATGTCTGTGGTTTAGGTGTGCCCACAGAATGATTGTACACTGCAATGACACTCCGAATGGCGGTGGTGTTGCACGCATGCGCACTCCCCATTTGATGACGTCAGAAGAAGATGGTGGACGTGTTTAGAGCAGGGCGGTGATCTTCTTGAGGAAAGCTGTGGAGGAGGCGTAATATTAGACACTGACAGCCATAATGAAGAGAAAAGACTTATAACTATGGCACTGGCAAGAACCGTATATTGAGTGCTAATTCTAGGGTATTATTTGGCACTGGAATTAAATACAATGGCGGACAGCAATTCCTTTGGGTCTCTCCTGAATCAGTCAGAATTTTACACATCATCCCAAAACAGTGCCAGAAACTAATGCACCGTTTCAAAACTGTCAAAATTTTATGCACCATCTCAAAAAAGTAAAAATTTTATGCTGTCTCAAAACAGTGTCAAAATATTATACACCATCTCAAAACAGTGTCAACAAAATCTTATGCGCCAATTCAAGACAGTCAAAATCTTATGTGCCGTTTCAAAACAGTGTCAAACCATAATACTGTTTTGAAGCAATAACAGTACCTTATAGACCGTCTCGAAAAAAGTTTCAGAATCTAATGAACCGTTTTGAAACTCAGATCTTATGCACTGTCAGAATCAGGAGAATGTGTAAAGGTAATCACATGTAATTAAATGACTTGGAATCTTGTTTATTTTTTCTAATACCCAGACATGTCATGGAATTATTAGCCGCAATTGTACAGACTGACAAGCATAAAGTTAGCCATACTGAAGACTATTGTTGCTGCACCTCATAACTAGCTTCAAGATCCAATCATGAGTTCAGATTTAATTTTCAACTCAGTATTAGCTCGTGGATTTAACCATTCATTTCAATGTCTAACCAGTTATGTTTTCTTTTGACCTCACTGTAATTCCAAATCAACTATACTTCGAAACTGTAACTCTAGACTAATTATTTACTTTTTGGTTACTGCCTTAATTCATACATCAAATTCTCTAGAACATCATAATGCTGTTTTCTAGAGGACATGGATATTCTCTAAAAGCTATGTCACAGCGTTCTAAATCTACTAGAAGCGACAGCGAACTAGGACAGTATTCTAGTTGGTTTAGGAGAGCACTTCATCCTTACTAGTATATTTTTACTTATGGCACGTTAATATGCTCTTGTTTGTTTATTGTTACTGATATTGTCATCATTAACATGCAAGAGAATATTAACATGTGCAATACTCATCGGCAAAGAAGTGCTGGTAAATCTCCTACATCTAGAATACGGTTTAGCTATTATTCTAACTACGCACAATCAGCTCTGCAACTTAACTCTCAGACGAAGTTGGTAAATAAAAATGTTGTGAAGAAAATTAAGGAACAGAAATAATCCAGCAACATAAAAGGACAAATAACGTAATGAAAGAATAGCCGAACGAAACGAAGGTAAAAGTCGATAGAAAAAAAAAAAAATCAGACGGCCTCCAGGCGCAAATACACACATGTTAGATCTTAAAGTCAGATCTTTGGACGTAAGTAAACGCTGACGGATACACAGAAACAGTACACACGGTGGATACGGTAGTAAACAAAAAACAAAAGCGATACAGAAATAAAAGAGAGAAGTGAAGGCGGTTTGTAAATAATATGATGGAAATATAAAGACAAGTTACGAAAATTTCAAAAGCATAGAAAGACGTTACGAAGCAGTATGGTAAGTATTTCGACATTAATGACAAGTACACATAAAGTATTCTGATAGTTTGAGCGTAGAGAAGTGAGTCTTTTAACCCCTGCTCAGCGATGATGACGTGAGTTGATTCTTGCTACCTCCAGACGATTTTATTCACGTTAGGAAAGATTTGTCGTGATGAAGAGGTAAATGAAGGCTGTAGCTAACCCCCCCCCCAACTCGAAAAGTTTCACTGAACGTAAATCAAACAGTCTGCAGATAACAAGAGCATATAAAAATTACTTCATCGTAGGGAAGGAGGTTAAGAGGGTGTCGTAATGGGGCCATATTCTCGTTGGCTTAGGTGGTTTCGTAAAACCTCTTACTAAGCGATCTATTTCGCTAAATACATCTTAATATCCTCCTGTATGTTACTGATGCAAAATGTGTTGATATTAAAGAAAAAAAAGCACCAGTAACATACAAGACAGCATTTAGGTACAAAAGTGCAAAATAAATTGCTAAGGAAGATGTGCTACAGATTCACGTGTGCCAACAAGAATACAACTCAAAAGGTACAATCGTCAGGAAAAGTCGAGTCGCCTTTCCTGCTGTTCTGCCCATGGACTTTGAAAATCAGTTTGTTGAAATTACAGAAACCAACACCGATCTGTGAACAAAAAGTCTTAATTGCTGGTCGCAGCAGATTCACCAGACTGATTTTCTAAGTCTGTGGGGGAAGTAAAGTAGGAGAGGTAACAGGACTTTGCTGCCGATTGTGAAGTCTGATAACGACAAAAGCGAGGCAACGGACGGGGCTGCTGTTAGCTCCATCTATGAGTCGAGTTACGAGTTAAAGTCAGCGCCATCTAGGAGTCGGATTACGAGTTACACAGAAAAGTGGTTAGTAGTATCCCGGCTCACACCAACTTACGAGATGTATCCTCTAGACTTTGAAGGCCAAGAGTTTTTTAAGGAAGGCTGTAAAAACAATAACATGTTGTAGTTTAGTCTATTCAGGATGCTCTATCGCCTTATGTATTAATTTATACAACTTTTAGATAGGAGATGCTGAATATTTATAAGGAAGTTTTATCATGGCAGCGATAATGTAGCATCAAAATATGGTGAAGCAGAAGTAACCAGTTCAGCGAAAAACTGAAAGAGCAATCATACATCATGCTGCTGAGAAATGAGTTTACATAGGAGGAAAATATATAGCTTATCAATTCCTATGAGAAGCTGGTTTCTCAAAAATTCTTTGAAAAAATATCGTTCCTCTCAAAAAAATCCCGGATAACTGATAAATGTCATTCTCTCTCGCAGTGTGTTCGTGCAGAGTTGATTCTTAACCAGTGCAAAGGAAGGAGCTACAGGGAGTGTAGGGCCAGCCACGGGGGTATATAAGAGGCTGAGTCCATGCTAGGGAGAGGGAAATTATACCATGACAAAAATGATGTGTATATAAACTGATTTGTATTTTAAAAAAATAGGTAAAATGTGAACCAGCATCTAGAGTTTATCTGAGGCTGATTCTAAGCTAGAGATGAGAAATAAATAAAACAAAATTAATGGTAAGTGATATATGTAAAAATAATCTCATTCTGAAAAAGATGTGAGGGCTACCTGGTGTTGATCTACGCTAGAAGGAGACCTAAAATAATGATTAAAAGGCGATCTGTTAAAAAAAATCTGATTCTGCGTGAGAATGTCTTTGGTTCTGCACAGTGATTGGAGTAAAATGGTGCACTATGGTCCACCCTTCCCGCAGAGGGCGTGTGGGTGGGGTGGTTTGAGCTAATGACTACACAGGGAGGGTTGGGGGTGGTAGAGGGGCTGTGATGGCAGGCTGCAGTACTACATCACAAAGTCAGCATTTGATTTGCTCAGGCTGTCACCACGTTTTAAAACCCTTTCTCTGCTCGGGACCCACTCAGGTATTGATGCAGGCTCATGCCAACGATTTTGTTCAGGTATTATATTCAGACCAGTGCCAGACGATATTATTACAGGCATTTTTTTTAGCGTAACACCAAAGGATTTTGTATAGGTATTATTTTCATATCAGTGCTAGACGATGTTGTCCAGGCACAGTGTTTTATTCAGGGTAACATCTGACAGTATTGTTCAGGTAGGCTTTATTTGGTACAGAAATTATATTAGTCGTTTGTGTTCAGCTTTGCCTGCTATGAACGCACTGAAGGTGTTTAATTAAGGATGGTAACAAACAATTTTAGGTCAGCTGAGAGAATCCAGGCAGTCCAAGGGTTTAGGCGGTCTGGTCCTTTGCCTTAGGAACACTTGGTTGGGGGGAGGTGGGGGTTTTAAAAAGGGGGGAGGGTTCAGATGCTCGGGAGGGGTTCAATACACACTGGTTCCATGTTGCGGGCTCCGAGCAACCTTTACTTACGCAGGCGGCCTCTTGATTACTTCATGTCTTTGCAGAGTTTCGCAAGGAAGGCTGGAAAAGAAAGAGTCATTCCAGGGCATTACCAAGGGGGTACCAAAAATGCGGTGGTGGTGGTGGTGGTGAAGGGGCAGATGTTGCAGTCAGTGGTGGTAGCAGAGCAGTAGTAGTAGTGGTGGTAGCTGCGGTA
This sequence comes from Coenobita brevimanus, assembly GCF_032717465.1. Classification (NCBI taxonomy): domain Eukaryota; kingdom Metazoa; phylum Arthropoda; class Malacostraca; order Decapoda; family Coenobitidae; genus Coenobita; species Coenobita brevimanus. Next base: position 29,540,310 of record NC_136992.1, read on the forward strand.
TTAGAAATGATAGGGGTTGTGGTGGTAGAAGAATGGTAGTAGTATAAACGGTAGTGGGGTTGTGGTGTTAGTAGAGCGGTAGTAGTAGTATAAATGGTAGGGGCTGCGGTGGTAGTAGAGAAGTAGCAGTGGTGGTGGTAATTGCATAAGCGGCAGGGGTTGTGGTGGTAGTAGAGTAGTAGCAGTAGTGGTAGTAGTTGTATAAGTGGCTGGGGTTGAGGCGGTGGTAATGGTCAGTGAAATAACAGTAGTGGTATTGGTGATAGTCGTTGTAGTGTTGGTTTTAGTTCTGAGTGGTAATGATAGCAGTAGCTGAGGCAGGAGTAGAAGTGGTTGTAGTAGTGGTTGTGGTTGTACTGGTGGAAATGGCCGTTTTAGTGACAGTACTGGTAGTGATGGTGGAAGTTGTACCGGGAACTGGTGTGTGTGTGTGTGTGTGTGTGTGTGTGTGTGTGTGGTTTGAGAGAGAGAGAGAGAGAGAGAGAGAGAGAGAGAGAGAGAGAGAGATTATTATTGTGTACCTTGTGCCATGAGTGTAAAGTGTAGGGGTTGGGGGTGGTGGGGAGGGAGGGGAGTGCTGGGATTTCAAAGATGGGGTTCAGATCATCATAGTTCATCACACAACCTTACAATGTTGACACAGGTAAAGGTGCTCTACGTAGGGCCGGTCCAAGATGCAAGAGTGAACATATTAACAAAGCTGGTAAATAGAGATCCAATAGGGACGGTATTCTAACTGACTTCGGATCATTCGTAACACCTCTTCCATAACGATTTACCCTGCGCGTTATGCCTCAGTGTCTCGTTGTATGGTATGATGCAAATTATATCGATATTAAAGCGATATAAATAGTAGTTATACAAGAGAATGGCAAGGTGTAACGGGCAAAATAGGGAAGAGATGCTATGAAACTTCCTATGTCATCTAAAAATACGGATATAAGATAGGGGAAATGGAGGAGGAAGAGAGAGAGCTTGGAGGGAAGGGAGAGACTGGCCAAGATGCTTATTGTTACTATTTTTTTTATCACCCGTTTTTTGAGTGGGGGTGATTTGGAAAGAGAGAAGGGGGGGGGCACTGAAAATGTGTAAGGGGGGTTACCAAATAAATACAGGGAGTTACAACCGGCTTAGACTTCATAAATGCCATCTCTGAGTGAGGACATCCAGTTAAGTGAACGCAGAGAATTAGTTTAGTTGGTGTGTCATGAAGCTTCGATTGAGTTCCAGTATGTTTCGAGTGAAGTGTAGGTGTGTGTCGATATTTCTTTCACCGACTGTACCGTAACCATTCCAGGAGGTTTGTTATTAAGATTAGCATCAGTTGGGGGTGGGGGGGGCGGTGGGATTTGCATATCAGGGGAGATGGGGTGGGGGGGAGTTGCATCTTGAGAGGGAGAGGGAAGAGAGGGGGATACCAAAGTCAAATAAGAGAAATCCAACTTGTAGAGGAGGGGCTGGGGGTTGCAGGAGGGGTGTAAATGTCCAATCATAGGGGAGGGGGGACAAACGCCCAATCATAGGGGAGGGGTTGGGGTTGCAGAGGAGGGGGGACAAACGCCCAATCATAGGGGAGGGGTTGGGGTTGCAGAGGAGGGGGGACAAATGCCCAATCATAGGGGAGGGGGTTGGGGTTGCAGGGGAGGGGGGACAAACGCCCAATCATAGGGGAGGGGTTGGGGTTGCAGAGGAGGGGGGACAAACGCCCAATCATAGGGGAGGGGGTTGGGGTTGCAGGGGAGGGGGGACAAACGTCCACTCATAGGGGAGGGTGTTGGGGTTGCAGGGGAGGGGGAACAAACGCCCAATCATAGGGGTGGGGGTTGGGGTTGCAGAGGAGGGGGGACAAACGCCCAATCATAGGGGAGGGGGTTGGGGTTGCAGGGGAGGGGGAACAAACGCCCAATCATAGGGGAGGGAGTTGGGGTTGCAGGGGAGGGGGACAAACGCCCAATCATAGGGGTGGGGGTTGGGGTTGCAGGGGAGGGGGACAAACGCCCAATCATAGGGGTGGGGGTTGGGGGTTGCAGAGGGGGATATGAACGCTCAATCAGAAGCCCTCAACTTGCAGTGGTGTAGGGGAGGGGGTGGTGGGGGTAGGAGGGTGTAAGAGGGGCAAACTTACGCTCGTAGGGAATGAAGCCATCCTCATCCTCCTCGTCACAGCACTCCTTCAGGACGGGTTCCAATTCGGTCTTCTCGAGACGCTCACCTGCAGAAGGAGCGAGACAGAGAGATTATGGACAAGACACTGAAATGCGGAGCGAGACAGAGAGATTATGGACAAGACACTGAAATGCGGAGCGAGACAGAGAGATTAAGGACAAGACACTGAAATGCGGAGCGAGACAGAGAGGTTAAGGACAGGACACTGAAATGCGGAGCGAGACAGATTAGGAGAGACGGAGATTAGGTACGAGGCAGAAAACAGGGACCTGTTAGACAACACACTGATATTTGGAGCGAAAGAGATTATAAAAGCGACGGAGATTAGGGACGAGACAAAAATTAGGGACTTGACAGTTTAGGGGAGACCAAAATAAGGAAGGAAACACAAAGCTTAAGGGAGAGAGACAAGAAGGATGAGGGACGAGTTTAGGGGTGAGATAAACATTAGGGAACACCTCGAGATTTAGAGAAGAGGCACGCACAGGTTAGTTCTGAGGGTTATTGCTAGCAGAGGGCGTTGTGTCTTCATTTATTTACCAGTATGAATAAAGCTGCGAAGATACCCCGAGGAAAGAGATTATTATTGGCTATCGATATCATGAAGTAAGGTAAAACGACTGCCTGAGAGAGAGAGAGAGAGAGAGAGAGAGAGAGAATGAGAGAGTAGAGCCCAAGTGCTATCTTACCCAGGGACAAGAGAATGTGTTCCAGCTCAGCATACATCATGGTACCGTTCTCAGACTTGTCATACAGCTTCAGAACCTCCATGAAGTCCTCGTATGAACCGGCGTCCTTGTCCTTCTTGACCTGAGCGAAGATAGGCATGAAATCGTCGAGCTTGATCATCTTCTCCTTCTTCTTCTCCTTGCCTCCGACCTTCTCTATGACGGCCAGGGTGGGGTTCAGGTTGAGGGCGCGGAGGCAGTCGCCAATGTAGAAGGCATCCATGGTGCCATTGCCCTCGAAGTCATAGATGGAGAAGGCGAATTTCACCCCTGAAGGAAAAAAGGAGAGGATTAGTGTTGATGGCGATAGGTTGTTATGATAATGATGAAGAAGAACATAATGATGTTGATGTTGATGGGGATAGGTTGTTATGATAATGTTGAAGAAGAACAAAATGATGATGATGTTGATGATGATGGAGATAGGTTGTTATGATAATGATGAAGAAGAACAAAATGATGATGATGTTGATGATGATGGGGATAGGTTGTTATGATAATGTTGAAGAAGAACAAAATGATGATGATGATGATGGTGATAGGTTGTTATGATAATGTTGAAGAAGAACAAAATGATGTTGATGATGATGGGGATAGGTTGTTATGATAATGTTGAAGAAGAAGAACAAAATGATGTTGATGATGATGGGGATAGGTTGTTATGATAATGTTGAAGAAGAAGAACAAAATGATGATGATGATTTGGCATTCATGGTGCCATTGCTCTCGAAGTCTTAATATGATTTTCGTCCCTAAAGAAGACAAGATTATTCGCTTTGGGCACTTGGGGTATTGGTATCATCTTTATTATTATTATTATTTTTATTATTATTATTATTATCAATTATTAATGTTGTCATCATCATCATCATCATCATCATCTTTTTGTAGGGAAATTTCATAAGGTTATATCTGGGTTGATTCTGATGATTAATACTATGCCATCATGGGTCCGGCTCTCATCTGTTACAGGGCCAATAACATGGACGTCATCGGGCTGAAGAGGTTAAGAATTAGCTGCTGTTCATTTACTGCATTTACGACAATCATTTCACACATGGCGTTTGGTTTTGTGTGTGTGTGTGTGTGTGTGTGGTAAGATATAATAACCTCCTGTTGTTTATTTTTCAGGTATGGAGTGAGATACCTCGGGACAACTGCTGGTTTTCTTAGGTAAGAGATTATATAAGATTTTCCTCCCTCTCTCTCTCTCTCTCAGTATAATAATAATAATATAATAACAGCATATTTAGGGTATAACGGTATGATATTCGCAAGTTTTTTTTTTTTTTACGTGAATATCAATTATTTTATTTATTTTTGGTATATCTTGGCTTTTTCCACATACTGTAGCTGTTTTTGTTAGGTATAATCCTGCAGTCAAGTTTTCATGTTAGTTTTTATTCATTTGCGTTATTATTATTATTATTATTGTTATTATTATTATTATTGATTATTATTATTATTATTACTATTATTATTATTATTTATACTATTACTACTATTGCTACTACTACTATTACTACTACTACTACTACTATTATTATTATTATTATTATTATTATTACTATTATTGCTGCTACTACTACTATTATTATTATTATTATTATTATTATTATTATTATTATTATTACTACTACTACTACTACTATTATTATTATTATTATTATTATTATTATTTGTCTGTGGCCTGAGTCTGATTCCCCTCCATATAATCATCAGTTAAGCGAAGACATACAAACGAATTTCATGATTTGCTTTTTAGGGTATATATATTCTGAAATTATTTATGCATATATTTTTGACAGATTTCATTATAACCAGCGAATTAGAAGTGAAATTCTCTTTAGTACCCGTTGTTCATTTAAGCTTCGTTCGGATCCACAAAGCCAGCTGTAAACAAAGAAGGAAAAGATACTGAAGTGTCGTCTTTGTGGTTCGCCTTCCTGAGTACTGTGTTTTCTGAAGTTATAAATCTAGGCAGCCGACATTTGACTAGTTGAACAGTGAAGATATTTTACCGTAGACTTTTGTGGTTTTGTTCTTTGTGTGTGTGTGTGTGTGTGTGTGTGTGTGTGTGTGTGTGTGTGTGTGTGTGTGTGTGTGTGTGTGTGTGTGTGTGTTTTAATTAATGTAGGTTGCCTTAATTAACTAGTGAATTAATATACGCAACCGTAGACTCTCTCTCTCTCTCTCTCTCTCTCTCTCTAATACACCCGTCGGTTTAGGTGGCATTAATATAGCCAGTGAATGAAAAACTCAGCCGTAGACTTCCTTGTTACGATTCCAAGATATTACGTGTGTGATTATTTTTAGTAATATTTTCCTCTAGCATATATCTAGGTTGCGCTCGTTAGCCAGTGAATATAAAACGAAGATATACAAACGAGACCATTTTTAAAACTTGGTGTGTCAGGGACGGTTTTGGCAACCTCCTCCACTCACCCCCCTCCTTCCAGCTCCCCCTATACCCCTTCCCTCCATCCCCTCGTCCCCTCTACTCCCCACCCTCGGCACCTTCACCTTCTTCCCGGCCCCTTCGTCCTCCCTCCCTCGTCCCTCCCTCTCTTCCGGTCCCCTCAGTCGCTCCCCAACCTCTCCCCCAATTCTTCCATTCCTCCACCCCCCTCCCTTCCCCGCCCCCTCTGTTTCCCCCTCCTTTTCCCCCTCCCCCTTTAACCTCCCCCCCCCTCTGGCACCCTGGCACGGGCACTGGTATCAGGTGTCGGTGGGAACAGTGCCAGGCCTTATATGGTGCCTTGTGTACACGCCTCCCTCATACCTCACACTTACACCTTCACTACGCCCCCACATACACACACCTCACACTTTCACTATCCTCCTCCCACATACACACCTCACACTTTCACTACACTCCCCCACACACTTTCACCTTCACTACACCCCCCCTACACACCTTACACTTTCATTACATCCCCCCCACAAAAACACACCTCACTCTTTCATTACACCCACCCCCACACGCACACCTCACACTTTCACTACACCCCCCACACACACCTCACACTTTCACTACACCTCCCCACACACACACCTCACTTTTTCACTACATCCCCCACACACACCTCACATTTTCATTATCCTCCCCCCACATACACACCTCACTCTTTTACCACATCCCTCCGCACACATCTCACTTTTTCACTACATCCCCTCCACACACACACCTCACACTTTCACTACACCCCCCCCCCCACATACACACACACCACACACTTTCACTTCACCCCACCCCTCACACATCTCACACTATCACTACATCCTCCCCACACACACACCTCACTTTTTCACTACACCCCCCTCACACACACCACACTGTCACCTTCACTACTTCCACCCACCTCACTACAGACTCTCCTTTTTGATGCAGTGACTGGTGTAATAAATAAATGGAGTTCGGGGTGTTGCAGGGGAAATAATTTGTATCTTTCTCTTACATTTGCTTCAGGTGAAATAATTTGGATCTTTCGCCAATATTTACTAAAGGTGAAATGATTTAGAACTTTGTCTTATAATTACGTTGAATAATTTGCAACTTTGTCTTATATTTACATCAGGTTAAATAATTTGCAACTTTCTCATGATTGAATAATATGCAACTTTCTCACAGTTAAGTAATTTGCAACTTTCTCGCAGTTAAGTAATTTGCAACTTTCTCATAATTAATTTGCAACTTTCTCAAGTAATTTGCAACTTTCCCATAATTAAGCTAAACACAATGCAACCTACTCTGATAATTAGGTTTAATAATTTGCAACTTTCTCTTATATTTACTCCATGTTAAAAATTATTCCCAACTTTCCCTTTCACTTGGCGCAGCAGAGGCTCATGCACTGCGTATATAAGCCACGAAACACTGTTCTTGAAATGACTGTACTTCGCCTTTTTGTATCAGACTGTTGTAATTCGTCAAGATTCGTATCCAAAATTTTGTGTGGAGTACCGTTTAGTGTGTGTGTGTGTGTGTGTGTGTGTGTGTGTGTGTGTGTGTGTGTGTCCGTTGAGATCGTTAAAGTCGCAACTGTACCGGCCATTTAAATTTGATTCGCTTAACTGTCCATCGAGTCCGTTAAAACCGTTAAAAGAACAGGATAACTCAGTGTGATGTCACCTCTTCGTTTTGTTTTTCTTTCTTTTCATCATCATCATCATCATCTTCTTGTTCTTCTTCTCTTTCGTCTCCTTCCTCTTCTTTTTTTCATCATCATCATCATCATCATCTTCTTCTTCTTTTTCTTCTTCTCCTTCTTCTTTTTCGTCTTCTTCCTCATCTTCTTTTTCATCATCATCATCATCATCTTCTTCTTCTTCTTCTTCTTCTTCTTCATCATCATCATCATCATCATCATCATCATCATCTTCTTCTTCTTCTTCTTCTTCTTCATCATCGTCATCATCATCATCATCATCATCATCATCATCATCATCATCATCATCATCATCATCATCATCATCTTCTTCTTCTTCTTCTTCTTCTTCTTCTTCTTCTTCTTCATCATCGTCATCATCATCATCCATCAATCATCGTCATCATCATCATCATCATCATCATCATCATCATCATCTTCTTCTTCTTCTTCTTCTTCTTCTTCTTCTTCTTCTTCTTCTTCATCATCGTCATCATCATCATCATCATCATCATCATCATCATCATCATCATCATCTTCTTCTTCTTCTTCTTCTTCTTCTTCTTCCTCTCTGTTTGTGTGTGGAATATGTTTTACCCTACGAGGAAATCCCAGCTAAGACTTACGATAGATTCACTTCATATCTTACGAGGAAAAGTTGCCGTCATTAGTTCGTTTAAGCAGTTTCGGTATCACTTAGAGAGAGAGAGAGAGAGAGAGAGAGAGAGAGAGAGAGAGAGAGAGAGAGAGAGAGAGAGAGAGAGAGAGAGAGAAACTGGAATTATAGAGGGATTCACAAACAATACTTGACCTAAACTAACAATCTTGGCCAAAAATTACCGTCTCTTCTTTCATTGTTGAGGTATAACACTAGATTAACACTAGATTTGGATGCTAGTCACGAAGAAGCGCGATTGAAGGGATGTAGAGCCATAGCATTGTCTTTTCGTGCCACTGAGCTACGTGAAATAAGCCGCAAAAGGACGAAAATCTGGGCCAAGTTAAGGTGAGGAGGGCATAGGCGTATAGTTGACGTCTCACCATCGTCCTTTCTGTACTGCAACACTAGATTATCACTAGAATATGGTGCTAGTCACGAAGAAGTGCTATGGGGATGATGGCCAGCTAGTGTTGTCTTATAGATCGACGGGAAATAGGCTTCAGAATGACTAAAAGCTCCGCCAAGTTAAAGTGAATGGACTATAGGTACAAGGGAAAACTTTATATATACTTTTTTTTTTTTTTTTTTTTTAGGAAGAAGTAGATACAGAGAAATTTTGTGCCCTCTTCTTTTTTTTTTTCTTTTTTTTTTTTTTAAGAAGAACTAGATGCAAAGGAAAATTTTGTACTTTTCTTTTTTTTGGGGGGGGAGGAAGAACTAGATGCAAAGATAAATTTTTGTACTGCCCGTTCCTATTTTTTACAGGAAGAACTAAATACAAAGATAAATTTTGTTCTTTCCTATTTTTTACAGGAAGAACTAAATACAGTGATAAATTTTGTACTGCCCGTTCCTATTTTTTACAGGAAGAACTAGATATACGGTAATGATAGATTTTGTACCTTCCTCTCCTAACATCACGAAGAAGTGTAGTGGAAAGGATATTGAGCCGTTGTAGTCTCATTCTGCCACTGAGCTGTAACTGGCATGGCCCTGGTATGTGGTGCTAGTCACGAAGAAGTGCTGTGAAAAGGATATCGAACGTTTGTAGTCATATTCTGCCACTGAGCTACGTGAAATACGCTACAACTGGATGAAAATTTCGATCTAGGTCATATGAGTGAACAGTATTAATTAGGCCTGTGGTAAAGGAGCAGGTAGTCTATATCAAAATGTATTCTCATCTTTCCTTGGCCTGTATATATCGAGAAATTGTTTTTTTCCCCCAAACTTCACCCTACAGCAGTTCATGTCCAATTGTTACTGATTTTTTCAATACATGGAGGACGCCTGTAATCTGGTGTATTTTTTCTGATTTGTTTTTCCTTCCTGTGTTCATCTGCAAAAATGAATAAATAAATAAGTGAAAAACTATGGTATGGATTTGATCGTAAATTTGTGAATCAGTGTCGTGAATAAGAAGTAACTGTATGTAGTTTTTTTTTTTTTCAATAGGCGGGAATTTTCGTCCTTCTGCAGCTACTTTTTGTCCTTCTGCAGCTACTTTTTGTCCTTCTGCAGCTACTTTTTGTCCTTCTGCAGCTACTTTTTGTCCTTCTGCAGCTACTTTTTGTCCTTCTGCAGCTACTTTTTGTCCTTCTGAAGCTACTTTTTGTCCTTCTGCAGCTACTTTTTGTCCTTCTGCAGCTACTTTTTGTCCTTCTGCAGCTACTTTTTGTCCTTCTGAAGCTACTTTTTGTCCTTCTGCAGCTACTTTTTGTCCTTCTGCAGCTACTTTTTGTCCTTCTGCAGCTACTTTTTGTCCTTCTGCAGCTACTTTTCGTCCTTTTTCAACTAATTTCCCGTCCTAGCTCAGTGGCGGAGTAAGACAGTAAACTCAGCACCCTTTCCATAGCACTTCTTCGTGACTAGCACCATATTCTTGTGTTAATCTGGCTCACAGTTCAAGATGGAGAGATGGCAGCGTTACGCCTGGCTAACCCCTTCAGCCCCATGACTTTTTTTTTTTTTTTTTTAGCTTATTCTTCCCATCGTCAGAAGATTTTTACTGAACTTGAGAAAGACCTCTTATTGATGGGGATAATGGAGGCTAAAAACAAATCGCTAAGGAAGAGGTGCTAGGGAGAGGCTAAAAACAAATCGCTAAGGAGGAGGTGCTAGGGAGAGGCTAAAAACAAATCGCTAAGGAAGAGGTGCTAGGGAGAGGCTAAAAACAAATCGCAAAGGAGGAAAAAAACAAATCGCTAAGGAAAAGGTGCTAGGGAGAGGCTAAAAACAAATCGCTAAGGAAGAGGTGCTAGGGAGAGGCTAAAAACAAATCGCTAAGGAGGAGGTGCTAGGGAGAGGCTAAAAACAAATCGCTAAGGAAGAGGTGCTAGGGAGAGGCTAAAAACAAATCGCTAAGGAAGAGGTGCTAGGGAGAGGCTAAAAACAAATCGCTAAGGAAGAGGTGCTAGGGAGAGGCTAAAAACAAATCGCTAAGGAAGAGGTGCTAGGGAGCTTCCTTAACCGGGGAGAGTACCAGCCGTAATGGCGTTGGCGCGTTTCGTTGGTTGAGGAAGCCCCCTAACACCTTTTCCTAAGCGACTTATTTTGTACAGTACACCTTACTGTCCTCTTCTTTGTTACGTAAATCCTTCCAATTTCGCCACAGTCTACATAAAGAACGTTCAAAAATATTAACTAGCCATGTCCAAAAATAAATCGCCAAGGAAGAGGTGTTAGGGAGCTTACTTAACCGACGAAAATACGGGTCTGAGTCACTCCTAAATTAAAGAAACCTGGAGAAAGCAAGAATAAAATATGTCATCGTAGTGAAGGGGTAAAGTGAACTACAGTAATGCAAAGTGAGGTTAATTTGAGGATAATTTTGTAGAATTATAAAGTTAGGTTAATGTCTTCCACCTGATGACGTGTTTTTGGCTTTTTTCATATCACTGCTTGACGATTTTTACTTTATTATTTTTTTAGTTGGCTGGGAAATAAAAAAAAATAAACCCATTATCTAAGAATCATACCTGAGTTAATAAAAAAAAGAAAAAAGTTTGATAGCAAAAAATAAATAAGTAAAAAATAAAATAAAATATATGGTTTCCTGCCAGATTTTTTGGGACACCAGTTTATTTAAGGGGAAACTTCTTTGTGGAAATTGCTCTATTGATGCAGGTCAGAGTTCATCCGTGACAGAGGTACAGTTACTGATGACCTTATGGATTTATTACGAGGGAGATGACCTTATTAATTGCGAGGGAGATGACCTTTTTAATTGCGAGGGAGATGACCTTGTTAACTGCGAGGCAGATGACCTTATGGATTTATTACGAGGGAGATGACCTTGTTAACTGTGAGGGAGATGACCTTATGGATTTATTACGATGGAGATGACCTTATTAATTGCGAGGAAGATGACCTTATGGATTAACTACGAGGAGACCGAATTGCTTGGAAATGGAGGTGTTTTTTTGAAGCCCCCCGACACGAGAGGCTTTTTCTAAGTTGAATAAAATCGTCTGAAGGTAGCCAGAGTGAAATGAAGGAAGACGTCGGGGGCTTTTAAGGGAGAAATTTTAGGTTTCTCGGGTAGCTTAAGGCGATTTTTACGGTATATCGTATGTGTGTGTGTGTGTGTGTGTGTATGTGTGTGTGTGTGTGTGTGTGTGTGTGTGTGTGTGTGTGTGTGTGTGTGTGTGTGTGTGTGTGTGTGTGTGTGTGTGTGTGTGTGTGTGTGTGTGTGTGTGTGTGTGTGTGTGTGTGTGTGTGTGTGTGTGTGTGTGTGAATTCGTACCGCCTATCGTGTTTCAGGTACAGCATTCGTCACCTTGTCCGTTCAGGTGGTTCCTTTTTGTTCAGTCCGTTTAATCCAGCTTATGAACATGTTAAATTATCATCATCATCATCATCATCATCATCATCATCGTCGGAACTTTTTTTTCGTTTCGCATGTGGTAGGTGGAAATCAGAAATAGGAAAGCACAAAGGCAAGAGCAGCTTTTTATTTGGGTCCCCAAGTTCAATAGTTTTTATCTTCGTTTAAATTCGTTTCTTATTCCTTCAGATATCATAGGAAGTAGTCATTCGTGTTATGCGCACAACAGTAAGGTCACACTGCGAACTGCTTGTCATCCTCAGTGTTCGCAAAAGTGTAACATTTTAACTCCTGAATCCGCAAGTCGTTCTCCATATTCTGATAACTGCATCTTCAAATCGTTTAACCAACCTCACGAGCAATGCAGCTCTCCGCCTCGTCCCATATACATCTCCACTCCCCCAGTCACTGCACCTGAATGTTTGGTAATGTTTTGGATTTAGACCTTTATTGACGGCAAACAGCTACGTGGAAGTGTATTCAAGTGTAATGTGCAGAATAAATAGGTAAATGGTCAGTGCTACGATTATGCTCCGTTTTAGATTAAGACCTGTATTGACGTTATATAAGTGTAAGCTGTGTAGAAAGTGTAATATGCAGAATAAATGGGTAAATGACAAGTGCTACGATTACCGTCTGTATGCAGGGGGTACCTAGGTTTTTACGCTTGGGATGGCCAAAGGGTGAGCCAAGGAGGTTTTTTTCTATTCCTTTTTTTTTTGGGGGGGGGGGGGCGGTTATCCATTACAAACTTGGAGTGGGCGGGGGTATTTCAGAGGTGACCATTGCCACCCCTGTCTGGCTTCTACAGTATGTTATTATTTCAGACCATACAGACGCTGGGAAGACTGCAATACTAAAGCGTAATAATTGTGCTAGATAGACCAAATCGCTAGGGAAGAAGTGCTACGAAGTGTCCTGTGCTAACGAAAATACAGCTATGAATTTATGTAACGAAATCGCTAGAGGAGAAGTGCTACTTAGTCTCCTGTGCCAAGAGAATGCATCTATGAATTTATATAACGAAATCGCTAGAGGAGAATTGCTACGAAGTCTCCTGTGCTAACGAAAATACAGCTATGAATTTACTGAACTAAGTCGGTAGGGAAGGAGTACTGCGAAGTCTCCTGTGCTAACGAAAATACAGCCTTGAATTTATCAAAGTAAATCGCTAGGGAAGAAGTGCTACGAAGTCTCCTGTGCCAAGAGAATACAGCTATGAATTTACTGTATCTAAGTAAATCGCTAGGGAAGAAGTGCTACGAAGTCTCCTGTGCCAAGAGAATGCAACTATGAATTTCAGGCCAGACGAATTATGGGGAGGGAGCGTTGGCTGGCGGGGCGAACAACTGTCAAAGGCCGAATATAGAAGTCCTTGCCTCTCTTGCCAGACCCCGGGGCCAAGGGAGCTGACGGCCGCCCAGTACTAACAAATGGCGCCAACTCGTGCTTCGCTTTTTTCCCAGAGAGAGAGAGAGAGAGAGAGAGATTTCAGTACGGCATTATTGTAACGGGTGTGTAAGTTTGAGATTTCGGAAACTGCATGCCCTGGTCAAACGATGGCTTTTCCTTGCTCGTTGGTTACTTTCATTTATTCTTGTGTGTGTGTATGTGTGTGTGTGTGTGTGTGTGTGTGTGTGTGTGTGTGTGTGTGTGTGTGTGTGTGTGTGTGTGTGTGTGTGTGTGTTAAAGAATGCGCACTATTTTTAAAGAAATTTCGGAGTTAGTACACTTCTCGGAACCAGGGAATTTCCGAGTGGAGTTGTGGGCACTTGACGAGCTGTGGAATGGTGCTGGCATCTCGACTTAATCGCTGGTTCTTTCTCGAGTTATGTTACTTCCGTTTAATATCGTCAGAAAGAATTTTTAACTGTTTGAAGAGATTTTGGCGCCAGTCCTCTATTTGAACGAGTATTTTTTGTTTTTATATGTTTTTAGTCAAGGGTGAACATATACAAAGTCAGTAATTGGTGCCAGAAATCGTGCTGGTGGGTTGGTTGGTTGTCAAATGGAATAATATTATTTTTAGGATATATGTGTACGTGTTTCAGGGTTTTCAGTGTCGATATGTTTCAGTATTTTAACTCGGTATATTTCCTGATTTTCACTGTCTGTACTTCAGGACTTTCACTGTCGGTATCTCTTGTTAGCTTGGTTGAATTAAGTAATGTTTCAGGTTTTAGTGCTGAATAACTGTGAATAAAGAGTAACAGTGTTTTGGATACGATGTTAGTAATATGTTCGGCTAACACACACACACACACACACACACACACACACACACACACACACACACACACACACACACACACACACACACACACACACACACACACACACACACACACACACACACACACACACACTGATTCCAGACAAGGTTGAATATACACCGGTTGAAGTGATTATATGTCTCCTGGATGCTTGCAGAAGAAAGAGACTCTCCTTAAGGAAGAAACTCTCCTTAAGAAGCAGGAAATGACATTCGGTATCATCTCGTAGGCTAAATTAATGAAAGTCCAAGTAATTTCTGTGTTTGCGTTTGTGATTATGGCTGCTGGATACACCTGTTTTGTTCAATGGCGTCTTTATATCCTTATGTTTTTGTCGTCGCATACCCATCTCCCGGTGCTAAAGAGAGACACATGTTGTTGAATTACGGGTTGGTGAATACGGTTGGTGAATGAGGACGTTGAAGATCTGGGTTGGTGAATGAGGACGGAATTAAAGATCTGGGTTGGTGAATGAGGACCTGGGATAAAAAGCTGACCAAAGTTAGAGGGTCATTCGAGTGTTGTTCCGTAAACCGACCTGATGTTTTTTTTATATAAACTCCGTCCTGGAACTGAAAGATTTATAATGCACATCAACCGCCCTCGTATTGACAGCTGAGTAGCCTGTCGGTGTTATCATGATACCGACCATTAACAGGACTGCCCATCTCGTGACTCCATTAAATGTTATCAGTAGGCCAATGTGATTTCAAAGTATATGAAAATCTGGTATTATGAGAACTTGAGAGTAATAATATGAAAGCTTGCCTATTATCTGAGAAGTGTTTGTATAGCGTCAGGTCCTGGTATGGTGGTGTAGCGCCGCCAAGCCTAACCTGGTCGTGTGGCCGCCCTGGTTCCCTCCCCCCCTTCCCCCCCACTCTGATGGTATTTTTGGGTACTAGCCGGCGCTGCACCCCCAAACCCCCCACAAACTCCCTTTCCCCCCCTGCCCCGCCCCCCCACTTCCCGGTCACACCCGCCCCTTATATGACCTCTTTACTTCTGTAGTCTCACCAGGCCATTGTCGCTACATTCCTACTACACTGGGTGAAATTAGATACGACATTGAATTATGGCCAACTCGAGAGAATTGTATACCCCACTGCCTGACGACGTAGCTACTCTTTATATCATTTAGGTTAACGCCAGATGATATACCACACAGATGAGAGGCCTCCTGGGGTGAAGGATTAATTTACCGAAGCGGTTTTAGACTTCCGCAAGAGACGCCCTTCTTTGGCTGTATAAAAGCGTCTGAGGACAATATGAAAGAAATACGAAGAGCCGACATTCAGTATAAAATTTTATTGGGGAGGGTTTATTTAATACTTTCACTGCCCTAGCTGAATAAAATCGTCTGACTACAGCAAGAATAGGATTAGAAGGACTTCGTATTGAAAGGGTTTAGCAAAATAATAGACCGTTAGTAGAAAGGATAAGGTGCAAGTAAGACGTTATCATACTGAAAGATCTAACCGAACATACGGGCTTGATGCATTTTTATCCGTAATATAGTCTTTTCACATCAACTTGGCAAACTGGACCACGCCCTCACTGGGTAGACGTTGAGGGATGACGAGAAGAGATATTTATAACCTCATATTTCAGCCCGTGTTGTCACCACTAATATATCAAGTAACTGCTTTCTTGTGCCAGGGATTTACAGGTTTATTCTAGATGGGGATGAATATTAAGACAAAAACATGTAAAGTAAATAAAGCAGTCGGAACAATAAAAATAATGTTTCCGCAGCTGCTGTATATCACCTCTTCGTTTGCAAGAGGGGCGGGGCCAATTAGCCAGAAACTTAAAATGGACCAGAACACTATCTATTACTGTTACTATTCACTACTGTTACTATCTACTACTACTGCTACTCTCTACTACTACTGTTACTCTCTACTACTACTGCAACTATCTATAACTATCCGTTCCATCTGACTACTGCTTCATTTCATCTTGTATAGTGGAAGCTTAATACCAACTATGGCCTTAAATAATCTCGTTACATATTCAGTTGTTTCATGGTATTTTGTGGACTGGAGTTATGTTTTCGTTTTTTTTTCCTATTTGCTTTTCTTTTCCTTAATCTTTCTTGTCTGGCTGATTCGTGTGACGGGGTAAAGTAATTAGAAGAGGTAATTTACATCTTTAAGTAACTATATTTGGGCAATATTTCGCCATATATTTCAGCGTCTAGTATTTCTAAGCACGGTAGTCCCAGATTCAGACTTGTGCCGCATAATTTTGCTCCCTGTCCATTAGATAATGGTATATGGCTAGTGAAATATGGCATACAGTACACTATTTCAGAACTCTTCGTTAATGAGAATGTACACATGGCAGCAAAAGTCCTATCGCCTCTCGTACTCCTCTCCCTCTGGGCTTTGAAAATCAGTCTAGTGTTTCTGCAGCACCTGACACTGGTTACTTTATTTGGCCATAGATCAGTGTCATCTGTGTCATTTGTCTCGGATTGAAGGCACTAATTTTCAAAGACAGTTGACAGAAAAGCAGGATAGCGTGACAAGACTTTAGTTGACGACAGTACCGTAGGACCAAGAATTTTGAAGGTTTGTCAGAGAGAGTGAATTAAGTTTGGCTCATTCGCGATTTTCTTTATCTTGGCAGGAGTGCGTCACATGTGTTTTTCTCTCTTTCCAAAGGTGTTATCAACGACCCATATGTCTTCATGGACTCTGTATCCTTATGGACGGTATCATCTGTCTAGCCTGGCCGTCTGTCTGAGCGAACTACTGGGAATTTGCTTAGCGTTCCTGTTGTGATGGATCCTTTTCTCTTTTTGTCTTTCTTAGTGTTGTATCATTTTACTGTGCCCTGAGGGATTTGTGTGTGTGTGTGTGTGTGTGTGTGTGTGTGTGTGTGTGTGTGTGTGTGTGTGAGAAGCTGTAGACACCACCTCCTTGTTACTTACTCTCAACATCGCGAGCACTGAGATCCGCAGCCTGGGGAAGAGAAAAGACAAACAAACTGTAAATAAATGCCAGAAAAAGAAGATATATATATATATATATATATATATATATATATATATATATCTATATATATATATATATATATATATAAATAACCACACTAACAAACAAACCACTTCTTACACCACTACTATATTTATTTAACATTTAACCTCTTCAGTACGATAGCTAACTTCTTTTATTCTTATCAAACCATCCACCACGTTGCTTTTCATTTCGGGGTGGATTTTTCGAGCTGAAGGGATTAGCTGTAGCCGTCAGTACCTCTTTCAGTAAAATAGGGGTATACTGAGCTGAATAAAATCGTCTGAAGGTAGTGGGAATAAATAAATAAAATACGTGATATGAGGAAAAGGTTTACTTGGGTGATTGGTTGCTTAAATGACAGAAGAGGACGGCAAGGTGTAATAAGCAAAATAAATCGCTAAGGAGGAGTTATTAGGGAGACTCTTTAACCGACGAGAATATGGGTCTTACTCTCTTCCCACGTGTCTTTTATAACACTTATGAAATTATGTCCATGTGAAGAAGATATCAGACACCTACGAGAGAGTATCAGGATATGGTATACTGAATAAATCGCAGAGGATGAGGTGCTACGGGGAATGCAGACTCGATCGGAGGCACATGCACGCTGTTTTGAAAGTTGTTCTGTCCCTCGGCTCTCTCTCTCTTTCTCTCTCTCTCTCTCTCTCTCTCTCTCTCTCTCTCTCAACAAAAAATTGATTTACGTTTTTATTTTTCCATTCTAGTTTCCCTGCACCCATCATCACCCCATTAAAAATCATTCTAATATCACCATACTCTGCTACATGACGTTCAAAACGATATTACCCAGCCATATCTAAATCGCTAAGGAAGAGGAGTTAGGGACCATCCTTAACCGACGAGAATACGAGCCTAGGTCGCTGAGAAAGAGGTGTTACGGCTTTACTCTGGTGACGTCATTTCAATTTTATTTTTATTATTCTCCCCTAAATATAAGCCTTCATTAACCCCTTCACTGCTTGAGTTCCTTCATATGAAATCGTCTGTTTCACTCTTGCTACCTCTAGACCAGTGCTTCTTAAACTTTTCCGGCCCTGATACTCCCGATTCAACCCTAACTCAGCCCGGTACCTCCACTCCTATAATAGTACTCATTTCACTCTCAATTCCTTGTAAAACGAAAAACGAGGATGGATCTGAACAAATAATAAAACAATAAATAAAACCATACAGAAATAAAGACTGTCCATAGTTGCCAGTTAGTCGTAGTTATCGTACATTAAATTGTTTATTTTTTCCAAGATCCCTTTCTGGATACCCCCAAGAACCCATTTCGATAATCCCCTGGGGGTGTTGAGGCACTGATTTCAGAGCACCTGCCCTAGACGATTTCATTCAGCAAAAGAAAAAGATCCCATGTGTTGAAAGGCTGATGAGTGTCTGTGTGGTACGTAAGTGTTCCAGCTCGATAGATTTCCCCTCAGCTGAGTAAAATCGTCTGGAGGTTGCAAAATAGATGTAACGATATGGGAGAGATTGATACAGGACCCCATCTCGAGTGTCATTAGCATTATAGCATTTTTTTTTTTCCACTGGCGAGGGTTATGTGTGTTGGTGCGTGATAAACCAAACCAATGTGAAGCAATTAAGGAAGTAATAGGAGGTCATGGTCGTTAATTAATTCGTCAGGTTTGTTTTGATACTTTTTTTCTTTTTAATCCAACGAGGTGGTAACTGTGTATATGTTAAACTTCTACATTGGCTCTTTCATTTTATTTATTTAATTATATATTTATTTTCTGCCTCCAGACGACTGTGTGCAACTGAGAAGGTCTGTCGTATTGAAAAGATTAACGAAGTGTGTGTGTGTGTGTGTGTGTGTGTGTGTGTGTGTGTGTGTGTGTCTGTGTGTGTGTGTCTGTGTGTGTGTAACCTTACCTAGGGCCTCTGGTTTAAATTTAGATATTTCCTTTTCCTAGACCAGCTGCCATCCAAGGCTAACGAGGCCACTGTACCTTAGGGGATAGGTTATAATTGTGTAGATGTAGTAGTTTCAACCTGGAATTTGATTGTGTATATGTGGTTGAGTTCCCTGCCTGAGAGTCCTGCAAGGGTAGTTGCTGGTACCTTCGCTATTCCCATGGTAGTAACTCAGGGATGATAGTATTTCTGCACCTCCTACCATGAGCAGTGAGTAGGGATGTTTACCATGTTGAATTTTGTGAAGGCTTTAAATCAATCTCTACCCCATCTAACTCACAACTCTTCCGTCAGCCTTATAACAATTTTAGTACCATGACTCTCTTCTCAGTGCGATGGCGCTCTTTTCATGTTACTCTTGCTACTGCCTGGCGATCTAATTATGCTTTAGGGTATTTGAGGTGAAGGGGTTAAACCTAAACATCAGTGACCCCCCCTTGCATGACCCCTCCCTCTAAGCTGAACAAG
Source organism: Coenobita brevimanus (assembly GCF_032717465.1). NCBI lineage: Eukaryota > Metazoa > Arthropoda > Malacostraca > Decapoda > Coenobitidae > Coenobita > Coenobita brevimanus. The sequence goes on from NC_136992.1 coordinate 29,559,547, forward strand.
TATACAGATACTGGAGAATTGAGGGATCATGTAGGGCTTGCATGGGTGGAGTATCCTCGTGTGTGTGTGTGTGTGTGTGTGCGTGAAAATCCTTAGGGAGCTTCTCGTATGTGTGAAATTTCTTAGGGAGCTACTCATTGTGTGTGTGTGTGTGTGTGTGTGTGTGTGTGTGTGAAAATCCTTAGGGAGCTACTCGTATGTGTGAAAATCCTGAGGGAGCTACTCGTATGTGTGAAAATCCTTAGGGAGCTTCTCATTGTGTGTGTGTGTGTGTGTGTGTGTGTGTGTGTGTGTGTGTGTGTGTGTGTGTGTGTGTGTGAAAATCCTTAGGGAGCCACTCATGTGTGTGTGAAAATCCATAGGGAGCTAGAGTGAAGCATTGCATGAGACTGGTTGTGAAATACCAAGGGGACTAAAACGCAAGAGCCTATGGGGATCCGGTAGAGTGGAGCAACTTGTGTATGAAAATCCTTTGGGTGTGACTGACCGAGCAGGCCGTTCCAAGAGATGCTTCAGCTTCTAATGAAATCGTGTGAAGGTAGCAAGAGTTAACGAAATATACGGGATGAAGGGGTTAATGGATCGGAAGTACGCTGGGCTTGTCAGTGATAAGAATAATAACTAATGATGACACGCTCCAAAACTTAAGTCCTCTATCCAGGGGCAACGCCTTAACCCTTATCGAAAAAAGGGGACACGGCGTAAAACTGGAAAAAAAAAAATGAAACGGGGCATGAAACTAAAAAAAGAAAAAAAAATGAAACGGCGGTGAGGAATGGGGATGTTGTCGTGGATCCAGGCTCATCTGAAGCTTGTGAATCTAAGTGGACTGCCTACCTAAGCTGCCCTTCTCCTGTAGTCCCACTATCCTCCTTTCGGGGAGTAGGGAAGAAGTTGAGGGACGTTTGTATTACCAGGCAGTGGAGCCGTCCGGTTTAATTAGTGCCACGATATGAAGGCGTTCCTATCCATTACCCGATATTATGGAGTGATTGTGGTAGGTTATGGTGCTGATGTGGATGTGGAGGAAAGAGTTGGAAGTACCGTGAGATGGTTTGGTCGTGTGGAGAGAATGAAGAATGAGAGAGTGAATAGGAGAGTGTATGTGAGTGAGGTGGGGGGAAGAAGATCGAGGATGAGGTGGAGGGACGGGATGGGGTGGTGTTTGATTGAGGGAGGCGGAGAAAAGGCAGTCTGATGGTGGAAGGCAGAGTGACGTAGAGGTAATACTTTGTGGCCACCCCTTCCTGTCCTAAGGCGTGTGGGCATGGAGAGACGGGGTGATGTGGAAGGGTTGTGGTGGTGGCCATGTACAGATGTATGGTGTGGTGTGGCTGGGATAGATAACGTTGGTGGGCATGGATAGATAATGTGGTATGATGTGGTTGTGGTAGGTACTGGAGATGGTCATGGGTGGGTAGTGTGGTATGGATAGATAGTGTGGTGGGATGTGCTTGTGGTAGATAGTGGAGATGGGCATGGATAGATAGTGTGGTATGATGTGGTTGTGGTAGGTTGTGTATGGGCATGGCGGGGTTCCAAGTGTGGGCAGCAGAACACTTGAGATATTTACGTCCACAGCAAGCACGTGTTTCCACAGTCTTGCAGGATGGCCTCTTTTATCCTTAGCATTTGACGGGAAAACCAGTAAGCTGAGGGACACACACACACACATGTCTAGTTAGGCTCCTGTATCTGGTAGACACTACACCGGAGGGATGCCTTCACGTAGTGGCATTAGTACAACCAGGCGGTGGAACTGTCTGGTTATTCAGACGTCCCTCAACTCCCTCTCTATCCTCTCATGAAAAGATGGTGGTGAATTGCAGGAGAAGGGCAGTTTCAGCCTGCAGTCCATCAGGTTTCACGTTCAGATGAGCCTGGGTCCACAACAAGAACATCACTGCACCATAGGATCACTGCAGGCTGACGTCACGGCACTGCTGCTGCTGCACTATACAATCCATAAGGCACTGGTGGTGGTGGTGATGGTGGTGGTGGTGGTGGGTAAGATGGGCTGTTCACCATTGTTTTTCTCTGCACTAAAGTGTTGGTTGGGTATTATCCAGAAGGTGGTGGTGAAAACACTTACCATTTTGACTTAGCCTCTAGCACACCACGTTACGGGGCAAAAGGCAGACCTGAAGTGACTGGGGGTACAGTGGAGCGGGTTAATTTTATACTTGGTAGATGGCGCTGCGATCGTGGCCACCCCGGGTATTTTTGGCCGGAATGCTCGTCCGGGTTACATTGTCTAATCCTGGCGGCGGGCGACGGAGGGGCCGGCCTAAACGGGCGCGACCACCTTCTAAAGGAAACTTGAGCCTTCTGCTGGTACACCACACAGACCTGACACTTTCATCTGACGGAACTGGGCCATTGCCTCGCCCTAGCCTGACGGAGGGCCAGGTCTCCTCTTACGGTCCCCACGTTGCCCAGTTCCATGGAGTGTGGTGTGCTCATGCTTCACACTCGCCAGTTTTTAGCGCTTCATCCGCCTGGCGGCCGAGGGTGGCAGCCTCGCTACACACACCCTGCCACTCTACCCTCACCCCACCCCACCCCACTCAACGCCTCCCTTCTCCTCCACGTGGATACCTCACCCTCACGCTCAATAGGCTCGTCCTTGCACAGCCCTCGCCTTCTCTTCGCTCTCGACATAACCCTCATTCACCCCGTCCCACCACGTGTGAACCTCGCCCTTACCTAGCTCTTATCCTCACCCTCACTCACCTCTTCTCACCCACACCTGCTCACCCTCACCCTCACCTCACCCTAACCCGCCCTCACCCTTACCCCACCACCTGTATACCTTGCCCTAACCCTCAAGGGAGGTGGAGATCGCAGAATCACCCCTTCTCAAGTATTAAGCTCAAATATTACCATCCTCAGTGGTCCTTGTGCAGTCAGTAGGTATATATCGCTTATAGCTATACCTTGTTCACATTAACTAAGTATAAAATGGCCATCTCTTCATCTGTAATGCTGGGCTGTAACAAGAGATGAACAGTGGAATATGGATCTAGTCACGAAGACATTCTGTGGAGAGGATGTTGAACTGTAGCATGTCTTATTCTGTCACTGAGTTGCTATCGGAATTAAGATGCAACAGGACGAAAATCTCATCTTAGTTTAAATAAATGCATTAACCCTCATCCCCACCTCCACTCTGGCACGTTTACACTAACCTGACAAAGATCCCTAACCCCTTTCTGCTCAGTTGATGGCCAAGTGTAGGCAGACTGGAGGGGCTGTTTGACTACACATATTTAACTATAACATGACCTAATATTACCATTCCCCCACCTTGAATGCTGAGATGTAACAAGAGATTAACAGTGGAATATGATGCTGGTCGCCAAGAAGTTGTATGGAAAGGAAGTAGAGCCGCAGTATTGTCTTTTTCTGCCACTGAGCTACGAGAGTTTGGACCAAGTTAGAGCAAAAGGAGTATAGTACCGAGAAGACTCACCACATTACTCAGGCTCATCAAATTTCATGTCACGTAAGCACAAACCGACTATAGTAGAGGGCGTGGTGTTTAGGACTGGGTGATCATAATACAACTTGTGAGAGAACTCTTTATGTGTATGACGGGTATGAGGGTGGAGAGTCAGCACCGCCCCCTCTGGACACACAGCCAGGCATCCGCTTCCACCCCAACTGCCTCCACCCCAGTCGCCTCCACTTTCATCCCAGTGGCCTCCACCTCCCCCCGACCGCCTCCACCTCCCCCCAGTCGCTTTCACCTCCACTCCAGTCGTCTCCACCTCCCCCCAGTCGCTTCCACCTTCACCCAAGCCGCCTCCACCTCACCCCAGTCGCTTCCACCTTCACCCCAGTCGCCTCCACCTCACCCCAGTCGCCTCCACCTCACCCCAGTCGCCTCCACCTCACCCCAGCCTCCACACACGCTGCTGTAACAACCAGCTGGCTCGTCTCCCCTCAAGCACATACTGGGATAGCTTCGTTTCCCAGTTTCACGACTACTGTGTGTGTGTGTGTGTGTGTGTGTGTGTGTGTGTGTGTGTGTGGAGAGGGAGGCCTTCACGTGGTGGCACTAAAATTATCGAGTGGCTCCGGTGCCTGGTTATACAAACGTCTCTCAGTTCCCTCCCTATCCCCCGAAAAGAGGATGGTGGATTCCAGATGGGCAGCTTCAGCCTTCAGTCGATCAGGCTCACGTCCAGATGGGCCTGAACGTGTGACTGACTTGCCTATTAGTCCCGACAGTTCCATGACCCATTTGTGTGTATGTGTGTGTGTGTGTGTGTGTGTGTGTGTGTGTGTGTGTGTGTGTGTGTGTGTGTGTGTGTGTGTGTGTGTGTGTGTGTGTGTGTGTGTTCCCATTACATATCATGAACGGCTTGAGCTATCAACATGAAACCCTCAGGGTATCAAGATATGGCCAAAATCTTGGACTTGACCAACAACATATTCTGGCGGGCGATTAGCATTCGGCTGCGGAATGTTTTTTGTGTGTGTGTGTGTGTGTGTGTGTGTGTGTGTGTACTTAATTCAGTCAGTCATCAAGCTTTTTTTTTTTTTCTTTCTTTTTTCTTTTTCTACATAATTCAGTCACCAAGCTGTTTTTTTTTTTTTTTTTTCCACCTATTTCAGTCACAAGGTGATTTTTTTCCTTTTTTTTTTCTACATGATTGAATCAGTCGCCAAGCATTTTTTCCCCAGTTTCAGTCGCCAGGCAATTATTTTCTGTTTTTTCCCACGTTAATAAGGACTTGTATTAGTTCCTGGGAGGGAGGGAGTGGAATGAAAGCTATATTCAGTCCCTCCAATTCGAAACATTTCCATTGAGGTCTATAGCACATAGAAAACAGTAAGAATAAACAAATAAAAATAGAGCAAGTAAAGAGAGAGATAGGGAAGGGAAGGAGAGGGAAGGGAAGGGAAGGGAAGGGAAGGGAAGGGAAGGGAAGGAGAGGGAAGGGAAGGGAAGGGAAGGGAAGGGAAGGAGAGGGAAGGGAAGGGACAGTGTGGGACAGAGGGGAAAGGAGAGTATTAATGCACGTCACGAAAAAGTCCATGACTAAAAGAGAGCTTCAGCTTAAAGAGGTAGTGTCAAGTAGGTGTATGACGAAGGAAATGAGATGGCTGTGAACTAATTGCTGAAGTTTCTGTCAGATGAGTAAAATCGTCTGGTTTGCCCTGACTACAGTGCTGAAAGACGTCTTCAGCCGTAAATAACCCCTTCAGTCCAGTGACATGGTTTTCATTTTGGTCAAAGATCCGCCTGTTTATTTTTTATTCAGTTTTTGGAGTTATTAATCTGGTGTATGGATTTTTCCCCCTTGCTCTGTTCATCTGAAAAAAAGAAAAAAGAAAATGTAGTTTTTACTTATAGGCCTCGTTTACCCTCTCACCTCAAGGTATAGAGAGAGAGAGAGAGAGAGAGAGAGAGAGAGAATACGTCACCATACTAGAGAAGTTAATCGTTTTACAGATAAGGACATTGAATTTTATTTATTTATTTACTTATTTTTCGCCAGATGCTTTAATTCAGCCGCCATAATTTCCAGAAGCCCCTGTCACGCCGGCCACAAACCCCACTTACACCTCTTCACTACGTTGGCGTGTTTTTGTTGTTGTATACTTGCTACCTTCAGACGATTTGACTCAGGCTAGGTAAGATCTGGGACATGGAGGGACGATTTGACTCAGCTGTAATGACCCCTTCAGGGCAATAATTCTTCCTGAAGTGGAGTACAGGAAGAAAGTGGAAAAGGCGTCCTCAGGCTGAAAGGTCCATGCTCCTTTCACTTTAATTGGCTCAGATTTTTCGTCCTTTTCACGTATCTCAGTGGCAGAAAAAAAAAAAAAATTATCATGGCACTACTTCCTTTCCACAGCACTTCTTCGTGACTAGCATGAACGTACTACTACTCAGTATTCGAGATGGAGAGGTGGTTTAATACAGGGTCGTTCCTAAATAGCGCTCCACTAGAAACGTATGTGTTGCGGGGACGGCTCACTCTGCTGGTGTGGGCGTGGGTATGACAGTGGGAGTAGGAAACGAATCGGATAGACATTGACAACGCTGAACACACGAAAAATCACGTGGTGGAGAGCAAGAGGAGCGTTATATAAGGACTACCCTGTTAAAGCAAAATAAATATATAAACAAATAGATAGATGGATGAATAGATAGATTAATAGATAACAAAATAGTGCTATAAACAGTAAAATAGGTTACACATTCCTGCATCATTTAAGCTTTCCGAATCCTGTCTTCACCTCGGTATATATATATTTTTTAAGCTGACAGATTCATAACCCATTTCAGCTTAGTTGATGGCTAGGAACAGTCAGGTTAGAGGATAAATTTGACTAGTAACCAAGGAGACTCATTCCAGTTTCTCAGCACTCGTGACCCCTTTGAGCTTAGTTGATGGCTAAGAGCAAATTGGAGGGTAAATCTGACTAGTAACCAAGGAGACTCATTCTTTTTCGCATGACTAAGACCTCGTCACCCTTTGAGCTTAGTTAATGGCTAGGAGCAGTCAAACTAGAGGATAAATTTGACTGGTAACCAAGGAGACTCATTCTTTATCGCATAACTAATACCTCGTGACCCCTTTCAGCTCACCCGGTAGTTAATGGGAAAATTTTAACTAGTAACCAAGGAGACTCATTCTTTATCGCATAACTAAGACCTCATGACCCCTTTCAGCTTATTTGATGGCTAAGAGTAGTCAGATTGGGGGAGAATTTTGCCTAGTAACCAAGGATACTCATTCTTTTCTCATAACTAAGATCTGCTAAGTGTCATGCCGGCACGACTTAGTACCGAGGCTGCGGGAGACTCATTTTCGTCAGATGATAACTGAGCATAGGGAAAACTATCTATCTATCTATTGCCAGACGCCTCAATCCCGTTCGGGGTGGCCACAAACAAATCGCCTCCAAGTCACCCTGTCCCCCGCCATTTCACTGCCCTGCTCCCAACTCACCCCTCTCTCATATACCTCTCCACCCCATCCCTCCATCTCATCCTCGGCCTCCCCCTCCCTCTTCCCCCCTCCACCTCATTCACATACACTCTCTTCGTCAGTCTTTCACCCTCCATCCTCTCCACATGGCCAAACCACCTCAGTGTGTTCCTCATAACGCTTCCTATCACATCCACATCCACACCACAACGCTCCTTTATATCCTCATTCGTCAGCCTGTCTCTCCACGTGACTCCACAGGCTCCTCTTAAATAACTCATTTCCAATGCTCTCACTCTTGACTTGTGTCCTTCCAACAATGTTCAAGCTTCACTTCCGTACGTTAGAGTTGGTATCACAATACTGTCATGTAGTAACTTTTTCACTTCCATGCTCACTTCCCTGTTTCTTATCACTGCTTTCAAAGAACCAGCAACCTTTCTTCCCTGCTGTACCCTTTCAAGCACTTCACCCTCCAAACCTCCATCCTTACTCATCACACTACCCAAATACTTAAACGTACTCACATTTTCCAATTCCTCACCATCTAACCTCGCTGTACATTCACTAACTTCACCTCTCTCAAAGACCATCACTTTACTCTTCCCTACATTCACCTTTAGGTTCCGTTTCTTACACACTCTCCCAAACTCATCCACCAAGCCTTGCAGCTCCCCTTCGTCTTCACTCAACAACACAGTATCATCTGCAAACAACAGTACAGGGAGTTTCCAAACACTATCCTCTCTCACCAGGGCCACTCCAACATCCACTACCCTACCTTGTACCTCTTTTATTACCCCATCCATGTACATATTGAACAACCATGGAGACATGACACATCCCTGTTTCAAACCAACTTTCAAAGAGAAAAATTGACTTAGTTCACCATCCACACGCACTGCAGCCTTCGCACCATCGTACATACTCTTCACAGCATTCAACAACTTCCCATCTACTCCATATAATTTTAACACTTTCCACAATCCTTGTCTATCCACCCTGTCATATGCTTTCTCCAAATCCATGAAAGCCACATACAACTTCTTTCCCTTCTCTAGAAACTTTTCCACTAAAGATCTAAGAATGAATATCTGATCTACGAGTACACAACCTCTTCCCTTCCTAAAGCCTCCCTGTTCTTCTCCAACTAATTTCTCTGTTCTTTCTCTAACTCTGTCTATAAGTATCCTACCATACACTTTTCCTATTATACTAAGAAGACGTCTGCATATATTATTCTCTTTGCTTTATATCTGTGCACCCATGACCAGACGGATTAATCTCGTCAGGGATGGCCACAAACGAATCGCCTCCATGTCATTTCGTCCTCCGTCAATAGGCTGCCCTCTCTCCACCACACACCCCTCGCTCTCATATCCCTCTTCACGTCATCCCTTCATCTCAGCCTCGGTCTTCCCCCCCACCTCGTTCATACTCATCTGGTAGGTCTCCCATTCTCCAGTACCTTCGTGGAAATACCCATCCATCCACCATTCAGTCCCATTTTGCACCATCAGTAGCGTAGGAACCCGGGGATAGGCTACTTAGTCTGACGTGTAAAGCAAGGGTGACCAGCCCCATTCTTCCCTGAGTGGCATTATATGAGCAGTAAATCTAAATACCTTTCGGATATTACTCCTTACAGGCTCAGTCCAGTCCAGTCCAGCAATGGCTGTGGGACAAGTCTTTATTACTCTGTCCGGTAGGAGCGTCTTAGCCACTAAACCACCAGGCGTCGTTTGTTTTAATGGTTACCACCTAACGTAATAAAAGTAAATGGGTTACAGGTTGACAAGAAATCTTTTGACTTGGCAGTGAGTGTAAAGTTTCCCGATGGCAGCACTGCATGGAGTGATTGGATGCTGGGCGCCGTGGTATGATGCCGAGAAATAAGTGTAAGAATCGTTTCCCTCGCTACCAGCTTAAAAAAGGTGTGCAGATACTGTCTTGTGCATCTCCGTACGTAATTCATTCATCCAGTTCTCTCCCTTGTCAGTTACTCAGCTTCATCACCCTCCATAACCCCCTTCCCCACACTCTCGTTGAACCCCGCCGCTGCTGTGGACACTCTTGGGCATTTGGTGAGGCTGACAGCAGGCCATTTTGTGTGGGTGAGAGCAGCACTGGCAGGGGTGAGAGGGAGGCTTGGGCCAGTGGTGGTGGGAATGTTGGGAGAGGCTACCCACGTTCCTGCCTCGAGCCCCACCAAAATACCCGCCCCGCTACCTGCTGTCCTCCCTCATGCTCTCTCTCTCACTCGCACTCACTCCCTGCCTCACCACCACCACACCACACCACACCACACCACACCACACCACACCACACCACACCACACCACACCACACCACACTACACTACACAACACTACACTACACCACACCACACCACACCAAACCACACTACCATCATCACTACCATCATCATCATCATTATCATGACCATTTTCTCACTTAAAGATGGGTGAAGGTAGGCTACGATATCCAGGTTGCAAATATCTGAATTTTAGTCTAGTTTATTGACACACACACACACACACACACACACACACACACACACACACACACATATATATATATATATATATATATATATATATATATATATATATATATATATATATATATATATATATATATATATATATATATATATATATATATATATATATATATATATATATATATATAAGATGATTTTTCCCGTGTAAAGTACAGATTTCTCAATTCAACCTTCACAAAGCTACAGTGACAGATGGCCTTCTGGTGGACTTATAAGGAAGACCATTTTCACAGATAATGTGGAATGCAAATGAGAGAGAGAGAGAGAGAGAGAGAGAGAATCAGTAATTTTAGCTCTGTAACGGTTAAGCATAGGGCCCACGCTGATAAAAAAAAAAAAAAAATCGCTCCAAAGTAGTCCTAGAATGCCCCGAAGCTTCTCAAAAGCTGTCGCGGGACATCCTGTATGGTTCATCCGCTGATTTTCGTCTGTTTCCACATATTTGCCGTTGCTCAGCCGCACAACACGATGATGCTACGGCTGTGCAACCTTTCTGTGTTCATCAGTTGTTATAACCCGGCAGTCAATATGTTGTTGTTTTTGTTGTTGGCCAAGGCTCATGGAAAACGTACAGTCTACATCAACAGTCCTGTCGCCTGTCCTGCATTTTTTTGCGTTTTTTTCCATGAACTTTGAAAATTTGATCGTTGGGCAAAAAAGTTATAAGTGTCGCCTGCTTCTCATTATCCGAACTTATTTCCGAAATCCATTGAGAGAAAAGCTAGAGACGACGACAGGACTTTTGATGCCAACTCTACAGTACACCCAGTGGACTACAGGCTGAAGTTACCCTGGCCACACTCCGCCATCCTTTTTTGAGGGGACACAGAAACAGTTGAAGGACGTTTGTATAACAGCCAGTGGATCCGCCCGGTTATATCAGTGACACCACATGAAGGCCTCCTTGTCTAGCGCCAGCCAAGTGAATGTGAGGAGTATATAATATACCAAGAGAGATTGTTCCCAGCAGACAGGTGGCTCTCCTACGTCATCATTTAGACACTTATACCCATCATATCTCTGCTGTGACACACACACACGTAGGCATACACACAGACAGACATAATACACGTGGCTCTGCAGATTCCGTGACACTTTCTTTTTGGCTATTTGTTTTCTGTTTTCCATATGACTCAGTTCAGTAAAATCGTCTGGTGCTGTTTGGAATACTGCACTTGAGAAGACGGAGGAGAGGGTTAAGACACAGGCTCATGTCGTAAGTGGCTCTGCAGTTTTCGTGAGTTTTTTTTTTCTCTCTCTCGATTCATTTTCCACGTTACATCTCATTTCTTCATTTAATTTGTTTTTCCTTCCTCTGTTCAAAGTCTGTAAAAGTAAATTTGTGACACCAGTTTCTTGGCGAATTATTTTCCACATTGCAGCTCATTTTTTTATTTAATTTGTTTTTCTCGTCTCTGGTCATCTTCTGTAATAAAGAATAAAATACATTATCTTCCCGCCCTGATGTTGTGTCGATATTAAATTGATATGAACCCTTTAAGGCAGGGACTCCAATCGAGTCATTAAATACCATCCTGTACACCGCACCATGATGCACATCGTGTCAAGCAAAGGAGGACACAAGTTTCCCGCCGATGTGTGTCATATTGTGTGTGTGTTTTTTTTATCCGATTCGTGTCATGGTGTGCTTTACAGGTTGTTAAACAATCTAACGACTCAAACCACGTGTGCCTGAGAGGGTGAATAACTTACAAGAGAATACTTAAGTGCAAAATAAATCGCTTAGGCAGAGGTGCTACGAAGCGTCGTATTGCACTATTTTGCCACCATACGATTCTGTTCATCTTAAAGTCTTACCTGTGCTAATGAATAGGTATTTGAAGGCTGCACGTAACTTCTCCAGGTGTGGTATTCTCGTGTGGGTAGGAAGCTCACTAACACCTCCCTCTTATCGGTTTATTTCTGATTCTTCTTCGTTACTGTGTTTGTCGACATTAAAATAATATAAGAAAAAAAAAAAGATATTAATGGGTAGTTTGAAAATAATCGTTAAGAAAAAGGTGCTAGGGAGCCTCCTCACGTTGCGAGAATACGGGCCCAGGTGTGAAAGTCTAATAAAGTCGTCCGGAGGTACAAGGAATAAAGCATGACTGGGTACACGTAATGAATGGGGTTTGGTACGAGTCAGTGAGGTACGAGCAGCCAGATGGAGTGATATTGCCGTGCTTATTTCTTGCCGTACACGATTACTCTTGCCAGGTTCATCCCCTCCCCCTCATGCTGTCCTCTTCCACCCCTTCCCTTCTCCCTGCTTTCCTCCCTTCCTACCCCTTCCCAATTCCCTCCTGCATCTCCCCTACCTTCCTTACTGCTACTCGAAGTAATTTCCTCCTCCTCCTTCTTCTCCTCCCCTTACTGTACCACTACTACTACTACTACTACTGCTACTACTACTACTACTACTACTTTTGTTAGCAGGTTCACACTCACCCCCTAACCCTTGCCGTTTCCTATTCCCTCCATCCCCTCCCCTCCCCCTACCCTACCCCCTTCCTTCCTCCCCCATCCCCATTCAACCCTTGCCACCTCCCATTCCTCCCTCACCCCATAACCATCCCTTTCCCCTCCCCCCACCCCCACTCCTACCCTTGCCGCCTCCTATTCCTCACCCCCACCCCACCTCTTCATCTCCCCCTACCCCAACTCCCTCCCCCTACCCTTACCCCAACTCCCTTCCCCTCCCCGCTTTGCCACCATCTTAAGCATGTTGTACAGTATTTATAAACCCTCTTGAGGCAGACGGAGCAATGCTTTCCAACTTGACTCATTCCTTCCATACACACAACTTTCCCTAGCTTACCCTCCCTTGCTGTCTCCTCCCCTTCTCCCCACTCCCTTCCCCTTCTCCTTCCCCTCCCTCTCCCTCACTCCCTTCCCCTTCCCTCCCCCTCCTGCCAACCCCCCCATACATGTGGTACTATATTCAAGAACATTCTTAAGTCACACGTGGTAATACTGTCCCACTTAGTTATTTCTTCCCTGCCGTACACACACTACTTTTGTCACGTTCCCTTCCCGCCTCCTTCGTCTTTGCTTCCTCCTTCACCCCACCCCATCTTCCCTTCCCCCTTCACCCCACCCCATTTTCCCTTCCCCCTTCACCCCACCCCATCTTCCCTTCCCCCTTCACCCCACCCCATCTTCCCTTCCTCCTTCACCCCACCCCATCTTCCCTTCCTCCTTCACCCCACCCCATCTTCCCTTCCTCCTTCACCCCACCCCATTTTCCCTTCCTCCTTCACCCCACTCTATCTTTCCTTCCTCCTTCACCCCACCCCATCTTATCTTATCTTCCTCCTTCACCCCACCCCATCTTATCTTATCTTCCTCCTTCACCCCACCCCATCTTATCTTCCTCCTTCACCCCACCCCATCTTATCTTATCTTCCTCCTTCACCCCACCCCATCTTATCTTCCTCCTTCACCCCACCCCATCTTATCTTATCTTCCTCCTTCACCCCACCCCATCTTATCTTCCTCCTTCACCCCACCCCATCTTATCTTATCTTCCTCCTTCACCCCACCCCATCTTATCTTCCTCCTTCACCCCACCCCATCTTATCTTATCTTCCTCCTTCACCCCACCCCATCTTATCTTCCTCCTTCACCCCATCCTATTTTCCCTTCCTCCTTCACCCCATCCTATCTTCCCTTCCTCCTTCACCCCATCCCATCTTCCTTTCCTCCTTCTCCTCACCCCATCTTCCTTTCCTCCTTCACCCCACCCCATCTTCCTTTCCTCCTTCACCCCACCCCATCTTCTCTTCCTCCTTCACCCCACCCCATCTTCCCTTCCTCCTTCACCCCACCCCATCTTCCCTTCCTCCTTCACCCCACCCCATCTTCCCTTCCTCCTTCACCCCACCCCATCATTCCATAGCACTTCGTCATGACTAGCTTAATGTTCTAATGTTAATCTATTATTATGTTTCAGTAAAGATGAAGAGATGGTAAATTAGGCCAGGCTGAAGAAGAAAGGATATACTTTCTTTTTTTCTTTTCTTTCTCTCTCTCTCTCTTTTTTTTTTTTTTTTTTTTTTTCCCAGCCAGACGGAGTGATGTTCCGTCTGGCTCCATCCTCTGAGACTACTTTTGCCAGGTCCTCCCCACCCCCTTCCTTTTTGCTGTCATTAGGACTGATTTGGGATTTCGTGGCGCCTCTTCCGTAGCGATTTATGCTGCACACTACACTTCCATGTCGTCTTGTCTTTGAAGCAGACCTTGTCGATAATAAAACTAGACAACATACAAGAGAATATTCATTTAACGTATGTAAAATATTTCGGCGAGGAAGTGGTGTTACGAAGCCACTTACAACAAGGACCAGTGATTGTCAAAATGTGGTATTGTAATGTCTAAACCTGTGAGTGTTGGTTTGTATGCCTGTGTGTCTCTGGTGTTAACTAAACTGGCAAGATATTAACATGTGCTATACTCTTTGTACTCTAACTTGCACTTAAATTTCCATCTCTCAATCTTCGATGCTGAGTTGTAGCAATATACTGAAATAGCAAGATGGTGTTAGTCACGAAGAAGTGCTATGGAGAGGATGTACTATTGTCCTTTTCTACCACAGTGTAAGAAAAGAAGCCGCAAAAGAACGAAAATCTGAGCCAAGTTAAGGTGAAAGAAGCATAGCGCAAGAAAAAAAAAAATGCTGTACATAGTGGGTTTGCCTTCACCTGAGGGAACTGGCTCACTTTCACAATATTAATGCAAATTCGTCGTTGTGTGAAGTTCGACAAGCCATAGTTACAAGATAGGAATGAGTCTCCTTAGTTACTAGTCAAATTTGTAAGGGGTTGGGGATTTTTGTCAGGTTAAAAGAGACGGGTTATACCAGCACCCGCTTCAAATACTCAGAAATAGAAGTATCAAATTAATCGAATAAACAACAAAAAATAATTGATTTTTTATTTTTTTGATTTATTAAAAAAAAAAAATCACCAATCCTGGTTGTGGGTAGGAGAGGTATGGAGAGGGTTGTGGGTATAAGAGAGGTATGGAGAGGGTTGTGGGTAGGAGAGGTATGGAGAGGGTTGTGGGTATAAGAGAGGTATGGAGAGGGTTGTGGGTATAGGAGAGGTATGGAGAGGGTTGTGGGTATAAGAGAGGTATGGAGAGGGTTGTGGGTATAAGAGAGGTATGGAGAGGGTTGTGGGTATAAGAGAGGTATGGAGAGGGTTGTGGGTAGGAGAGGTATGGAGAGGGTTGTGGGTAGGAGAGGCATGGAGAGGGTTGTGGGTAGGAGAGGTATGGAGAGGGTTGTGGGTAGGAGAGGTATGGAGAGGGTTGTGGGTAGGAGAGGTATGGAGAGGGTTGTGGGTATACGAGAGGTATGGAGAGGGTTGTGGGTTGGAGAGGTATGGAGAGGGTTGTGGGTATAAGAGAGGTATGGAGAGGGTTGTGGGTAGGAGAGATATGGAGAGGGTTGTGGGTAGGAGAGGCATGGAGAGGGTTGTGGGTAGGAGAGGTATGGAGAGGGTTGTGGGTAGGAGAGGTATGGTTGTGGGTAGGAGAGGTATGGAGAGGGTTGTGGGTAGGAGAGGTATGGAGAGGGTTGTGGGTAGGAGAGGTATGGTTGTGGGTAGGAGAGGTATGGAGAGGGTTGTGGGTAGGAGAGGTATGGAGAGGGTTGTGGGTAGGAGAGGTATGGAGAGGGTTGTGGGTAGGAGAGGTATAGGCTTGGTTGTGGGGTAGGGTACTTCGGCATAGGCTCTGATACGCTACCAATACATGATATAGTTTACAGTGACTCGCTTGCATATATCTTTTCCGTGGACAGGCAGCTCTACTAAACCCGTATTTTACTGATCCTGAACAAAACATCCATGGGTGCGCCCAGTTGAAGTGGCTGGTTTCGTACGGACCACTGGGTTCACGTCCAGATGCACATGGGATTACAAAAACAAGAACATCATCATCATCATCATCATCATCAACATGTCCTGAGGGGTAACTGATTTGCAAGGACGGAGGGACACCACTCCTTTCTGTCTTTGGGGAAAAAAAAACCCTCTGCTATCCACCCACCACGTGTAGGTAAAGCCAGTGTTGAGTGAGAAGTGCATATGACAGCAGATAAAGCCAGTGTTGAGTGAGAAGTGCATATGACAGCAGGTAAAGCCAGTGTTGAGTGAGAAGTGCATATGACAGCAGATAAAGCCAGTGTGGAGTGAGAAGTGCATATGACAGCAGGTAAAGCCAGTGTTGAGTGAGAAGTGCATATGACAGCAGATAAAGCCAGTGTTGAGTGAGAAGTGCATATGACAGCAGGTAAAGCCAGTG
Organism: Coenobita brevimanus; assembly: GCF_032717465.1. Classification (NCBI taxonomy): domain Eukaryota; kingdom Metazoa; phylum Arthropoda; class Malacostraca; order Decapoda; family Coenobitidae; genus Coenobita; species Coenobita brevimanus. The sequence goes on from NC_136992.1 coordinate 29,575,365, forward strand.
TTGAGTGAGAAGTGCATATGGCAGCAGGTAAAGCCAGTGTTGAGTGAGAAGTGCATCTGACAGCAGGTAAAGCCAGTGTTGAGTGAGAAGTGCATATGACAGCAGGTAAAGCCAGTGTTGAGTGAGAAGTGCATATGACAGCAGGTAAATCCAGTGTTGAGTGAGAAGTGCATATGACAGCAGGTAAAGCCAGTGTTGAGTGAGAAGTGCATATGACAGCAGGTAAAGCCAGTGTTGAGTGAGAAGTGCATATGACAGCAGGTAAAGCCAGTGTTGAGTGAGAAGTGCATATGACAGCAGGTAAAGCCAGTGTTGAGTGAGAAGTGCATATGACAGCAGGTAAAGCCAGTGTTGAGTGAGAAGTGCATACCATAGCAAGTAAAGCCAGTGTTGAGTGAGAAGTGCATATGACAGCAGGTAAAGCCAGTGTTGAGTGAGAAGTGCATATGACAGCAGGTAAAGCCAGTGTTGAGTGAGAAGTGCATATGACAGCAGGTAAAGCCAGTGTTGAGTGAGAAGTGCATATGACAGCAGGTAAAGCCAGTGTTGAGTGAGAAGTGCATATGACAGCAGGTAAAGCCAGTGTTGAGTGAGAAGTGCATATGACAGCAGGTAAAGCCAGTGTTGAGTGAGAAGTGCATATGACAGCAGGCTTTGTTGGAGAGGCGTTGTTTGTTAATATGAGTCTGCATACTTAAGTGAGGGAACTTCTGCAGGGTACAGACATATGTTAAAGTATATAAGGACACACTACTACAGCTGTTTTTTAAGTGTTTGCATCCAGTTGTGATTGAACCCAGGTCTAGATGTTTTTTTTTTTATGTGAGGGAGAAGGAACCAAAGGCAACGAGCCCGGAAAACTGTTCCTTCCAAGAGAAAAACAAAATACAAGAGAAAGTCAGACAGAGGCCATTTCGGTGTGTAGTGTAGTGAATTATGGTGTGGTGGAGTGGCACTGGTGGAGGAGAGAGAGAGAGAGAGCATGGAGTTTGTAAGTAGAGAGTGTGTGTGTGTGTGTGTGTGTGTGTGTGTGTGTGTGTGTGTGAGAGAGAGAGAGAGAGAGAGAGTAGTTTTAATAGTAGTAGTAGTGGGTTTCATAGCCACGAATAAACTCTAGGGTTATAAGGTAGGGTAGTTTGGCAGGATTGGGTACAGTGGTTTGGCAGAGGGTGATAGTGTGTAGTGTGATGTGTGGCAGTGCGTAGGGTGAAGGTGGAACGTGTAGGATGAGGGTGGAGTGTATAGGGTGAGTTTGGTGGGTGAGGTTGGAGTGTGTAGGGTGAAGGAATGTGTAGGGTGAGGGTGAGGGTGTAGGGTGATGGTGGAATGTGAAGGATGAGGGTGGAGTGTGTAGGGTGAGGGTGTAGGGTGATGGTGGAGTGTGAAGGATGAGGGTGGAGTGTGTAGGGTGAGGGTGTAGGGTGATGGTGGAGTGTGAAGGATGAGGGTGGAGTGTGTAGGGTGAAGGAGTGTGTAGGGTGAGGGTGTAGGGTGAAGGTGGAACGTGGAGGATGAGGGTGGAGTGTGCAGGGTGAGTTTAGTGGGTGAGGGTGGAGTGTGTAAGGTGAAGGAGTGTTTAGGGTGAGGGTGTGGGGTGATGGTGGAGTGTGAAGGATGAGGGTGGAGTGTGTAGGGTGAGGGTGGAGTGTGTAGGGTGAGGTTGCAGTGTGGTGATGGTTGAGCGTGTAGGGTGAGGTTGCAGTGTGTAGGGTGAGGGTGAAGTGTGTAGGGTGTGGAGTTAGGGTGAGACGAGGCCGCGGGTGACGGCACAGAATACCTATGTGGGTAGGGTGCCAAGGGTGACGTGTGGGAGGGTGAGGGACACACACACACACACACACACACACACACACACACACACACACACACACACACACACACACACACGGATTTTCCTGCCCCTAGGGAAATGAAAGACGGGTATAGGAGAGACGAATGAGAGGAATGGAGGATGGGAAGGCCAGGGATGAGGGAGCGGAATGAGAGAGATGGAGAAAGAAGATGAGATGGATGGTGACCTGCTTTTAGTGATTGGTTGACTGACTAGCGGTAGTTGACTGACTGACTGATTTTAACTGAGCAGCTGACTTCTACTGACTGAGTGAGTGACTGATTTGGACTGAATGAGAGAGAGAGAGAGAGAGAGAGAGAGAGAGAGAGAGAGAGAGAGAGAGAGAGATGTGAAGGAGAATGTGAGAGATAGTGAGGAAGTGCGAAGGAATCTGAAGAAGAGAGAGAGAGAGAGAGAGAGAGAGAGAGAGAGAGTAGATGCAGTGTGTAAGAAGGTCGAATAAGAGAAAGTGTGAGAGTGAGGGTGAGGAAGTGAAGAGGGAGTGTGCAAGGAGGGCGAAAGAGAGAAAGTGTGAGAGAGTGAGTGAGAGTGAGGGCATTTGGCAAGGGTCCCACTCTGGCGTGTTATTCTGGTGCGGTGGGGGTGATTTACTTACTGCTTCACCCCTCTCACCCTCTCCTCTCCCCTCTCTCTTCTCCCCTCTCCTCTTCCCTCTCCTCCCCCCTCTCCTCCCCCTTACCCCTTCCCTACCAACTCAACTTATCCGTTCCTCACCACTCACTTCTTTCTTCATTCTCACCTCATCCCTCTCACCCCTCACCCCTCTCAGTCCCTCACTCTCCCATCCTCACTCCTTCCCTGCCACCCCCCACTCATCCCTCCTTCACCCCTGCCCCCCTCAGTATATCCACCCCATTCCCTACACCTCCCCTGTCAGTCCCACTCACTCAACTCTGCTTCTAGTCATTCTTCCCTTTTCTCATCCTATTTCTCCCTCCACTCTCCCAGCCACACTCCTACCCTCACCGCCTCTCTAGCTCTACTCCTCTCTCCCCTCACCCCACTCCTCTCCCTCTCCCCTTCGCCCATTCCACCCCTGGCGGCCCACTCACCTCCCCTTTCACCCTTCTCACCTTCCCTCCCCCACTCTGTTTTCTTAATTCCCCTTCTAACTCATTTACGCTCCAGCCATATTTGTTTCTGTCATTACTTATTTCTCTCTCTCTCTCTCTCTCTCTCTCTCTCTCATTTGTCTGTTTATATATACCTTCCTTCCTTCCTTCCTTCCCTCCCTCCCTTCCTCCCTCCTTCCTTCCTTCCCTCCCTCCCTCCCTCCCTCCCTCCCTCCCTCCCTCCTTCTCTCCCTCCCTTCCTTCCTTCCTTCCATCCTTCCTTCCTTCCTTCCTTCCTATATCAACCTGTCTGCCTCCACAGTAGTCCTTAAGCTGAATGAAATCGTCGGGGGTTAGACAGAACGTAATGGAAATAGCGCTGCTATAGAGGTTACAACAGGAGCACGTAAATTCGAAGGCTTGATTGATGTGTGTGTGTGTGTGTGTGTGTGTGTGTGTGTGTGTCCTATTTCCTTACCATTCACTGTTATAGTGTGTGTGTGTGTGTGTGTGTGTGTGTGTGTGTGTGTGTGTGTGTGTGTGTCCTGTTTCCCTACCACACGCTGTTATATTCTTGTCCCCTCAGGTCCCTCCCTATCCCCCAAAAGGACGATGGTGGACTGCACAAAAAAGGACAACTTCAGTCTGCAGTCCACCGGGTTTACTGGGACCACGACAGCATCCTTGAATCCTCTGACCTGTATTATTGATTTTTTTTCATTTCCAGACGATTTTATTCAGTGTAAAGAGGGATTTGGAGGGATTAATGGAGCGTATTTGCGATTTCCCTAGCTCCAAAACTCTCGCCTAAGCGTCTAAAGGTAATAAGATTGATAGCAAAAAATTCGTCATTGGAGTGAAGTAGTTAGTTGTTCCCCTGTTTTGGTGTTTTTTTTATTTTTATTTTCGTTTATCCTACCAGGTTGTTTTATGAAGATGGAAATACAGTTAGGATGATTACTGATGATGATGATGATGGGTGATGATGTTGATTAATGATGATTGGTGATGAATGATGGGTGATGATGATGATTAATGATGATGATGATGGGTGATGATGATGATTAATGATGATGATGATGATGATGGGTGATGATGATGATTAACGATGATGATGATGATGATGATGACGATTGGTGATGATGATGATGATGGGTGTTGAATGATGGGTGATGACGATGATGATGGGTGTTGAATGATGGGTGATGACGATGATTAATGATGATGATGGTGATGATTAATGATGATGATGATGATGATGGGTGATGATGATGATGATGATGATGATTGGTGATGATGATGATTAACGATGATAATGATGATGATGATTAATGATGATGATGATGACGATGATTGGTGATGATGATGATTAACGATGATAATGATGATGATGATTAATGATGATGATGATGATGATGATGGGTGATGACTGATAGTGGATAATGAATGAGTGATGATGATAATGATGGCGGTGGGGGTAGGGATGAATGAATAATGATAATGATTGGTACTGGATCATGATTAATAGTGAATGCATGAATGAATGATGATGATGACGACGACGATGATGACCTTTGACCTTTCCCTGTGACCTTGACCTTTCGACTGATATTTTTTTTCCATCAAAATTGAATTCCTTTCTCCTGACCCATTCCAAAAACAATGGTCTAAAATGATTAAAAAAAAAAAAGTTTAAGTTACGTTCACCTTTGTCCTATTGGTTTAGAAAATATTTAGGTACCTCCTTGGCTGATCCTTAGCACTTCCACCAAGTTGGGTTCAGATAAGATCAAAACTGTTTTTAGCTGAGGTGTTGGGTGGGGGAGAGACACAGGTTAGAGATGGAATGATGCGTTTTCTATAACCTTTTGGGCTACACGTAACCCACCTTCAGAGAGTTTGTGTCGCCCGAAACGGTAGAGAAAATAAAGAATAAAAATAATAAATAGAGAAATCAAGCTCGTTCCTGTGTCTCTCTCCCACCCAACATTTCCACTTGTTATGGATCATCGAGTCACTTCATATTTGCATTACCCTCAACCCATCCTCCGAACTTGATCAGATCGGATTAAAACTGAAATTGACCTGGGCGGTACTCTGGTGCGGTTAGGCAGCTTACTAACTCCTCTTCCTTGCCGGTTTATTTCTGATTCTTCCCCGTTACAGTATTCTTGTGTGTTATTCATGCAAACTGTGTAAACATTAAAAAGATGTAAGAAGCAGACGGAGGATATTAATGGGTAGTTTGGAAAATAAATCGTTAAGGAAAAGGTGCTAGGGATCCTTCTTACTCGACCAGAATATAGGCCCTTGACTCCTTGGTTCTCCCTCACACTTTCCACCAAGTTTGGTCGTAATGAGATAAAAACTGTTTGAGTTACACACACACACACACACACACACACACACACACACACACACACACACACACACACACACACACACACACACACACACACACACACACACACACACACACACACACACACGGCGCAAAACCTAATACGCACTCTCGCTTCGCAAACTCGGAAAAAATAATAATAATGACAAAGATAAACCACTGATCCCGGCAATATAGAGCGCCCTTAAATATATATAAAGAGTCATTAGATCCATTAAGTGATTGATTTATGGGTAATTTTAGGCAGTAAAGCTTAATCAAATTGTTATCTCGGTGGTGAGATTAATGTAACGAGCATAGTACAGTAGGAGGCAGAAATTCACTTAATGTTACACCTCCTCCCCTTCTACTTTTCCTCCACTGGTGAGAGAGAGAGAGAGAGAGAGAGAGAGAGAGAGAGAGAGATTGATTGATTGATTGATTGAATTGAGAGAGAGAGAGAGAGAGAGATTGATTGATTGATTGATTGATTGATAATTTTATTGAGATAAAAATAAGATTACAGTGATATTTACATTACCTCAAAGGGATGAGGGTGCATACGCAGTCTCCACCCCGTCTAACTTAATAGATTATAATTAGTTCAACACATACTACTTAACTCTATTATTTGTATATTTTGCGTTTGCACTAGTTATTGTTACATTGATTTATATAATCCTGCCCGTAGGCAAACACTAGTTTTACCACATACATTACAATTTGGCGATATAACCAGTCGGCTTATATAATTATATAGACAGCAAAATGTTTGTGTTTGCCGTCATGGATGCCGGCACACATGTACACCTGCTAGTACAAACATGTACGCTGGCACACATTTATATCATTACACAAGCTTACTTGTGTAAGTACGAGAGGGAGAGAGAGAGGGGGGGGGGGAAGTAGTGACGGACGTGCCCTAAGCATGAAACAGTCGCAATGGAATTTCAGACAAACTCTTTACCAGACTGTACTCCATTGCTTATTGCCTGCGGGTAGTACAGGTAATGGTGTCTGTACTTATTACCGTAGTACTTGTAGCTTCTCACTGAGGCACATTACCGGTGGATTGTAATGATGGCAGTTGTATTGGGTGTTATGTTATTTACGACACCTGTACTGAAGGATGGTTCATATATTGCACACACTTGCCAGTTCTTGTGTGTTACGGGGACGGAAAGTGTCGTATTCTAAAACCGTATTCTAGTCGGTCAAGGAAGCTCCCTAACACCTTTTCCTAAGCGAATTATTTTGCCTGTTACACCGTACCGCACTACTTTGCGTTGCATAAATCCTTAAAATACAGCCTTACTCTGCAAAAATAACGTACAAATGGATATTTACCAGCCATATCCAAAAATAAATCGCTGTGGAAATGGTGTTACGGAGCTTCCTTCACCACGAGCCTCCGGGGGTTTTGTGGCACCTATTACGTAGCGATTTATTTTACTCGTACATATTGCATCTTAATTTTGTAACATCTGTAACGCAGCGCTTTGTTTTACTCGTACATATTGCATCTTAATTTCGTAACACCTGTAACGTAGCGATTTATTTTGCTCGTATATATTGCATCTTAATTTTCTCTTGTATTTTAAGATGTTGATACCGTTTTAACATCGATCCAGCTTGCATCATTAGCGTACAAGAAGATATTGGAGTATAATGAGCAAAATAAGTCGCTAAGGAAGGGAAGTTACGAAATTTTTGGACCTCGTTATCGATCTTTGTCTTTTGGCGTAGGAGTGGGTTAGCGTTGTCTGTTACTTTTATCTTATTTTTACCGTTGTCTGTTACCTTTACCTTTACCGTTGTCTGTTACCTTTATTTACGATATCTCTATTTATTGATTATCAGGTTTTATTTAATGCGGGGTAAATAATTATCTCTGGCTGACCCCTCCCCACTGCCCATGTTAACTGGCAGGGAGGGGCAATGTACGGACCACCCTGTATTATTCCTGTCATTTAGTTCAGTCGTGTGTGTGTGTGTGTGTGTGTGTGTGTGTGTGTGTGTGTGTGTGTGTGTGTGTGTGTGTGTGTGTGTGTGACCTGTTTGGTATGGCAGGCGCAGGTATGATGTGGCAGATGTATAGTTGGTATGATAGCCTGACAGGTGTATATTTCATGTGACAGGGGCATGTTTGGTATGACAAATGTATGATGGCCTGTGATGAGTATAGCACGTATATTTAATGAAGAAGAGGCAACGGCTGGTGGCAGAAATAGTCCCTTCCCCCAAAAAAAGAGTTTAGCGAAGGAGAGTCGAAAAAAAATAAAATCATTTCATACACGGGCAGAGATAGATAGATAGATAGATAGAGAAAGAGAGAGAGATTCACATTACTTCGTTTTGCTTATCAGGGCTTCTTCAGGAACAAAAAACTGTTAGTGGTGTGAACCGAAATTAGGATCTTTTGCTCTGCTTTTCACCTTTCTTCACGTATGTTGTTATACTGTAGTCTGTGCTGCCCTCTACGCAAATATCATTACAGTTGGAGATGCCTGGACACACTGCATATAACCACCCTTTGCCCGAGAGGATTTATGTCTGCTGAACAAAATCCTCTGGTGTTAGTCTGTGTATAATTTCTAGGTAGGGTCATGAACTGCTACGATTTCTGAAAGTTAAACGAATCTTCTGGTGTTAGCCTGAAGGGAATAATCAAATGCACCCGCCATAGCGAAAGGGTTAGCGATGTGCAGGGAATACGTGGGAAGTACTCTCTCTCTCTCTCTCTCTCTCTTTTGTATCGTGTATCTCTGTGTGCGTATGCATTTAGGTACAGTATGTATGTATGTACTATCTTTTCTGTGCCCCTCTGTCATATTTCCGGCTATTTCGACACGACACAGTTACATGGTCGACTAGTAATCGTGTGTTATGAATTCTTTGTTTCTACCGGGTATGTATGTATGTATGTATGTATGTATACCCCACAACACCCACCCACTTTTAAACCTGTATCCCATCGTTCAAAACGGTACAGTGACTCAGTGAGGGGGTGAGTGAGTGACACAGTGAGGGACACAACTAGGTGGCCGCCTGGATGAGTGGGGAAATAATGGGGGAATGACCTAAGCCTCTCCGGAGCTGTGTTGCGTCATGTGCGCTTGGCAACTGCTCCGTCTCTTAAAAAAAAAAAAAATGAATAAACAAGAAATAAATAAGAGTAAATAAATGTATCACTCCGCGTGTCCATATTTAGTCCTTTCTGTCCGATGACGCAATTTTCATTTTTCATCAGGACGCCTCCAGACGGTTTTAATCAGGCCGAGGGGAACATGTAGGTTGTGAGGAGGTTAGTGGAGGCTGCAGCTTAACCCCTCCAGTGTGTGTGTGTGTGTGTGTGTGTGTGTGTGTGTGTGTGTGTGTGTGTGTGTGATGCGGACTTCCCGGGAATCTAGAAGACACATCACGCGTGGCACGGAACTACTCTGCATGGGACAGATTTTAAAAGGACAGATATGCGTAGGACAGATGTGCGTAAGACAGGTTTGCGTGGAACAAATTTGCGTAAGAGAGACCTGTGCTTGAGACTCTTCGTAGGACAGACCCGCAAAGAATAGAATAACAGTTGAAGATCATGTATTGGACAGATCTCGTAGTGCAAAGCAGAACATTAACAGGATAGAAATTAGTGGAAAAGAACTGCGTAGGGCCGAACTGCGTGCTGGTCTTCTCCTGGCACCGGAAGGAGAGAGAGAGAGAGAGTATTTTTGTGTGGTATGAGTGCGTTTATGTACATGTTTGTGTGTGAATTTGAATTTGTTCTTACGTATTCATTCGTTTGCTGTGTGTGTGTGTGTGTGCGTGTGTGTGTGTGTGTGTGTGTGTGTGTGTGTGTGTGTGTGTGTGTGTGTGTGTGTGTGTAAAATGTTGAGAGAAATAAGTTGACCAGGGTTAGGCTGAAAAACTACTGTAGAAAGAATAGGTTTGGTTTGTAGGAGGGAGCGTAGATGGGCGAAGATGAATAGGCGACTAGAAGGCATTTGTGTCTGGACGAGAATGGATGAACTCTGACGGTAGGTGTCTGGCAGAAGATAAATTGTGTAGCAGTAATTGACGGACCTGAAGTACTTTGAGGATATTCTGTGATTCATATCGTGTAATGCACGATATGAATCAGGGTGAAGTGCTTGAAAGGGTACAGCAGGGAAGAAAGGTTGCTGGTTCTTTGAAAGCAGTGATAAGAAACAGGGAAGTGAGCATGGAAGTGAAAAAGTTACTACATGACAGTATTGTGATACCAACTCTAACGTATGGAAGTGAAGCTTGGACGTTGTTGGAAGGACACAAGTCAAGAGTGAGAGCAGTGGAAATGAGTTATTTAAGAGGAGCCTGTGGAGTCACATGGAGAGACAGGCTGACGAATTAGGATATAAAGGAGCATTGTGGTGTTGATGTGGATGTGATAGGGAGCGTTATGAGGAACACACTGAGGTGGTTTGACCATGTGGAGAGGATGGAGGGTGAAAGACTGACGAAGAGAGTGTATGTGAGTGAGGTGGAGGGGGGAAGAGGGAGGGGGAGGCCGAGGATGAGATGGAGGGATGGGGTGGAGAGGTATATGAGAGAGGGGGGTGTGAGTTGGGAGCAGGGCAGTGAAATGGCGGGGGACAGGCCGATTTGGAGGCGATTTGTTTGTGGCCACCCCAAACGGGATTGAGGCGTCTGGCAATAGATAGATAGATAGTAATACAGTACAGTAAGTGTAATATGTCTGACGCCTTTATGCATGAATAAGGTAGAGATTCATCCAGGTTAGCCATAATAATGATTGTCTAGTTTTTGATAATTACGAATCTGTGGGTTCAAAACAGATCAGATCGAGGGAAGTAAACTCCCCAAAACGACATCCCTTAATGTTCAGTTTTGATTTACTCTTTTCCCTTTCCATCCTCCCTGTCCCCCCCAAAAAAAAAAATAATAATAATAAATAATAATAATAAAACGACTTCCCTTAGTGTTCATTTATGATTTACTCTTTCCCCTTTCCTCCCCCCCCAAAAAAAAAAATAATAATAATAATAAAACGACTTCCCTTAGTGTTCATTTATGATTTACTCTTTCCTCTTTCCTCCCCCCCCCCAAAAAAAAAAAATAATAATAATAATAATAATTGCCTCAAGGAAACTTGCATCGTCCATTGAAGTGTCTAATAGTTTCAATATTTTCTTTATAAGGCGGGTCTGAATTTTCTTGTCTCATTCATAAACGCAGATCAGAACAAAATTATTTATTCCTTGTTTTTTCTTCGTTTAACAGAGAGCAAGTGGTAGAGAAGGCGATTTCGATATGAATAATTTTTTAGTCACATAAAAAAGAAAAAAAAAACGGATATTGTTACGAAGCAGCAAAAATACACCTTTCGATATTTCTAGGCATCATTAACAAAGTAAATGGACTTGGAAGAAACAGACAGAAAGATAAAATCAGTCTTGGTTTCAGTTGAACTTGTGTGTGTGTGTGTGTGTGTGTGTGTGTGTGTGTGTGTGCGGGACGATGGCCAAACGTGTGAGAGGAAGTGTGACGCCATATATTAACAACAAAACAGCAACACAGACTCAACACATTCGTCGTATTTCGTAATCTTAAACAAACCATCAACACAAACTCAACACGTCGTATTTCGCAATCCTGAACACTACGCACTGGTTAACACTTTTCGAGACTGAAAGTGAAGAGTTGTTTCATAATATAAGTAATGTACAGGTATTTTTCTTTGCACATTCATCTCAGCCATCGTGACATTTGAAGGTAGAGGACATAGTGAACAGGTGAGCCACTTTATTCCATCCCCTACAACTGTGATCTGTTTGTATTGTATTTGTAGTATTTTGTAGAGTAATTATTTTTCATTATAGGGCGTTTGATTTTATTTTACAAGGATCCTTAACCCCTTTGAGCTCAGTTGGTGGTCAAGTTTAATCAGACTGGAGATTAACTGGTGGTCAAGGATACTCCCACCTCATAACCAAGACTCACTGAATTTCATGTAGCCACGGTGGAGTATTTAAGCTGGGTAGTGGCCTGGTTCCGTCAGGTGAAAAAAAAACACTGTAGTATCTCTGAAACTGAGATGAAGAAATGTATGCGAACTGATCACAGGAAAAATGAAAATAGAGATGGTAAGTATTTTCGTATATTACAGGTTTTGGCTTTCGTGTGACAGTGAGGAGTAGATTTTTATTTATGTTCCAAAGGGTAATGGAGAAAATATCACAGAATTGTTTTGTTACTTAAGTGATTGTTTTTATGCACAAGTTTTCTTCTAAAGCTGCATTTTCATGGCATATGGCAACTATATGGCATTTATAGTGTACATCCTGGTTGTATGGTGTTTACGTTATACACCCCTAATCAATTTGTAAAACACTCGGATTCCACAACTACTACTACTACTACTACTACTGCCATACAACAACAACAACTACTACTACTACTACTATTATTACTGTACTACTACTACTTCCATGCCACAAAATAATACAACTTCTACTGCTACTACTACTACTACTACCAATAATAATAAAGTAGGGCACTATGCAGCACTTGGCAGTACACTTTAACGCAAATATTAGTCTTAACACTATTTCTGTTCCGCAAATCACAGCAGACGACACGATCAAGGAGAGTCAGAGGTGCCAACACAACAGATGATATATTTGTGTCATCTGAGTCCGCCATTCCCTCTCATTTATCCGCCATTCCCTCATTTATCTGCCATTCCCTCTCGTTTATCCGTCTGTCATTCCCTCTCATTTATCCGTCTTACATTCCACTCATTTATTCGTCATTCCTCTCATTTATTCGTCTTTCATTCCACTCATTTATCCGTCTTTCATTCCACTCATTTATTCGTCATTCATTCCCTCTCATTTATTCGTCACTGTATTATTTATTCATTTTTATTTGTATTAGTTTATATTTTTTAGGTAATTATGTTGTCTTAATGTAGTCTTTGATTATAATGGCCATGTCACTTTTTCGTCCCATTGTAACAGTAAAAGTGATTATCATGGTCCTGCATGCTACCACTACACATCTTCGTGACTAGGATCATTTTCATAGCGTTAATTTCTCGTTACTGTTTAGCATTCGAGATGGACAGGTGGTAAATTTAAGCCAAGTAAAAGTGAACAGAACTTGAATGCATACAGGCTCGATGTGGCGTGTGTTGGCCAGGGATGTCATTTCTGCAATTCAGGGTCCGGATCCATAAGCAAAATAAAGTTCAGCTCCCTCACATAGCTTAGCAATAGTAGTGGTGTGCTGCCTCTGTTCACCACACCCACGGCTTGTGAAGGGAGAGCTGGTGATACGTATTGAATGGTGTGTGTGCGTGTGTTACCAAATAAACAGTTTGATCAGATTTTAGCCAAATTTGGTGGAAGTGTTATGGGTCAGCCAAGGATTAAATAGGCCGTTCAGAAAACAACAACTCAAAGTTCAGTGTCGCAGGGCAAGGTCATCTTAATTTTTTTTTCTTTTTACCAAGTTACACCGAACTTTGTGGAAGGCTTGAGGATATAACAGTAATAAAAGGATTCCATTTTTTTCTTAGAGAAATCAGTCAAAAGTCAAAGTCACAGGGAAATGTCAAGGTTACAGGGCAATGTCAACTCAAACAGTTTTCTCTTGATTTGAACCAAACTTGGTGGAAGTGTTAAGGGTCAGGCAACAACGAAGGGGTTCAGTTTTGAGTAAAATCAGCCAAAGGTCTTGGTCACTAGGCAAAGTCAGTATTCGACCTGCATGTTTGACTTAACGAAATAACTCGAGCAGTTTTAATCTGATTTTACCCACACTTGGTAGAAGGGTTAATGGTCAGGCAATAACGAAGGGATTCAGTTGTGAGAATAATCAGCCACAGGTCTCTCTCTCTCTCTCTCTCTCTCTCTCTCTCTCTAAGGTAAACTCTGCCACAATCACTGCTGTTGTGTGTGTAAATAAAGCGTGTTTTTTAGCGTCGCCTCACGTGTTGCTTCTCCCTACAACAACTAATAACCTTTTAGTGTCTCAGTTTTACCAGAAGTTTTTCGGTACTATTTTTTTTTTTGTTCATTTACGTAAAGAAAATACAATGAAATGCCTAGAAAATTTGTTGGCAGATTTAATAGGGTGTAATTCGAGTTTCTGATCGATGAGAGAAGGGGAAGGTGGATGTGTAGGTGTGAGTGTGTGTTGTGGGGGTGGATGTGTAGTAAAGGTGGATGTGTAGGTGGGTGTGTATTGGGGGTGGATGTGTAGTGAAGGTGGATGTGTAGGTGGATGTGTATTGGGGGTGGATGTGTAGTGAAGGTGGATGTGTAGGTGGGTGTGTATTGGGGGTGGATGTGTATTGGAGGTGGATGTGTATTGGGGGTGGATGTGTATTGGAGGTGGATGTGTATTGCAGGTGGATGTGTAGTGAAGGTGGGTGTGTATTGAGGGTGGATGTGTATTGGAGGTGGATGTGTATTGCAGGTGGATGTGTAGTGAAGGTGGATGTGCAGGTGGGTGTGTATTGAGGGTGGATGTGTATTGGAGGTGGATGTGTAGTGAAGGTGGATGTGTAGTGAAGGTGGATGTGTAGTGAAGGTGGATGTGCAGGTGGGTGTGTATTGGAGGTGGATGTGTATTGGAGGTGGATGTGTAGGTGGGTGTGTATTGAGGGTGGATGTGTATTATATTCTGAAACATCTGGAAACTTTTTCTGTTTCCATTATTATTATTATTATTATTATTATTATTATTATTATTATTATTATTATTTTTGTTATTGATTTGATGATAATGATGGTGATGATAATGATGATGATGATGATGATGAGTATTAATGATGATGATGATGATGATAATTGCGCGTTTTAATGACATCTGAATAACATAAAGTGGACTTGTACAACATTCCCACAGTTGCAGTAAATCTTTCAACTCAGTCTTGATTTAATAGTTTTTATTAATTATGACCAATATTTAGCAGGTGGAGGGAAGAAGAAGGAGAGGGAGGCTGAGGATGAGGTAGAGGGATGGAGTGGAGAGGTATGAGATGGGGGTTGTGAGTTGGGAGCAGGGCAGTGAAATGGCGTTGGACAGGGCGACATGGAGGTGACTTGTTTGTGGCCACCCCTTACGAGATTGGCGTGTGGCAATAGATAGATAGATAGATAGAATGTTTACCAGCCACACGGTACAAAATCTTAAGTACTCAGGGTCTAACCAGGAGAGCACACGGAAATAAGTGACGTTTGTAATGTACTGTTCCCCATTCTTTGTTTTCAAGTTGTAGTCTAGTTTGCTACGAGTCATATCATATATTTTTAAGCAAAGGAAAAAGCACCAAAGGATGAAGTATGAAGAAAAGTAAAGAAGAAAGTTTATCGTTCAATGAAAAACTTGAGATGTAAATACATATATAAATAGATAAATAGATAAGTAAAGATAGATAGTTAGATACAGAGAGAGAGAGAGAGAGTAATGGCACACAAAATGGACTCTTTTCTAAGGTAGCAAATTTCGGCGATGACACGAAAATTGGAGGCTGAGTATTTACGAACGCGGACCGTGAAATCGTCCCCAAAAAACTGAATAAACTAATATGTAGCGGTGAAACATGACTAACGAAATTTAAGGTAGATAAATGTATACCTATTTTACCTTAACTTTTCCCAGATTTTCGTCTTTTTCCAACTCATTTCACGTTGATCAGTGGCAGAAACAGACAGTACTACGGCTCTACATCCTGTCCATAACTCTTCATTGTGACCAGCACCATAGGCTAAGCTAATGTTCATCTTGCTACATCTCAGCATTCAAAATTGAGAGGTGGTATTATTAGGCCAAGTTAGAGTGGAAAGAGTATAGTGAAAAGAAAATTGAACCATGGGGGACTTCCCTAATTACACCTAGCCACTCGTTGCCTGCAGTTCGTTAGCCAGTCACTGATGGCACGGGGGAAGGGGTGGGGAGGTAGTTCAGAAGGGTAGGGGGATGGTATTGGAGAGAAGGTGGGTAGGGAGGGGTGAAGGTGGGTAGGGGCTGGCACTGGAGGGGGTGAAGGTGGGTAGGGGGTGGCACTGGAGGGGGTGAAGGTGGGTAGGGGGTGGCACTGGAGGGGGTGAAGGTGGGTAGGGGGTGGCACTGGAGGGGGTGAAGGTGTGTAGGGGGATGTTACTGGAAGGGGTGAAGGTGGGTAGGGGGTGAGGGTGGGTGGGGGGATGATGCTGGAGGGGGTGAGGGTGGGTAAGGGGATGGTACTGGAGGGGGTGAAGGTGGGTAGGGGGATCGTACTGGAGGGGGTGAGGGTGGATAGGGGAATAGTACTGGAGGGGGTGAGAGTGGGTAGGGGGATGGTACTGGAGGGGGTGGAGGTGGGTAGGGGGTGGCACTGGAGGGGGTGAAGGTGGGTAGGGGGATGGTACTGGAGGGGGTGAGGGTGGGTAAGGGGATGGTACTGGAGGGGGTGAGGGTGGGTAGGGGGGTGGAATTGGAGTGGGTGAAGGTGAGGTTGGGGATGTGGGGTAGAGGAGGAGGGGTTGGGGATGTGGGGTAGGGGAGGGGGTGGGGGTGGGGTGGGGGGTATGGCACTGTTGTAAATCCCCCCAGCCAGAGTGACCGGCGGTGTGGCCTGTACCTGATGCCAAGACTGCCCTAGTGTCTCCTCATCTCTCTCTCTCTCTCTCTCTCTCCACGAAATCCGTCTAAATTTGTCTCTACGTATTTTAGCCACGGTCAAATACTTACATTAATATTACAGTCTATCCATCCAGCCATCCATTACATACATACATACATGCATGAGCTACCGGTATCCATCCATCCACCCATCCCTACATGAAGTGAATAGATACCCATACATATCCATACATGCGTTAAGATATCCAGCCATACATGCTTACTTAAATACATACATAGTAGAACGCAATACTCGTTCCCATAAATACATAGTCAAAGTACATACATACATAGATACATACATACATACATAACACATACATACATACATAGCCAACGTACATACATAACACACATACATACATAGCCAACATACATACATACCAGTACATACATACTTATATACACACATACATAATCTTCTTATACCTATTCGTTCCCAAAAACACCAGACTCATAATACACGCATCTCTGTCAGTGTCAAGTTAGTATTTCCTGTCTAGTGAATTTTAGGGTGTGAGTTAGAGAGAGGGGAGCCTGATAACGGAGGACAGGCTGACATGTAGGCGCTTTGTTTGTGGCCACCCCTTGCTGGATTAAGGCGTCTGGCGATAAATAGGTTTGATATGTGCTGCTCATAAGAAACTTCGAGTGCAGTCAGGGAAAAAATTTGGTCAGATAGATAGATAGGTAGATAGATGGATGGATAGATAGATAGATTGATAGATAGATAGATGATGGATGGTTGGACGGATGATTAGATGGATGGATAGATCAATGGATAGGTTTAGTATTCGCAACACATAACAAATCTCAAGTAGCCTACAGTAGAGGGTAAAATTCGCACAGATAGATAGATCGACAGGTAGATAGTTAGACATTTAGATAGATAACGGTACACTTCCACCCGGACCTGGTTTTAGCTAGAGTGGGGGGGGGCTTAAGAATCACCCTCTCCCCTTTGCCAAAAAGATTAAAAAAAAGAAAAGAAAAAAAAAGAAAGAAAGAAAGAATACTCTAGGGGTGGGTGCAGGTATCAAATGTGTCCCTTGTCTTGTTTAAGCACCTTAGGAATGGTTAAATGAAGCACTTTATTTCCATCAGTGCGATTATTCCGTTCTTATAAGTGCCAAATGTGATGATAGTGGTGATGGTTTGATGGTGTGGTGGTGATGTGTTATGCATGTGATGTTTGTGGTGCTGTGGTTATGTAATGCTGAAGTGGTGATAGTTGTGTGGTGCTGTAGTAAGAAGATGATGCGGTGTTATGCAAGTGTGGTGTGGTGTGGTGGTTATGCATGGGGTGATTGTGGCAGTGTGGTGCTGTAAAGGAATTTAATCGTAGTGTGATGCTGTGGTATGAAATGTGCTGTGGTGTAGTGTGGTGTAATACAAGTGTGGTGGGGTGTCAGCAAGTGATGATTGTGGCAGTGTGGTGTTGTGAAGGAATTATAATCGTAG
Organism: Coenobita brevimanus; assembly: GCF_032717465.1. NCBI lineage: Eukaryota > Metazoa > Arthropoda > Malacostraca > Decapoda > Coenobitidae > Coenobita > Coenobita brevimanus. The sequence goes on from NC_136992.1 coordinate 29,592,772, forward strand.
TGTGATGCTGTGATATGTGCTGTGGTGTAGTGTGGTGAAGTGTGGTGTTATGCAAGCCAGTACCCCCTCTTTTAACCCTAACCCTTCTCTTTTATGTAACCCACGTCCTTGCAATTCGATCTTACGGAAACTGAAGAAGGTAGTCAATTTTTCTTTCCTTCATTCGCTTTTTTTATTTATTTTTTTTTTTTTCACTTTTTCTTTATTTGCCACATTCCCCAGCACACTTACATCTATTATTCACGTCCTTCCCCCCCCCCCTCTCTCTCTCTCTCTGGGAGGGGCTGAGGTGGTCGATGGCTGTGTGTGTGTGTGTTTGTCAGAGAGAGAGAGAGATACTGGTTTGCTCAGGTGGTAGGTGTGGGTGTGGGTGAGTGCACGAGGGGTTGACTGCTATAAACATGTAGAATAAGTCTTGGTGGGGGAGGAGTGAAATAGACGGGAGATGAGGTAATATAACTGCACACACCTCGACTCGTCCCTACCTTACTTTTACCTGCCTACCCATACCTGTCTCCCCCCCTACCCCAAACCCCCACCACCCTGCTTCTCAACTCTCACTCCCTCCCCCCACACCTCCACATCTCACTCCCTACTCACCCACATTCATATTTTTACTCACATCCATTCCCTCTTTTTCTCCTACAGACTTATTTCTCACTCCTCCACTCATCTTTCACGTCCACACTCATTTTATTCCTTCCCACCCCCATTCACCTCTCACCCTCATCTTCATTCACCTTCTTCCTCCACACACACCCCATCCTCTCGTCTGTAACCCACTTTCCTCACCTCTCACCACCCGCCCTACTCACTTCTCACCCCACACTCACATCTCTCCACATTCACTTCCCACTTACCAGCACTCACCACATTCCCCCTTCTCTAGATCACTTCCACCTCCTCACCGCTCCACCACTTCCCTCTCCTCTCCCCCACACCCACTTCCCCATTCCTCACCCACACTCACCCCCTCACCTCCTCACGCATACTCCCCTTTTCCCCACTCCCTCACTCTCTCCTCTCCCCTCTCCCCACACTCACCCCCTCACCTCCTCACGCATACTCCCCTTTCCCCAACTCCCTCACTCTCTCCTCTCCCTTCTCCCCACACTCACCCCCTCAAACCAACCTCCCCACACCCCCTCGCACCCACCTTCCCATTCCTCACCCACATTCACCGCCCACCCCTCTCCCCCACTCACCCCCGACTCATCCCTCTCCCCCCACTCACTCCCACACCCCCACGTCTCTCCGGCTTGAATTAGGGTGTAAAATTCCCGGAGTCACTCGATGCTTGACATTTGCGCTACATTACATCCTTGTTGAGACTTACCTCGCTCTCTCTCTCTCTCTCTCTCTCTCTCTCCCTTCAACTCCAGTCTCCTGCTCCCCTCCGTCCCCCATTCCCCTCTTGCCCTCCCCCTGCCTATTTTCTTCCCCTTCCCCTACCTTTTTTTCCTCTCCCCCCACCCCCTTCCCTCCCCTCCCGCCGCCCCCTCCGCGTGCCAGTGCCAGTGCCTGTAGTGAGTGTAGTGCCAGGGCAGTGACGGTAGCGGTGCCCGTGCCAGGCTGTGAAGGCTTGGCACCCACACTGATATTTATACCACCAACCACCGCCCTCACAACCCACCTCTTTCTCTCTCCCTCTCTTCTCGGCTGTGTGACTTTTCAGGGTATGAAGGAGTCCAAAGGAAAGCAAACAGCAAGAGGCCTGTTTTTTGCGTTTGTGGTTGTTTGATGAAGGGAAGACTGTAATTGTAACAAACAAAACTATTCTATCAACTAAACACAAGGATAGTAAAACAAGATGAGAATTTCGTCCCCTTCACAGTTCGGCTCAGAAACAGATCCACACTACTATTATCACAACCTAACTATTCCACCAACTATTTACCCTACACGCTTGTTAACCAAGGTAGTTATACGTACTATCCAAACCATCCAGACTATCCACAAAGAGGGCAATAGTTTACGTTGGTGTCGAATGTGTAAGTAACTCGAACCCTCCAACAGCGCCGTGCCCAGGTCGACGATGCTGGCAATCCGTAGAGGAATACCCCCCCCCTCATTCGACCCTTCCCCCTAATTTTCCTCCCCCCTCCTCCCCCCCACCGTCTCACTTTTTCTCCCTCATCTCCCCCGCCCTCCCCCCTCCACCGTTTTCCTACTCTCCCCCACCCTTTTCCCCCCTCTCACACCTCCATACCCCCTCTTAACTACTCCCCTTCTCCCCAGTCCTTCCTCCTAATTATCTCCCCCTCTCTCCCCCTCACTTTCACCCCTTTGCCCCTCCTCCAACATCAGTGTCACTCACTCCTCCGTCTTCCCACATCTCCCCACCCCCTCTAACATCTCCCCTCCCCCCTTTCCCCGCTCCAGCAATATGCAGTTCCCCTTTCCACCTCTCTCCCTCAACCCCCACCCCCTCTCTCCCTCAACCCCCTCCCCCTCTTCCCGTCAACCCCTCTCCCGTTCCCCCACAACCTCCTCCCCCTCTCCGCCTCAACCTCCTCCCCCTCTCCGCCTCAACCTCCTCCCCCTCTCCCTCTCAACCTCCTCCCCCTCCCCGCCTCAGCTTCCCTCCCCCTCAAGCCCCAACCCCTCTCCGCCTCAATCCCCACACCACCACCACCACCACCACCACCACCACCACTGCGCCGGGCCCCAGACGATGGCAGAGCGAAGAGAATCCCCCGTCATGGTATAGTGGGCTAATAGGACTTGAGGAGGAGGAGGAGGAAGAAGAAGAATAGGAGGAGGAGGAGGAGGAGGAGGAAAAGGAAGAGAAGAAGATGAAGGATGATGAGGAGAGAAAGAAGATGAAGGAGGAGCAGGAGAAGAAGAGGAAAGAGAAGGAGGAGGAAGAAGAAGGAGAAGAGGAGGAAGAGGAAGAAGAAGGAGAAGAGGAGGAGGAAGAAGAAGGAGAAGAGGAGGAGGAACAAGAAGAATGAGAAGAAGAGGAGGAACAAGAAGAAGAAGCAGAAGAGGAGGAGAAGGAGGAAGAAGAGGACGTAGTAGGAGAAGAGGAAGAAGGAAGAGGACGTGGAGTAAGAGGAGTAAGAGGAAGAAGTGTTGATTTCATGCCTATTAACTGGAGTACTATCATTAACCCCTTAGCAACGAGGACGCATCTGTATTATTATGGGTTTTTTTCACCTTCACTTGGCCCAGATGGTCGTCCTTTTGCAGCTTATTTCACGTAGCTCAAAGGGCAGGAAAAGGCAATGCTACGGCTCTACATCCTTTCCCTAGCACTTCTTCGTGACTGGCATTATATTCTAGTGTTAATTTACTGTTATGCTACGACTCTATATCCTTTCCCTAGCACTTCTTCGTGACTGGCATTATATTCTAGTGTTAATTTACTGTTATGCTGCGACTCTACATCCTTTCCCTAGCACTTCTTCGTGACTGGCATTATATATTAGTGTTAATCGACTGTTATGATACGGCTATATCCTTTTCGTAGCACTTCTTCGTGACTGGCGCTATATTCTTATGTTAATCTATTATGCTACAGCTCTACATCCTTTCCGTAGCACTTCTTCGTGACTGGCATTGTTTCTTGTGTTAATCTACTCTTATGCTACGACCCTACATCCTTTCCGTAGCACTTCTTCGTGACTGGCATTATGTTCTAGTGTTATTCTACTGTTATGCTACGGCTCCACGTCCTTTCCGTAGCACTTCTTCGTGATTAGCATTATATTCTAGTGTATGATGATGATGATGATGATGATGATGATGTTAATTTACTGTTATGATCCGACTCTGTATCCTTTCCGTGGCACTTCATGACTGGCGTTATATTCTTGCGTTAATTCTACTGTTACAACACCACATTCAAGAAGGAAAGATGGCAATTTTAGGCCAAAGTTGCAGTACAAGAAACATTTATCATCGTCTCAGGAAAGGCCTCGTACTGAAGGGGTTAATGAAGGCTGTATTTCGTCTGTACATTTCGGATAGTCGTGAATAACCAGTAAGAGTGTGATGCTAAGAATAAGTCACCTGCCGAAAGAGGTTAAGGGAGATCTCGGGGCTAAACTACAAGATCAGCGCCGAATAATATCGTTTGGCGGCAGCGTGAATGGAACAGCCACAGATGTATATGCTGTACTAGATGCGGGAGCTTCAGGGCTCTCTGGTTAATGTTTTTGGTGTGTCAAGGTGGTTTGGTGTGGTGTGGTTTAGTGTGGTGTGAGAGGATGATGTAATGTGGTTTGGTATAGTGTGTTGTGGTTTGGTGTGGTTTTCTTTGGTATGGTGTGGTGTGGTGTGGTTTGGCTTGGTATGGTGTGAGAGGGTGGTGTGTGTGGTGTGAGAGGGTGGTATGGTGTGGTGTGGTGTGGTTTGCTTTGGTATGGTGTGAGAGGGTGGTGTGTGTGGTGTGAGAGGGTGGTATGGTGTGGTGTGGAGTGATTTGCTTTGGTATGGTGTAGTGTGGTTTAGTGTGGTGTGGTTTGGTGTGTGTGGTGTGAGAGGGTGGTATGGTGTGGTGTGGAGTGGTTTGCTTTGGTATGGTGTAGTGTGGTTTAGTGTGGTGTGGTTTGGTGTGTGTGGTGTGAGAGGGTGGTATGGTGTGGTGTGGAGTGGTTTGCTTTGGTATGGTGTAGTGTGGTTTAGTGTGGTGTGGTTTGGTTTGGTATGGTGTGGTGTGAGAGGGTGATGTGTTTTGGTATGCAGTGATGTGGTGTGGTGTGCGGGTGGTATAGTGTGGTGTGGTGTGTGTGGTGTGAGAGGGTGGTATGGTGTGGTGTGATGTGTGTGGTGTCAGAGGGTGGTGTTGTGTGTTTTGGTGTGGCTTCACTTCAGTCTGCCTGAGTTAAGTACTTAACTCGCATTCAAAAATCGTTAGTGAGCAATGGACGGACTGAGCCACCCCTTGAGATGCTCCCTCATTTATAAAAAAAAGACGCCATGATATTAATAAAGTTGTCGAGTATTACTTACTAAGGTCTATATTCTCGTCGGTTAAGGAAGCTCCCTAGCACCCCTTACTTAGCGATTTATTTTTGGATATGACCGGTTGATATAAATTAATATGTTACTTATGCTGATTAGGGTGGTTTTGGAATGATTTAAACGATAAGGAAGAGGATAGTAAGGAATAATAAGCAAACTAAATCGCTTAGGAAGAGGTGTTAGGGAGCTTCATAGGGAAATACAGTACAGTGGTGTGGCGGCAGCATGAGCGGAGAAACTGCAGGGAATTGATGATGTAATTGATTATTTCTGTCTAAAAAATTAGTGTCTTCGAATGTAAATGAAGATTCTCTCTCTCTCGTCTACCCTGCATCACCATCAGAACTTTATATATATATATATATATATATATATATATATATATATATATATATATATATATATATATATATATATATATATATATATATCATCATCAGCCGTTTGAGTGTCCACTGCAGGACCGGCCTATCCCGACCGAAGTGGGGACGATGGGATGATACAGCCAATGTATCTCTACCAAGTGGCTTAGGCTGTCTGGTAGAGATTGTATGTAGGGTGAGAAGTGCTTTTAAGTGTAACTGTAGTGTTGTAGTGGCTTTGGATATGTGTGTAGTCTGTGAACCAGTGTAATCGGCCCGCGCAAGCCGACTGGGTGCAAGCATACTTTATAGTATGCGACACTGGTTCAACCACAGCATCACTGATGTCCGTCAAGCAGTACATGGCCAGGAGAACGCTCCCAAAGTTTTTTACCCTGACGGGACGCGAACCATCGCTCTCCAGTGTACGAAAACGCACACTTTACCACAGAGGCTCCATATATATATATTGTTACATAGCCTATGATTTCATCATCCTTTGTGTAATTTTAACAGCACAGTATGCTGCATGTTTGATCACGAGCGTGTTCTGCCTCAGTTCCCCCCTTCTACCGTTATAGTAGAGTAAGTCGTCATTTCTGGAGTTCAGACCAGGATTGTCAACTCTTTGTCCCCATGGCTTCATTTGCGCGTCCTTCTTACAAGTTGTATCAAGCTCTGCCGGCCCCTATATAATGAGCTCAGTCTCTGCATCATTGTCACTTAGATCTGCTCCTCATTTTGTTCACATCTCTGTCCTCCCCTGTACAGTTATTATTATTGTGAGTGCTCAAGAAATCTCCAAACATCTAGCAGCTGTGTGTAATTTGAGTATAACTGTTGTATTTTTTCTTGTACTGTATAGCATAAGTTTAATTTGTAGGCCTAGTGAAGTTTTTGTAATTCATGTAGGGATCTTTATGTCAATCAGTTTTAGTATTATTTTGTATCTGTAATAATTTATCTTGCATTCACTGAGTATTATCTGGTATCTCATTTTATCAGGGCTGACTTAGATAAATTTACTCATGTTAATTTCGTGTTAAATAGAGGCTATTGCAGTTAACCATATATTTAACCTGTTTATTTGCCATTACATTATCCTTATGAGTCCTGAATGTTTTGTTGTTAGTTTAAGCATTAAACTTTAACTTGTAATTTTACCTAACTCTTTTGTTTTGAACCTGGAACTTTACGGGACAGTAGTGACTCTTCGTATTCTCACTTAAAGTGTACATTATCTTTCTCTGTTCCGTAACATAAATTTGGCGACCTCATATCAGGATATTCAGGATATTATCATAAGGATATTGCTTGATATTTTGTGACTGTTACTTATTAATTATGTCTACTATTACTACACTTGATGAAGCCAAAGATTTTTTGTCAAATGTGCAAACAGTGTGTGATGTAGAAAACAGAACAAAGAATGAACTTAAGCTTGTTGCTCAAGAGTTGGGAATTGCTGTTCGCTCTCATCATTCTAAAGATCAAATTGTTGACATGATTAATGAAAGCTTGTTTAATGTAACTCCTCGAAATGATTAAACGCAGATTGAATTAGCTAGCCCTGCAGGAGGCTCGTGTGAAGGAAGCTGAATTTCAAGCACAGGCTAAGGAGGCTGAATTTCAGGCAAAAGCTAAGGAGGCTGAATTTCAGGCAAAAGCTAAGGAGGCTGAATTTCAGGCAAAAGCTAAGGAGGCTGAGGCACAAGTTGAAATTGCTAGGATTCAGGCGGACCATGAGTATCGCATGAAACAAGGTGGAACTGGATCATCTAGCTCTGATGATTTTGATGTGGCTAAAAATGTTAAACTTGTCCCTCCTTTTAATGAATCTGATTTAACAAAGTATTTTCAGTTGTTTGAGAGGGTAGCTACAGGTTTTAATTGGCCTAAGGAGTATTGGCCAGTACTCCTTCAAACTGTTCTCACCGGTAAAGCTCAAGTAACTTATGCATCTTTGCCTCAGGATCAGTCTGATAATTATGATGTAGTTAAGAGCTTGATTCTTAAGGCCTATGAGCTTGTTCCTGAAGCCTATAGAGTAAAATTTAGGACAACTTACAAGCAAGATAAGCAATTCCATGTTGAGTATGCAAAAATCAAAGAAGATTTGTTAGAGCAGTGGTTAAATTCTAAGAATGTGGATTCTGATTTTGACAAATTTAAGCAGATGATTTTGCTGGCGGACTTCAAAAGGTGTATTTATAAAGATGTAAGCCTATATCTTGATGAGAGAAGAGTAGATAATTTGTCTGATGCTGCAGTTTTAGCTGATGAGTATGTTCTCACTCACAAGAGATATTCTAGAGAAAAAGGGAAAGCTGAGAGTAAGTACGTTGCCTCTACTCAGAGTACAGGTAACAGGAAAGAGAATAAAGATGATGTTTCTCAGGAAGTAAATACCAGCTTCACCTCTAGATTTCAGAAAAGTAAATGTACTTATTGTAGTAAGCTTGGTCATACTACGGAGAGATGTTTCAGGAGACAGCGTGATGTGAACAAAAAGGAGTCTTTAAATATTCAGTCAATTGGTCTAGTGTCCACTCTTGAGAGTTCCCAGAATTCTTTAACTGAGTTAACTGAACCTGCTTTGAGGGGTAACTTAAATTCTCATGATGGAGCTCCTCTTTTGAGCAGTAACGTGGGTGACACTCTCAAGAGTTCATGTGCTAATTTCCTGTCTGATGGTTTTGTCAGTCCTCTGGACAGTAATGACAGGAAATCAGTTAAAATATATCGTGATACAGGTGCTTGCCAATCCCTTATGCTGACCAGTGTTCTAGGCTCTAATGTTAATTCCTCTGATGAAACTGTAATCTTACAAGGTGTAGGGAATAATTACTTCTCTGTCCCTCTGTGCAGAGTGAATTTAGAGTCTGGTTTTGTTAATGGTTCTGTTATGGTTGGGTTGGTTGAGACACTCCCAGTGTCAGGTGTAACTTTCTTACTTGGAAATGATATTGGTGGAAGTCAAGTGTGTCCAGCTCCTCAGTTGTCGAGTGAGCCAGTGGCTGCGGCCCAGGATTGTGATGTCCCTGATGTGTTCCCTGCATGTGCTGTCACTAGGGCTAAGTCTAAAGTTACTGGTGATTTAGAGGATAATGATGATGATGTTATCCTAGCTGACACTTTTCTTGCTAATTTGGACCACTCACCAGATGAGGCAGTACCCCGTAGTGTTGATAATTTGTCTCGTCAAGAGTTGGTTGAGTTGCAGGTTGCTGACCCTGAGTTGAAAGGTCTAGCTAACTCTGCTTACAGTGAAGAAGAGTCAGCCGGTGCTTCTACTTGTTATTATGTAAAGTCAGGAGTACTTATGAGGAAGTGGAGACCCCCAACAGCATCAGCCGACTGTGAATGGGAGGTTGTACATCAGGTTGTCATCCCTCGTGTTTGTAGGCAGGATATCATTAGAGTGGCTCATGATTCCAGTTTGGCAGGACACCTTGGAGTGAGGAAGACTGTGGCACGCATTTTGAAACACTTCTACTGGCCAGGTATCTTCAGGGATGTTTCCTGGTATTGTAAGTCTTGTCACACCTGTCAAGTTGTGGGGAAGTGTAATCAGACCGAAAAGGTTGCACCTCTAGTTCCCATTCCTCCTTTTGAGGCGCCTTTCACCCGTGTGTTGGTGGATATTGTGGGCCCTCTTCCTAAGACTTCTTCAGGATTTTCTTATGTGTTGACCCTGATTGATATGGCTACTCGTTATCCTGAAGCCATTCCACTTAGAAATATCTCAGCAAAGAACGTGGTTAAGGAAATGCTAGGGTTCTTCACAAAGTTTGGTCTGCCCAAGGAGGTACAGTCAGACCGGGGAAGTAATTTCATGTCAAACGTTTTCAAGCAGTCTCTGAAAGAGTTGGGCATCACCAAGATCACGTCTTCAGCTTACCATCCCCAGACCCAAGGAGCGTTGGAGATATATCATCAAACACTCAAATCGATGCTCAAGAAATACTGTTTGGAACATCAGAAAGACTGGGATAAAGGTCTTCCATTCGTTGTGTTTGCTGCAAGAGAATCTCCAAATGAATCACTGGGCTTCTCACCTTTTGAACTACTGTTTGGCCATGAAGTAAGAGGACCCCTTAAGTTACTCAAGGAATGCTGGCTGTCGGAGGAAGATGACGTCAACCTGCTGGAGTATGTGATGAAGTTCAAAGAACGGCTGTCCACTGCTTTACAGCTGGCGAGAGAGAATTTAGGAGCTGCTCAGGAGAAGATGAAGACTTGGTATGATAAGAAGTCCAGGTTACGCCACTTTCAGCCAGGAGATCAGGTTTTGATTCTGCTACCAGTTCATGGGCAACCTCTTCAAGCCAAGTTTAGTGGCCCTTATTTCGTGGAGAAGAAACTCAGTGATGTCAACTATGTCATCGCCACACCAGATCGTAGAAAGAGCAAGCAACTATGTCACATCAACATGCTAAAGTTATATCACAGGCGGGACGAAAATAATCCAGTCTGCACTGTAGCTGTTCCACCCGAGTCTGCAAGTGAAGCTCTCCCATGCAGTATGAGCCTGAGTGATAGTTTGGGGAAGAATCCTGATATCATGAATGATCTCCAGACTAAGCTTTCTCATCTACCTCCCAAGGAAAGGCAGGAGTTTTCGGCATTACTGCAGGAGTACCCGCTAGTGTTCCGTGCCACTCCAGGAAGAACCACTGTGTTGATGCATGATGTCGATGTTGGAGACGCAAAGCCAATTAAATTGCCTCCTTACCGTGTGAACCCAGTGAAAGTTCCTCTCATCCAGAAGGAACTTGGCTACCTGTTGGACCACAAGATGATTGAGCCCTGTCAGAGCGAGTGGAGTTCTCCTGTCACTCTGGTCCCTAAGCCGGGTGGGTCACAGCGGCTTTGCATTGACTACAGACGTGTTAATCAGATAACCAAAACAGACACTTACCCTCTCCCTCACGTGGAAGATTGCATAGACAAGATTGGAAGGGCTGGGTGCATGAGTGGGTTTGATTTGTTAGGGGGATGCTGGCAAGTACCTATGACTGAACGTGCTAGGGAGATCTCATGTTTTGTAACATTAGGAAACACTTTTGCCTGTTCTGTAATGCCATATACAGATTGTTTTAGAGTAATAAGAAATTTCCTTTGTAAATTTCTTTTTCTTTGTGGGGAGGTGTTACATAGCCTATGATTTCATCATCCTTTGTGTAATTTTAACGCACAGTATGCTGCATGTTTGATCACGAGCGTGTTCTGCCTCAGTTCCCCCCTTCTACCGTTATAGTAGAGTAAGTCGTCATTTCTGGAGTTCAGACCAGGATTGTCAACTCTTTGTCCCCATGGCTTCATTTGCGCGTCCTTCTTACAAGTTGTATCAAGCTCTGCCGGCCCCTATATAATGAGCTCAGTCTCTGCATCATTGTCACTTAGATCTGCTCCTCATTTTGTTCACATCTCTGTCCTCCCCTGTACAGTTATTATTATTGTGAGTGCTCAAGAAATCTCCAAACATCTAGCAGCTGTGTGTAATTTGAGTATAACTGTTGTATTTTTTCTTGTACTGTATAGCATAAGTTTGATTTGTAGGCCTAGTGAAGTTTTTGTAATTCATGTAGGGATCTTTATGTCAATCAGTTTTAGTATTATTTTGTATCTGTAATAATTTACCTTGCATTCACTGAGTATTATCTGGTATCTCATTTTATCAGGGCTGACTTAGATAAATTTACTCATGTTAATTTCGTGTTAAATAGAGGCTATTGCAGTTAACCATATATTTAACCTGTTTATTTGCCATTACATTATCCTTATGAGTCCTGAATGTTTTGTTGTTAGTTTAAGCATTAAACTTTAACTTGTAATTTTACCTAACTCTTTTGTTTTGAACCTGGAACTTTACGGGACAGTAGTGACTCTTCGTATTCTCACTTAAAGTGTACATTATCTTTCTCTGTTCCGTAACAATATATATATATATATATATATATATATATATATATATATATATATATATATATATATATATATATATATATATATACGAAATCGACGAGCGAGTTGATAAAAGAAACAATATATGACTGATAATTTAAACAACACAAGAATCTAATAACATACTGTAAGGAGAATTGATCTTAAGGGAAAAAATGCTCATTTATAAAATAAATCAAAATATGATTAAAATTTAGTAATATATAATCTGGCCAACAAAGACTGAAACGAGACAATAAAGGTGAAGAACACAAGAACGTAAGAAATGTACAAGAGCTAAACACAAGAATGTGACGCCTGTTAGCCAGCTCATTTTAATTTTAAATATTTGGTCTCCTTCTCCACACACACACACACACACACACACACACACACACACACACACCAGTTTACAGAATGAATGTACAACTATTAGGTCAGTGTAACTACAGTACTGTTTCTTTTTTCATGTTCTCTTCCCCTTTTTAGATAATGGTAAGGGGATGACTAGTATTGTACGTGTAAAACCAAATGTCAAAACAGGTGGAGACAGGTATGTTGGTGCTGAGGGATTTCCAAGGTGCAGTCCTTGAATAGATATCAGAGCAGAGGGAGCCACGGTAAACAGTGTGGGGCATAACAACACACTGCGTAGCAATCTGTAGCCTAGGTGATGCAGGTGACACGTAGAGGTACACCTGAGACAAGCTGCTGTTTTTGCTGCATGTTAACACCTAATAAACACTGATAACCCTCGTCAGACTATGCATATCGACATTTTACAGGTCCTGTGTATATACTTGTGTGTACCTGAGTGTAGCTGTTTCTATGCTTGTTTGAGTACGCATCGTGGACAAGCCATGTGCGTTATGTGGAAATCAGTACATGAAACTGTCTCTAGCGATTTTCAGTTTAATTATCTTTTTTCCCAGTTAATTCTGTGAAACGGTAGGTCAGAGTCAGATACATATAACTATGAGAACAATAAGTGCTCAGCGTAAGGGAATCACCAAAGGGATGATTAATAAATGGGACCTTCTTTTCATAGTTTGAAATTGAATATGACTAATTTGTAATTTTTTATATTTGTAATTATGCATTTTTTTATTATTGTTACTACACCTATCTATCTACAAGTCTTGTCTGTCTTTCTGTCTATGTATGATGTGTGTGTGTGTGTGTGTGTGTGTGTGTGTGTGTGTGTGTGTGTGTGTGTGTGTGCTTAATTATAACGACATAATATGGCTCCTCATATATTTTGTTGCCCTCGCTTACAAGTTAGTTTGGTGATGTGCCCCGTGACACAGGATACAGACTTTCCAATTATTCCAAACACACCTGAATTAGTAGGTAAGCCAGGTAGTGGTGATGGTGCTATTGGGGCCACATTACCCTACCAAGAGGCGTTTAAGGGCTTGTATCCTCCCCAACACATCTTCCTTGACGATTTATTTTTGGGTGTGACTGGTTAATATCCTTTTGTACGTTATTGATGCAGGATTTGGTGATATTAGAAGGATTTATACAACACAGTGTACCGGTAAGACAGTTTTTTTATGCAAGGAAGAATTTACCAAGGGCTAAGTGTACGGTAATAGAAAATAAATCGCTTAGGAAAAGGTGTTATGGAGCTACCTTAACCGACGAGAATACGACAGGTGTGTTGGTGCGTTAATATCCTTTTGTACGTTATTTCTGCAGAGTATGGCGGTATTAGAAGGATTACACAACACAGAGTAGGACAGTAAGGTGTAATAAGAAAAATAAATCGCTTAGGAGAAGGTGTTAGGGAGCTCATGGGATCAGGAGAGTCTTTGATCCGCTCGTAAGAATCTCCACGATTTTATTACTGTCATGATTACTTGCTTTACTGGAGCTGTCTCTCATGTGCAGGGCTTTACTGCAAAATAAATCGCCTAGGAAAAGGTGTTAGGGAGCACACGGGATCAGGAGAGCATTTGATCCACACGAATCTCCTCGGTTTTATTGGTGCCATGATTACTTGCTTTATTGGACCTGCCTCCCATGTGTAGGGCGTTACTGCTTTTGAATTTATTTGTTACTAAAAAATGGTAACTTTAATGTTTTGAAGGTTTGGACTGTCAGGTGCTGCGTTTGAAGTGGACATCATGAGTGAAGGTGAAGAATATTTATGGCGTGAGAGAGAGAGAGAGAGAGAGAGAGAGAGAGAGAGAGAGAGAGAGAGAGAGAGAGAGAGAGAAGGCACTTATTTCTTCACCCGTTGACGAGAGAGAGAGAGAGAGAGAGAGAGAGAGAGAGAGAGAGAGAGAGAGAGAGAAGGCACTTATTTCTTCACCCGTTGACGAGAAAGAGAGAGAGAGAGAGAGAGAGAGAGCAGACCTATATATTTAGAGGCTGTTCCATAAGGTGAATAAAACAGTCTGGCAGCAGTAGAAATAAAACACAAAACGCGTCATGGTGCTGAAGGAGTTTATTAGGCTGTTTGATTAGAGTGTTTTATTAGGCTGTTTTATGAGATTGTTTTATTAGTGTTTTATGATATTGTTTTATTAGATTGTTTTATGAGATTGTTTTATTAGGCTGTTTTATGAAACAGTTTTATTAGGCTGTTTTATTAGATTATTTTATTAGGCTTTTTTTTTTAGGCTGTTATCAGATTGTTTTATTAGGCTGTTTTATTAGACTGTTTTATTAGACTGCTTTATTTGGCTGTTTTATTAGGCTTAGTTTATGGCCTTAGAAAGAGACAATTTAGTATGTTCAGTGTTGTTGTTTTTGTTGTTGTTGTTGGTATTGTTGATATAATTGAATCTTAATCTGCACAAGAACATGTTGTATGTCACTTCCTCTCCTCCCCCTTCCTCTCCTCCCCCTCCTCACCTCCCTCCCCCTCCTACTTCCTCCCCCTCCTCTCTCCCACCCCCACTCCTCTCTCACATCCTCACCATAACCCCCATCACTTTCCCCCAACCCCTCCTAACTTCCCCTCCTCCTTTCTCCTGCCCACCACCCCCTCATCCCCTCTCCTGTCGCCAACCTCATCCCTTCCCCTTCACTCCCCATCTCTATCCTTTTCTCAGACTCCTTCTCATCCCCCCTCCCCACCTTCTCTCTCTCTCTCTCTCTCTCTCTTTTCCCATTCCCCCTCCTCTCATCGCCACCATAGTCTACCCCCCTCTCTTCTTCCCTTACTATCACTCCTCTCCTCCCCCTCACCTTCTTTACTCTTCTTCCTCCACCATCTTCCACCCTATCTCCCCACCCTCTCTCCTATCCTCCCCATCTCCCCCGCCCTCTCTCCCATACCCCCCTCCACCCTCTCTCCTCTCGCTCCACCCCATCTCTTTTCCCCTCCCCCCATCTCTTCTCCCCCTACCCCCCTTCTCTCCCTCCAACCCATCTCCTCTCCCTCCACCTCATCTCCTTTCCCCTTACCCCCCCTTCTCTCCCTCCACCCCCTCGTCTTTCCCTCCACCTCGTCATCTCTCCCCTCCACCCTATCTCCTCTCCCTCCACCCTATCTCCTCTCCCTCCACCCTATCTCCTTTCCCCTCTACCATCTCTTCTCCCCCTCTACCCCATCTCCTCTCCCCTCCATCCCCTCTTCTCTTCCCCCTCCGTTCTCCCCCCCACCAGGAAGTGAGGGTGGCTATTAATAGTTGGCCTGCCGTGGGTGGACATTGGTCACCTCCCCCACCCCCCCTCTCTCTCTCTCCCTCTCTCTCTCTCTCGCTAAAACATTCAGACTCCCTTATATTTTCTCTCACCGACTTTCATACTGTACTCTCACAAACTCCCTCTCACCCTCATAGTGCTCTCTCACACCCTCATACTCTCTTACAGTGCTCTCTCACACTCTCCCTCTCTGACACTCTCTTACACTGCTCCCTCACACTCACACTGCTCTCACACATACCGCTCTCACACACTCACACTGCATCCTTACGTGCTCATAGTCTTTCTCCCTTCTCACACTTTTTTTCTGCTTTCTGAATCTAGTATTTTCACGAGAATATAATGTGGTAGGTGGTGGCGACCATCATCCACTCACTTGATGTAGTGCTGCCTACTTCTTCACGTTTATCATTCATTTTCTGTGTATGCTCTCCTCTCTTCCTGTTTCTCCTATATTTCCTTTCACTTTATTACTCGTCTTACCTTCTCAGGTGGCTTTACCTTGAGTGACAAGCCTAATGGTTTCCTGTAAGCCAGGAAACCATTTATAACGCTGGGTGGTAACCATATAACTAGACTACACGTGTTCCCTACGTGTCAGCAATTGGGCTAGTGGAGGGTTAGTGCCCCTTCTCGTAAAACAATTATCTCAATGACAAACTGCTACCCTGTATGGAATTATGACGTCTGGCTATGGATAGATAAATGAAATATACCGAGTTTCTCTACACTCAGGGCGGTACTCTGGTGCAGGTAGGAAGCTTACTATATATATATATATATATATATATATATATATATATATATATATATATATATATATAAACAAGGGAAATATTTAAGTTTAGAGCAGATGTTGTTATGTCTTTGTTTTGCTATTTTTTTTTTACAGGGTAGCTGATTTGTTTTTGTCTGTGTTTTGCTTTTCTTTTATACTGTATTGTTCTCATTGGCCCGTATTCTCGTCGGGTTCCTAACACCTCTTCCTTAGCGATGTTTTTTTTTTTTGGATAAGGCTGGTTAGTATCTCATTGTACGTTGTTTATGAAGAGTATGACGGTGTTTGAAGGATTTAATAAACAAGATTAGTCGCTCAAAAAAAGGTGTTAGGGGGCTTCCTTAACCGACGAGAATGCGGGCCGTTGTGTGGGTCAGTGCTGATATGTAGGGTGGGTAGACATATATTATTATTATTATTATTATTTATTTATTTATTAATCTTCAC